>NC_057941.1:36174045-36492334 GCF_018555375.3 Anguilla rostrata | reverse complement strand
GCCCTATGAGCAAATTTAAAGTGAATGAGTTGATGAGACAGGTTTTTTGAAGAAGTAAATATATTCTTCCACACAGTGTCCCAATCAGGCGTAAGCCCCAACACATGTAAATCCTTCTCCCATTTTAATGCAGACTTTAGATATTTCAAATTAGATAAGGACAATTTGCCATAAAGAAAAGAAACAAATCTAATATTAGAAGGTAGCTCAAAGAACAGATCTGCAAGCTGGTGAGGCAGGGGCATTGTATTCGAAGGTAAACCACCTGCTGCAATTGATGACCGAAGCCTAAGATATAAGAAAAAGGAGGATTTTTCGATTGCGTACTTTAGAAAAGAAGATGGTAACACGGGGCAGCACATTCATTTTAATCGCAGAAACTCTACCGTGAAGAGTAACCTGAATTGAAGAACACCTTTCAAGGTCAGATTTTAATTTTGATAACAGGGTCTCATAGTTATATTTTATAATATTTTAGATGTTATTACAAACAATTATGCCAAGATACTTTAATTTGTCTACACACTTGTTAGTGTTAGCAAATTGAGCAATAGAGGGATCTGAGATCTTCACATTGAAAGATAATAACTTTGTCTTTCTTTGTCCCATTAATACTATAACCAGAAAAGGAACCAAAATCCTGAAATATTCATAGAGCTAGAGGAAGGGAATTAGAAACATCTGAAAGGTACAGCAATACATCATCGGCGTATAATGAAATGTAATGTTTAGTGTCCTTAATATCTATGGGGGAGAGGTCTATATTTCGCATTACTGCCTTGGCTAGCAGTTCCAATGACAGTGCAAAGAGGAGAGGACACCCCTGATATGTACCTCTAGTCAGAGAAAATTCAGTGGATAAGACTGGACCAGTCGACAAGCATGCAGTAGGGTCATTATATAATGTTTTAACCATATGTATGAAGCCGGGTCCAAAACCAAATCACCGCAGTGTCGCCCACAGGTAAGCCCATTCCACTCTGTCGGAAGCCTTCTGGGCGTCTAATGACAGATCTACGTAAATTGTCTGATGCTAGCCTGTTTTTCATAAATCCTGTCTGGTCAATGTGGACTAAAGGTGAAATATACGCCTCCAAACGCCGGACCAGACACTTTGCATAAAGTTTCATATCTGAATTTATAAGACTTAGAGGGTGATAGCTGTCACAATTTAAAGGATCCTTCCCCTTTTTAGGTATCAAAAATATCAAGGCCGATTTCTGATCCCTATGAAAAGAACCAATTTTGAGTGAGCAATTAATGGAGTCTAATAATAATGGACCCACTTGGGGCCATAAAGACAACTTTGGTGAATGGATTAACGATTTTTGTTTATTTACACATAAATTTGTCCAAATTCACAATTGAATGCTTGATTAGGCAAAATGTTTGACCATAATATCAGTACATAATGTCACTAGGTGAAATCATTCATTAGCAGTTGTCTATATGGTTATTTAAATATACAAATGAAGTAGTTTCTGTATCATTTCAGTATATGGTGGACTGTGGTTGACTTTGTTTGTAATGTTCTACCGCACACAAAAACAAAACTGAATCAGATTTAAATAAAAAAAATTATGGACAGGGAGTTCACAAAATATTATTGCGTATAGGCCAATTTGAACTGATTAAGCACTTGGTACAAGCTTATTTTGCTATTTTAGACAGTATCCTGTGAAACAAATACACTATTAGAGTGACAGGGCACATATTTTAGCTATAGCAATAGAAAATCGATGTACAGATGGCAGACCATGGAATTTGGTAGTATATGGGGGCGCTTTGCGCCCCACTGTTAAAGGGAATGAAAACAGGTAATTTGATTAGCTATGAGTGAATTCAGCTGCAACACACCCACTAATAAAGTCTCATAAAAAACACGTTTTCAACATACAAAAATGGCAAGTTACTCACATACTGTCTGTGAGTCATTCATTGAAACTGGCAAAATATAGGCCCACCATTAAAAGTATTAATATCAAAATGATGCCAAGTTACTGTACTACAAATAATATAGTAGTACAGTACTTGCCTCACCGAAATTGAAGAAGCTGTATTCCAAAGCAGTGCTACCCAATGTTTCCTAAATTGTTTCACGTCACTTCGCCCTGTGTATAAGCATACAGTACATTAACAGGTGAAACATATGTGTGGATGGGTTTGTAAGAGTCAAGATTGATTGAATAGGCCTCAGTATGTCCAGTTTTTATCAGTATATATGTATGTAGCTGCCCAGCCTTTCTGTTGCGTGAATTTATGTTTCATGGTATAAATGTCTGTTTGTAAATGTGAATTTTACATGCTGCGAGGGAAATGTCCCCATGGGGATAATGAAGTATTCTATGTATGTATGTACAATATCTATTTTACATGCAGTATTTATTGTAAGTAGCAAATATACAAGAATTTGTACATTTAGTAAAATGAACTTGACAAAGAAGGGTATAAACATGTTTTCTGGAGGAATATGCTTTCTGTAGGTATTCACCAGCAGTTTTGTACCTTCATTTAAATGTCTTGCATGAGGAAATCTTTAGTAATTTGACACGTATGTGACAGAAACTTTAAATGATGACATTGTGAGATGGTATGAATAAAAAACACAGGGCCAAGTCACTTGAAACAATTTAGGAAACATTGGGTTTTCTCTAACAAAAATGATAAATTTAATTGAAAGTAATGAAGCCCCATTTTTACAAGGCAGACATAAGCATCATAACATGGTTCGTGAAGAACCCACTGTAACGTAGCTAACGAACTATGTGAAGAACAATATAGCCTGTGGCTAGCACACAAGGTAGTTCTATTACTAACCAGTTTAGCCAACATTATCTTTCAACATTCTGGTGTATAAGCATGTAAAAGTCAACAGGAATTTGTATGCATACTAAAACTATAGACAATTTTAGCTTCATACAGTCTTACCTGCAAATAAAACATAAAAGCTTTTAGCTGACCACACAGATACTCGCTCTCAGCTCACTTAGCTTGTTGCTAGTATTCCTGCAAAGATTGCTACCAAGCAAGACGTCCAGCGCCTGCTCATCTCACGGTGAAGCCACACTATACGCAGCCCTGCCGCACGGCGGCGCCACCTCCATTAATTTTCAATGAGGGGTGGCGGCCAGACCCCGCAATGCATGTTGGGATTGCCGGCGGCGCAGCAAGAGGCAGCGAGGCAGCGGGGGAGATGGAAAAAATTCAACTTTGACCCCCTTGCCGCGTTGCGGTAACCAATCTGATTTGATCTTATGATCCCTCAAGTAAATTGTCCCCATTTTTTTCTAATTTTAGTTCCACATTCTATCGTTCCACATTTAAAAAAAAAAAATGGAAGACTCGCTCATAATTTCTGTGTCGGGTTGCCCATGTCTGTACGATCCTGCGCTGCCCTCCTACAGCGACACCAACAAGAAGAATGCAGCATGGAAGAAAGTTGCAGAAATTGTCGGTGTCTCTGGTATGTGGATAGCCGTTACCATGTGAATTTAACAGAAGATGCAATGCTGCCAAAGAGCTCGTGGCTCTTGGCTAGCGACTAGTCGATAGTCGATGTCAGACAAGCTAATGAACGTTTGCCTGAATGAATGCCCATAAATGTATATTGTACTATATTGCAAACAATTATATAAAAAGAGGTAACAATAAATAAATGATAACAGCACATACGTTTTACCCAAGGTAATTGTCATTCTGAATAATATTTATCGGATGCAGAGACCGATCTAGTTGTGAGAGAAGCTTGGGCCAAGTGAAGTCAGAGTGACCATAAAACTAATAATGTATTAGTTGCTAGCTGTTTGTGATAGTTACTACCAGCCTCTTGGCTAGCTAACCAGATCTAACTTTGATTAAATTATCTGGCTAATTAGCGATACAATGTTAGTGTTGTTATTGTTGGTTGTCTAGCTCGACATTAAAAGGCAATCTAGCTAGGCAATTGATTTGAATGTGACATAATGTGACTGTATATACAGGTCCATCTTATTTTGTTAAGTCATTGGGCTGATGTTGCCTGCCATAGGAGGCTACCCCAGTGTGATTATTGATTAGAACAATTGCATGACAATTATTATGAATTATTTTCATTGTTTTACTTTCATCAGAGGAGGTTTGCAGACGCAGGTGGAAAAGCCTGCGTGATACATTTATGAAGGAAACAAAGAAAGAAAAAGAAATGATCAGGAGTGGGGCTGTGGGAGTCCATCGACAGCCATGGAGGTACATGGCTGTCATGGGCTTCCCGGCCCCATTCATAGAGTGCAGGGCAGGTAGCTCTAATATTGAGCCCCCAAACCAGCCAGCCCCCTCAGCAGCCAGCCAGCTACCCCCAGCAGCAGCCAGCCAGCCAGCCAGACAGCTACCCCCAGCAGCAGCCAGCCAGCCAGCCAGCCAGCCAGACAGCTACCACCAGCAGCAGCCAGCCAGGGTATCCTACCTGAGTTCCAGAAGCTCTCTCCCTCCAAGAAGCCAAAGCTGAAATTTTTAATTCACAAGCTTATATTTGAGGCAGGAGGGGGAGAAAATGAATAATTTGCCTGACAAAAAAGAGCCGTTCCACGCTGTTTTTGGTAACTTCTTTAATAAAAAAATAATTCTTTGTTTAAATCTGTGTCATCTGCTTGAGTGTACATTTCATAAAATTATTAAAGCAAGACTTTTAATTAATTACTTAAAACAATGGTGTGGGGGGAGGGGTTATACTTAACCGCTTTCTGGAATACATTCTGATGTGCATTTATTTTGCAGCTTTTGCATAAGAGTGCATTGTGGGGAAATACTTTTTATGTATTCATTTATTTCTTTGCTTTTTCAAGAGAAATGAGTGGCTCTTAAAAGAGCCATTGGTTTGTAGACTGGGCCAGACTGGAGGCTACACCACTTGGTGCTGCCAAGCAACAGCACCCTCCTCACTGAAGTATGTGCAGAAGGCTTCCCTTGCTTGGATAGCTTCTCTGGGTGCATTGTTGCTCCCCACCCTCCCCATAGGTCTGAGAGCATCATCGACGGTGTCGGGGGTGAGTGCTGATGCTGTGTCTCTCCTCGGGCCTCTCATGGTTTTTACCCGCAGGAAGTTGTGGAGGATGCAGGTGGCCTTCACACAGAGCTCCACCTTATCAGGGTCCAGCATGATGACCCGGCGATACAACCGCCACTGAGAAGACAGGATCCCAAAACTGCACTCGACTGTCAGCCTGGCTCGGCTCAGCTGATAATTGAAGACCCTCTGCTCACTGCGGATGTTGAAGCCTGGGAAGGGGCGCATGAGGTACCTGCGGAGGGGGAAAGCCTCATCTCCTACCAGGACATAGGGGAGGCTGCCACGCTGCTCTGCTCCCGGGATGACGGAGTCTTCAGGGAAGTCCAGTGTTCCATCCAGGAGGCGCTTGCCAAAGTTGTAATTGGCTAAGGTGCCACCGTCACTGTTCCTCCCATACCCTCCAACATCCACAACCCTAAACCGGTAATCTGAATCCACAACAGCCAATAGGACAATGGAAAATGTCCCCTTGTAGTTGTGGAACCAAGAGCCAGAGTTGGGTGGAGCCTGGATGACCACATGCTTCCCATCGATGGATCCTAGGCAGTTTGGAAAATTCCAACGCTGACGGAAGCCTTCTGCAATGGTCCTCCTTTCCTCCATGGTGGGTTGGGGCATGAACTCCTCCACCAAGCACTGAAAAATTGCTCCAGCCACATCAGGGACAATGTCAGCCACAGTGCTCCTCCCCACTCGGTAGCTGAACGCGATTGTTCGGAAGGAGTCCCCAGTAGCAAGGAATCTGTAGGTACATAATATAATTAACAATGATTTATTTGTGTGTGTGTGTGTGTGTGTGTGTGTGTGTATATAAATATATATATGCATACATATATATATATATATATACACATACATATAATATATATATATATATATATATATATATATATATATATATACGTGCACACACATATCACACACACACACACACATTATATATATATATATATAATGTGTGTGCTGTGTAGGATATTATTTATTTGGCCAATGCAATACAGTACTAAAAAGTTTAACGTTATTATTCTTAGCATCATTATTTTGTAATACCTTATAGGCATACCCAATTTCGTCAAGACAACATTCTATAGCTGGTTATAAGTGAATACATACCGTAGGCAAATGGCAAGGTGTTCAGTTGCGCCAATTGCCTCTCTGAAGGTGGTGTTCTTCTTTACAATTCGGGGCCCCACTCGAGAAAGCAGCTCGTCGAGCTGGGCTGTGTCCAGTCGAAAATACTGCTGGAACAGCACCTCATTCAGACGCAGCTCCTGCACCAATTGATGGAACTCCCCCTGCTTCTTCCTTGTCAGCAGAATGGGGTGAACCCAAACATGGCGACGACGGCGGAATTTTCGCACACGAATCGCAGCGATCGCAATTAGCTTCCTCCGGTCCATTTCAGATAGGCTAATGATAAAAACCGAAATGCCGATTTCTATTTATACAGTGTTCTCCCTCCAAATATTCGAAAAATGCGGGAATGGATCCTATTTGACATAAACATTTAAATCACAAAAATAAATAGGGAGCCTAGTTTATCATAATAATTCAAATACAAAATGCAATCTTACGTTTTCATATTTTTAAAATTTTTATTCAAACTGGGTAACGATAACATGAAACACAACATTAAACCCGGTCAACATTTAATGAGCACAACTGTCTGTCAAAAATAGGTGACGCCCACAAACAGCCGATTGTGGCTTCACCGTCACACTGACAGGCGGCCACTGCCATCTACTTGCATCAGCTGGTATCGCACTAGTTAACAGAGAGACAAAAAGATTCTTGTCGCAGGTATGTAGTCTATCTCATGAAAAACACACTTTCAATGTAGAAGAATACCAAGTAAGTCAGACACAAGGTAGCTAACGTTAAACACGCTAGAAATGCTGAAAGCGGAAGTATCCCGGAAAGATTGCAAATGCAATAGTTTAAATGTTGTATTTTTAGTCAGCCAACAAGCCAGTGTAATGAGTTAGGGTTAGGGATTTGCTTCAGTCGGAGGCGGGGATTGAACCCGGGTCTATCAGTCCTGTAAACAGTTCCAAGAAAAGGCAGAGGCACTGTCCACTAGGCTGCAAGAGAAGTTGACATCAGACTTGAAAAGTTGTACTGTTTTAAATGTGCGTACTATATACACGTTCATTTTGTGCTTGTATCCAATGTTTTTATTGGTTGATGTATGTAAAATGACCAATGGGGAGACATATTCTTTGTGGGCTAGGAGAATTTGTGGCAGGAAAAAGAAGAAGGAGAAAAAATCCCCTTAGTTTTGGGGTTTATTGTGTGGACATGTGAAGTTGTTTATGAGCTCTGTTGAAATGGGATCAGAATGTACAGAAATGAATGTTTTTAAGGGCTGGGAGTCTGTGGCTATTGTGGTTATTTCTGTGGGGAATCCTGAAAAGTGCCAAACTCTCGGTGCTGTATAGTTATGGGGCATGCCCCACCAAGGCGTAACTTGGCTGGATGGCATACCTGCCATCCCAATTCCTCATAATCTCGCATGCTTTGAGCTGCGCACTTCTTACCTCTAGTCACAAAAATGCCAACATTCAGTAGCCACGCCCTGTGCGCCCATATGCCACACCATTGACTGCATCCATGCGCCCTGCAACATTGATGCTCGAAAATAGAGCCCTAAAGCTTAAATCTTCGGCCGTACATTTTTTTTTAGAAATTCTCCCCATTTCAACCAGCTTTATAGCTGTAACTCAGCTCAATGTACACGTCATGAACTCATTTTAGCAGAGCTAATCAGGCATATTTTCCCAGGACACACCCATTTTACAGAGTCCACTGGTTGCTGACTATAAGGTACAACCCACATGGGGTCAGTCCCTCTGGTTTCAAATTGATTTTCTTGGCAAAATATATTTTATGGAGACTACACATCTTATTACCAATTGTTCTAAAGCAGTATAAAAATAAAAATAAAAATTTCTGCATTAATATCTGTGGTGTCTATACCAAGGCATGTGTTCTTAGTGTGTCTTTAGGATTAAATGGTAAATACAAGCACATGTTATTTGTGTATTTGTACATACGTGATTATATCAGCTCAGTTTTTATTAATTTGTGTATTGCTAAATTGATTACTTCTAAACTGCCATGATCTGCAAACATCTACACTAAAATGTGTAAAAAGGCAGGCTTGTCCATTTGATGACAGCAATATCACAGTCATTTTTAAACACAGCAATTTATACCCTCATACCCTGTTCTTTACCCCCAAAAGTACACCTCATTTGGTTCAAAGTAGGACCTGATTTGCATCCCATAACAGGTTTAAGACGAACCAACTACTTTCAGTGTATTTTACAATAGTACAACTTCAATACAACAAGCATTTAAATGATTGTGTGGCAGATGCATAGCTGTAAATTTGATTTAAATGTGTATTTCCAAAAAGAGGACCTGGCTTGCTTAGCATGACAGGATATAAAATTTCCCAGTAAAAAGGTGTAATTTGTGTTTCTGTAAAAAATTTTAAAAGATTTTTTAAAAAGAAGAAAAGAAAAGATAAACAGTCACAAATCCATTTGGGTCATTAGAAGGTACACTTGAGATTAACGCTAAAGAACAACACTAGAGGATAATTTTTGAACTCTTTGCATGGTATACTGCATTTAAAAAAATATATACTGTATATAATCTGTATATGCTCAACTATGTAATATCTTGTGAGACATGCAATACACCATTTGGCTGTTCTCCAAGTGCTTAGCCAGCATAGCCTGGAAATAAGACAGAAGAGGAATTGGGGGGTTACCGTCAGAGGTGTGAATCTGTGTGTCTGTGTGTGTGTGTCCATGCCACTGCCCCGTCCTCTTTTTCACCAGTTAATATGCAACTTTCTTTTAGTTAAGTTAGTTTTGGGCAACTTGGAAAGAAGATATTTGTAAGAGTTGGAAGTGGCCATCTAAGTCTCCAGTCAGCAGTGTTACAGTACATAGTGGGTTAGGAACTGGGCTTGTAACCGAAAGGTCATAGGTTAGATTCCTGGGTAGGACACTGCCGTTGTACTCTTGAGCAAGGTACTTAACCTGCATTGCTTCAGTGTATATCCAGCTGTATAAAATGTGTAATTGCAGTTGTGTAAGTTACTCTGGATGAGAGTGTCTGCTAAATGCCTGTAATGTAATGGGTCCTGCATCTATCTCTGGCATTCTACATTTCATCTCTATTTTTTTTTCGATATTCTACTGTCTTTTGGTTTTTGCCTTTTGGATTACTTTGGAAGAAATAAGCTATGGTTTGGTATCGTCTGTCATTCATTTCTTCTGTGCAGATTCAAAATTCCTATTAGGCTGTAAATTCCCAGATGTTTAAACAGGATTCGTATAAAGTGCAATTAATCAAAATAAAGTATTTTGTATTCATGAGTAGATAGTTTAGCTCCTTTTGTGCATTTTAGTACATGCACAATGGTTCATCAACAGGGGTCAGAATGAATCATGAGGTAACAAAAACGGCCTTCAGAATTAGATTCCATCCTGCCAATAAACATCATGAAAAAACCACCCCAACCTATGTAATCCCAACTGTCTGACCATGAAAGAGGGAAGAACAGCAAAAGCCAAGAAAACAGATAAACAAACAAGAAAAAGAAAATTAATACATTAGAAAAAGTAATGAAAAATGAATAAATACATAAAAATATTTTTAAATAACATATAGGGGGGATTCTCTTCTAGTCATAATTCTCAGGCTGGAAGGAGCCCGTATCTAGGTGATCTAAGAAGGGTCTCCTGGTATTGTAAAAGGATATAAGGGAGCCTGTAAGGGAGAATCTTATCTTTTCAAGTGTAATGTGACTTTGAGTCTCTTTAAGCCATCTGTCATATGAGGGGAAAGAGAAATGCATCCAGGTCAAAAGAATGAGTCATCTAGCCAGCAGTGTTACAGTGGCTGAAAACAGGGGGATCTCTTCAGCACTGGCCAGAAGAGATCTGTCCTAACTCTCTGATGAGGTGTTCATACTGCACCAATGTCCTCATTTGTATCTATTTGCATGCTTTGCTTCAGTGAGTGAAAGTTGTCACTATGGGTCAAAGACCAGAATTGCACTGGATAGGAAGTAAACAAAACCAGTGCAGGCTGAAAATTTGACATTTCTGGCAGTGGTGGGAATTCCAGTAACTTTCAGGGACGAGTCCTTTTACTCCGTTCAGTAAAATAATTTGTTGTCGGATTCGTTCACCAAGTCCTTCGTTCCTCCGACCTCTGAATCTTCATTCACTGAGTCCAGTTCCTAATTAACGAGAATGAGAGTCATGTAGTGACTGATTCCGACTTCAGACTATAGTCCCTGGAAAAAGACATGTCACCTACTGTCCTTCATAGGTGAATTCATAGCCTAGCACAAGTCAACACTGTTATTATGCTACTCACTGACATTTTTAAAACATTTTAAATTAAAAAACGAATAGCCTATATGGGCATGTTTTTGTGCAATTTACTCAAGTAGCCTGTTAGCATGTAAATAGGAGTCATGAATTAGCCTAATAAAATGTTTGCAAATGACAAAAGGGTTGATGATAACAATATAATCTATTGGTGAAGTTATATTATTTTATTTAAAAAGCACAATATTTGGCAGTGTGGGACAATTTCTTATGAATGTTTAACTGGTGCAGGACTGCAGTTATTATATCTATTTAGTGGATCAAGGTTTCAATATCGCAGAATCATGGTTTGACATTTCAGTTTTACACTCTTTATCATCAGAGTCGGTAGTCGTTATGTATGGAATTATGGCCAGTAATTCCATACATAATATCATCATATCCGACAATCCCACAGCAAGTAGGCTAGCCTATGCACTGCACTGCATTCGGTAGATTCACCTCCAAAGCACCTCAAAGCACTTCTGTCATCTTGATCAACTCCTCCTTCAGCTCACAGCAGTAAAAATAGAATCAGCAACTCCATCCGCTTTTCTCTTCGCCATATTCTTCCTGTTTTTTTCAGGAATCTCCTGTTAGACCATTTCAAATGTTCTAAAACCAATTCAGCTTGCAAACTAGCATGTTCAAATGCTTCAAAGCATTTGTACATGGTGAATAAAAACATTACTCACTCCCTCACTTTCATGTTATTTGCATTATACATGTCTCAATATTTGTTGAGACAGATGTTTTAGTTTTATTTTATTGAAATAAATGCAAACAAGTAATATTACAATTAGAAAATATTATAATGCTAATTTTACAATACCAACAAGAAAATTCTAACATTAATTATCTGTGTTAATATTTACATCACACAAATCAGAAAGTATGCTACCCATAGGCTATAGCGTTTCTTAGTAGTAGCTGGGCTAACCAGCTAGTGTAAGCCAATTGCTTTTAATTCTATACTCATTACAGGCAAGTTTGCCATTGCAATACGAAGGCATTGTGGGAACAGCAAGTACGTAGTCTAACTCGTTCTGGATCCGGATCTACACCAAAGGAACTACAGACTGTCCAGTTCCTTCACGGATTCGTTCCTGAACGACAGATCCACGTCCAGTTCTTAACTGTTGTTGCTACGACCAATAGACGGGAGAGGCTCAAGCCGGTCACCCACCGCACTATTTTTCGGCTTGCCGCGCAGCATGACAACCTGTTTATACACAGAAATATGCTCTAAAATGGTAGTTATACATGCTCTGATTTATATTTCATCCTTATTACTGGGGATGTGTCCCTAGTTCCCTCTTGCAGTAGTGAAGAACAAGAGAAAACCAGATAAACATCAGATATTTTATAAGCAGCTAAAAAATACAAGCCTTTTCGTTTCTCTGTTGTCCTGGCAGAAAAAAAAAAAATTAAAACTGGAACCTGGCAAAAAGGCAAACTTAGTTTTGCTATCTTATTTTGTGGAGGGGGCGTGGTAAATTTGAAAATACACCACAGAATGACGTAGCCTATTGAATGATGTAGAAGTGAATGCACTGAGCAGCGGTTTATTAGTTCGAAGTGTTTGGTAGTTTGAAGTGGAAGGTAGTTTTTAACCAGCGATTGCTCAGCGTATTTGACTTTTCCAATGTCTTCGTTCGCCGTGCTATCAAAAAAGGGCTTGTTAATAAAAATAAGATAATCCACAGAGCTTTAAAAGATCAGATTATTTAGTGGTCGTGCCGATGAGAATGCATCTATTTTATAAATTAAGTTGTAAGCAAGCCTTTATTGCACTTCAAAGCTTCCGGTGTTCATGGAGTTGTGGTGTTCATATCCCTTCAACTTTAAACTGTTATGCTATCTTTTTGATGATTAGCTGATTTTACTAAATCTGATCATTTAAATGTTTTGACGTGCATAACAAGACGATACGGAAATTCTCAATGGTTGATTACGGATTATTTATTATTATAATGGGGAGACCTGGGGACGAAAGTAACGCTTTTTTGTTTGATCCCAAATCTCAAATTAATAGAAATAGAGATCCCATATTTTATGACACACAACTTGCACACGTCCTTCACTATTATCAACTGTAATTTTCGTTCTAGGATATATGAGTTTAACATAAACTAGGCCGAAAACAGACCGAGTGCAATGTTACTTTTGTCCCTGAGGCAGAGGAGGTTGCTCCTCCTCTATTTTTGAGAGGCAAGAGGGAGATCAAAATATAAAAAAGAGTAATTGGTTGAAATAAACCATTACCAAATTTCAGTATCATTTATAAAATATTTTTTATCTCTTCTTTGGAAAAAATCCATTATTGAAATTCTGATTAAAATGCTTCAACAGCGACACCTCCTTAGTCCTCCTTAGGGCGGGATCTCATATCAATTTAATGTACTTCATTTTTTTTTCATGCTAATCTATTGTTATTGGCCAAAACATGTAAAATGATGCTCCAAGGGAGGACGTCCTCCCTAACCAATCAACAACCAGAATACAATATTGACATTGTGTTGGTCCAATGATAATTTCCAAATTTCATCTTCGATTCTCTACCACTGTATTGTATTATAATGTGCAAATTGCTAACTACTTTTAAAACACATCACTAAAAAATTACATTTTATTTAAGCCTTTTCAACCAGAGGCTGGTCCATAGAGGCAGAAGAGGTTGTCCAAATTTCCTTTTTTCAGATTTACGTTTCCCTTTTTTATCGAGCAGTAGCTAGCTACTTGCGTTAGCTTGTTGTAGCAGCCCTGAAGGACTGAGCTAACGGCGAGAATGGATTTTGAGGAGAGTGGTGCTGCTATTGCTAACGAGGCAATTGACGCGTGAGTGAGGGGGTCAGAGAGAGGCATGGACACAGACGCAGAGAGTGGGATGGGGAAGAACATCTTGTGGATTATTTGTTGTCACAGCCATTTCACAGTTTGGATTACGCAGCAGGTGAGGATCAAGACTGCTGGACGACCAGCTCCACAGATAACCATGATCAAAAATGCTAATTCTAGTGACACATCATGCACACATGAGGTTCATTCTCATCCAGAACCCGCAGTGATTAGATGTCTTAGTGTCTTTCCCTCTCGTTCACCTGGCCCCTTTTATATATTCATCCTTTGTGTTGTAATATATGTAAGGAATAAACCACGGGCTGTCCTGTTATTGGAAAATAATGTAGGGTTGCTTAACCAGCCCCGAAGTAGGCTACATTATTTTCCAATAACGGGACAGTCCGGAGGGGTTTATTCCACTTATACGGATTACCAACAATGTGTTATGTTCTGTGCAAGGACCCAAACGCAGATCAGGGAAATCCAAAAAATGTTGTCTTTATTCAGTCCAAAGTTCAAAGCCAGGTAATCAGAGATAGGACGGTACAAAATCGAGTTTCCAAAAGAATAGTGATAAACGGGCAAAAAATCAAAAACCAGGAGATCAGATAGGCGAAGGTACAAAGGAACAGGCAAAAGAGAAGTCAAAACAAAGCGAAGGTCAAACCAGAAAGCAATCAAACAAAAGGGGCAGGCAAACACGAAGTCGTACGGAAAAGGCGCCTCAGGAATCTCGATAAAGAAAGGCTTACAAAACATCGGCACAGTGAATACGATCAACGTTCTGATAGGGAGCTGGTGGAAAAGACTGACATTTATACACTGGGGAAGATAACAATCAAGGAGGGGTTACGTGAGTGAGGGCGGAGTAACAAACAACATCCAGGTGAAGAACATTAGGATAACTAATTAAATGACAGGGGACTGACAAAACGCGGACTGGAATCACATAGACAACAATGATAACAGACGGCCTGGGTTTAGCAGGTAAAACACGTGCAGAGAGAGAGAGGTGCAGTTAGAGCAAAAGACAGGTGCAGGCAATTGTAGAACTCAGCGTTAGGGCAGACTAGAAAGAAAAGGGGCGGAGCTACAGCGCAGCATGGAAAAGGGGAGAATGGTTAATGCAGTGGTGTCAAACTCGTGCCATGGAGGGCCGTGTGTATGCAGGTTTTCATTCCAGCCTCAGATCTTGATTATATAATTAGTTAAATTATTTGCTGAATTAGGGATGCAGGTTTGTGCACAATGGTGACCCGACGTCTATGGTGACCCGCATTGTCTAAATTAAAATTTTCTTATATTCTGTGCTTCAATGCAGTTAAACGCATATGGCTGAATGAGTAATTGGACTCAATTAAGGCAGCATTAATTGGTTGGAATGAAAACCTGCATACACACGGCCCTCCATGGCACGAGTTTGACACCACTGGGTTAATGTATTAGTATAGTGATTTAAACTATCAAAAACCCAAAACTAGTGTTTGTTAATCCATTAGTAATATTAACATGTTAGTATATTAATGAGGTTAGTACTTTACAATCTATAAGTTAGTTAGGATTAGTAGAAATTAGTAAAACTAGATATAAGCAGGAAGTAAGTAAAACGAGACTGGAAAGAAGGGGGGAAACCACGAAAACCCAAAACCACCCGAATAGTGAAATCACGCAAATACAGGGGAGTGAAGCAGCTCAGGGAACACAGACACAGAGACGGCACTGGGGAGACAAGTGACCGGGAGAATGAAAATACTGGGACGGAGGATGTGAAAAATAATAAACTTACAGAAACATAAAATAAACACTAAATTTGCGAAATTTTGTATGAAGCTCGTGCACTGTTATATGCACGTGCACATGTAACCACGTCATTGCAGCTCCTGTCGTTTTTGAGAAAATGCATGTTACTTTCGCCCTCCATTACTTTCGTCCTGGCACTCCTCTATTATTATTATTATTATTATTATTATTACATATTCTTCATAAAATTGGAATGCTTGTTAACCAAGCAAATAAATTATACAGTTTGAGATTGATTATTATGTAGGCTAGGCTACGTTGCAATTTAAGCTTATGGTAATTCTTTAAAGCGTTTACATATTTTTGATTTGAAGTAAGCAATCTTTTTCGCTATCCAGTTTCATCAGGTTTTGGTAGCTCCAGCACAAACTTTCTCACATAGGCTATTTACATGAGTTAAGAAAATACTACCAAATTAACAAACTGAAAAAGGTCTCTCACCACTGAGAGCTGAACGAAAGCAACGAATCCTTACATGGCAGTGAGTCTGGGCCTTTCGTTCACAAAAATGATTTGTTCAAAAGGAATTAATCATTCATGAACGACACACAACTAATCTATGGTGTAGTCTGTATGCAGCAAGAGAATAGACTGCAAGAGAACAGTCAGACTCTGAGTCCGATTCTGAAGGTAATCTGCAGTTAGCACCCTCTTTATTAAGTGTTGTCTTGTTTGTGATGGTAAATAAAAACAAGCGGAGATAGCATGAAAGGCATTCCATGTGGGTTAAGTCACAGAGAATTGTTAGCAACATTAATTATTCCATATAGATGGTAACAGTAATTAGACAGTGTTGTAACCAAGTTTACACTGTGTACACCCGGGGATTAAAGTTCTAAAACTTTACTAAAATATAAAAGTATACATTTAGAAATGTGACAAAATACCCTCAAACCCCCAAATTATGAGAGTCTTAATGTCCAGTAAGCAATAGAAATAGTTCAAATACAAATAAAGTTAATCAAGATTGCAATCAAAGTCAAAGTTTGTGACGAAGAAGGAGCGAGAAGCCGCGGTTCAAAAAGGAACAACCTGCAATCTCACCACTCCGACGAACGAGAAGAAAGCAATCCTTTTGCAACCACCCACATCTTCCGACTGAGAATAATCCACAAGGAAAGTTTATTCCAGCAGCTAAGAATCGTGACAATTTGCAATTAGATGAGCCCAAATGCCGTGTTCACCTGTATGCACACACTAATTTCCCCTCATCCCTAGCACTTGGCCTGTGAGGACGTCCTATCCGTCTTCATTATACAATATAATCAATATAAACACACACACAATGCATAGCATAATTCAAGAGTAATGGAAAGAGAATAACACGTTATAATTAAAAGAAAATAACATGCAGATAGACTTTTAATGGGTGGCCATTATAGTGGGACATAGGGGTTTTGAAGGGTTTTGTCACGTCGTTGTATGTAGGCTACATTTTGTGAGGTTAGGCTACTGCTTTGTGTGTGTGTGTGTGTGTGTGCGTGTGTGTGAGCGAGAGAGAATGGGCGTGTCTGACAGTAGCACAAACTCACGGTGTCCCGTAGGCTACAGCCTAACAGCCGCCGGGCTCACGGTGTCCCGGACAATATTTTAATGCTTCAGAAAAGATAAATCACTGTCAGGTCAGCAAAGATTTGTGTATGTAGATAAAGCTTAGTATCGTGTCTTTTCGATGAAGTTACACCATGGATGTACTGACAGTGATTAATCTTTTCTGAAGCAAGGCTCTATTTGTGGCACTGTCATGCAAAATAAGCTATAAACACATTATTATACTATACTATATTTCGTTATATATATAACGAAAACACAAAGTTCAAGTATCCCTATGATTCTAAAGATCTGCCTTAAATTAACCCTGTACCGATTTTTTAAATTAAATACACATACATGGCTTTTTTTTTTCATTTAAAAATAAAAGCGTCAGTTTGATGCACTCCCGCAGTAATCCACCGATTAACTTCACCGTGGTTCTAGTGTTAAATAGCCTATTAGTTCCACAGAAAAAACCCTGAAATGGGTATCAAGTGTAGCCAAGCTTCAGGCATATGGTTTCACTGCCAAGAAGCAGAAAAAGTGAAAAGCACTCTAGAGACTTTTGCACAAGAATTGCACTTATTGTTCTTTAATACTGGTGCTGTTAGTTTGATTTTTTCATTTTTTCTGCTAAGTGATAAGAGGCTCACTTAAAACAAAAACATTGTTTTGTTTGGTGTTATAATAAGATACATAAAAGCATATGCACTGAAAAGTTATGTAGATGGTTGATTATTTGTATGACTAAAAACTGAGTCAAGACTTGCAAAAAGTATCAGTTTTATTTCATAGATTGAAAACAGCATTGAAATTACATAAAAGCAAACTGGCGCAGAAAAGCTGTTCAGAAGCATCTTCTTCCCTTAAAACGCTATTGGTCTCAAGTATTTAAATAAAGTGTAGGTCTAAATTAAATAAAGCCTTTTTACAACTTTACGGCAGCATTAGAGAACAGCAGCAATGGTTATGCGTCAGGTGGTGCTGAAATATCACAATTTTACTTGTTTAGCAGGCATCGAGGGCTAAGGGCGTGTACACACTGTCCACCTTTTTCTCAGCTGCCTCTGACTTTTTTACATGAAAACCTATGGGAAGCGACCGCACGGCAGAAAGAAAGCGGCCACTCTAAAAAGGTGGCGCAGCACCCGCCTTTTCTAAAAATAAAAAAAAAGCCGGACAGTGTGTGTGTACATGCCCTAACGTGGGGGCCTCCTCTGTAACTTGTTTTACAAATTGTAGATGGGGAATATGACTGAAAAAAAAATTTCAGTCAGAAGAATATTTTTTGCTTTAATCCCTGTACACCTCTTAGCGTGTGAGAATATCATATGGTAGCTGCTTCGTAGTCAGCTATTTTGTGTTTTTCCTCATTCGGTATTTAGCTGTTCTTGACATTTAGTTAGAACTGTGGTGTAAACACGAATTTGTGTGTGGAATAAGCAGGCCATAGGTACATTATTGCTAGTTGATACACTTGTAAAGTTAATTACTTTTTCATGAATTTATCTGTATGCTATTAAAATATTAGCCTCTTTATTTTCTCAAATACAGCATAATACCTATATGTTTGTTGCTATAGATAACTGGTACTTTATACGAATTGTAGCTACCTTATCTGACCAGTATTCTCTCGCCCACTCTGGCCTGGCCCTTGGAAGTTTCCTTGGTTTCAGAACAGCCGAAATGGTGAATTAGAGGACTGACAAAATTAAAAAGTTTGGAATTTGGCAAGGTTGAGCCTTGTAGAGAGCTCTGTAAAGTCTGGGAGAACCCCTTTGTTATAGAGGTCCTTGGGAGTTATACATCTTTCATACCAAAGTTGGGTCTGAACAAGAGTGCAAGAAGAAGTGATTTTTCAATACTTTCAAGATGGAGGAACTGTGCATAAGTTGTTGGGAAACTGACCCCTGATTTTGATAGTTTTAGTGGAAACTGGCTTTGTGGTTACTGGATTAAGCTGTTTAGCTCTTAGAATAGAATAGAATAGAATAGAATTTCTTTATTGTCATTGTACTGGTGTGTACAACGAAATTCAGGCGCACTGCCTGAGCGGAGCTCAAATATACAAGGTTAAACAAGGTAATACAAATATAAAAGATGAAAAAGGAATAATAAAAAAAGAACTACATACAGCTCAAACGTGTGCACTCACGTGCACACACTCTGACACACATGCACACAAATTCACACATGCATACCCATTATGCCTACGTATGCACCAAATAAGCACAGAGTACCTGACTGCACAGAATAAATACCAGTATTGCACAGAATAAATATAAGTATTGCACAAGTAAATATGAATATGAATAAATATTGGTATAGTACAGTATAAATATTGTCTAGGGGGGGCGTACTTTCAGTTCAGTGTGGTGATGGCTTTGGGGTAGAAACTTCGTTAATCTCAAAGAGAGAAAGAGATTGACGAACATTACAAAGATTACAAAAGCATTACAAAGCAAGAATGATTCTGTGAAAAAAAAAGAATTAACGCTAATTTAAATCCACAGTTATTTAATACAATTTAAATGTGCCGCCTGTGCCTGCAGTTGAAAAATAATTTTTTTTTTTAAAACAATACCCCAGCTACAGTAGAGTCTTTTCTTTTGATTCTGTTCTCCAGCACATTATTGAAACAATCCAATGCATTGGAAATGAAACAATGCATACAGTGTGAACATTGAAACAATCAGCTTTAATTTGAGGATGTGTCCATCCATATTGGGTGAACCATGTAGAAATTGCAGCCTTTTATATACATAGTTACCCCATTTTAGGGGGACTAAAGTTGATTTTAGGCTTCACATTTGCATTTCGAGTATGTAGCTTTTGTTTCTCAACATGAGGACCAAATAAGTAGTGCCAGTAAAGCAGGCCATCTGAATAAATCTGGAAAATCGGAATAAGTCGATCAGTCATACCCAAAACACTGGGTGTGCCTAAACCAACTTCTTGGTGCATTGTTCAGGAAAGTACACAGGTGAACTCAGCAATAGAAAAAGACCGGGTAGACCATGGAAGACCACTGTAGTGGATGATTGAAGAATACTTTGAATAGTAAAGAAAAATCCCTAACTGTCAAATAGATCAAGAACACTATGGGTTCAGCTGTTTCAAACTCCCATAAAGAGAAGATTACAGCGGAGAGTTCACCGCAAGATGCAAACCATTCTCTCAAGAAGAATGACTAAGTTAGAGTTTGCTAAAATGTTCATAAAAACTGTAGAGTTCAGGAACAAAGTTGTATGGACAAATAAGAGGAGTATTAACCTGTACAAACGTGATGGAAAGAGGAAAGCGCGGACAAAGCTGACAGTCTGTGTTTTGCCCTCATATTCATTGTTTCTTTTCAAACCAAATGTATTGGAGTATAGAACCAAACAGACACTATTTCACTGTCCAGATACTTAGGACTGCCCAGTATATCAATGTTGCCTTCATAGTGATAAAGCAACTGTCACTGGGTTATCTCAGAATAATGTCACTCCAGTGGCATCATTTGTCGAATTAGGTTGCTTGTTGAGAAGACTATAGCTGTCACGTTGCATTAATTCAGATTAGTTTGTTAGTTGACATTGATATCTCCCTGTCATAAGTAGAATATTATTGGCCATATATTTGTTTTTCTTACATTTCATTTCTGTCTCAAAACGCCCTCCATGAAAAAAACAAAACCATTGTCATTCTTTTTTTAGTTTACACCAAAACTTTCAAGGCCAATGCATTTCACAGCTCAGGAAGCTTGTTTCCTACTCTCTGTTAGTGCATACTTGGAATACTGACATGTACATATTTGTAGCTGGCTAATGGTGTGCTAATATCTTGCAAAAGCGTATTATTATTATTATTATTATTATTATTATTATTACTAATGTATGGTTGAATAAGCATTTACAGATTTTTATCTCTGCAATGAATTCAGTACATGCTCTAAAAGTGGCTCATATAATGAACATAGAAACATAAATGATGTATCAGTGAAATATATTTGCAGTTGTTGGTTCTTGCTTAACCCATTTGCACAAGCCCACTAGTAGCTGGTATGCTGTTGTGCTGAGTTGCTCAACTCAGACATTCATTGCTCCTGCAATCAGAATATGAGTGGAAACAACAAACTCTGTATTCTCTGCATTCAAACTCTGACTTTATTAGTAGACAATACACTACCACTATGCTGAATACAGAGTTTTCAGTGCCATCATTGTCGCATAGGTCATCCATTTAACAAGCACCCCCTCCTTGAAGTCTCATCTGCAACTATACCCCCCAAGCATAACACATGGAACAATAGCATCATTCTGTGAGTTCATAAAAATATTCTTTAACCACCAAGAATTTGTATTCCGTCATAGCAAGAAGATAAATCCAACAATAGCCCGTATGTCAATTCAGTGGTGAATACACTGTTCAATGAATAGCAAAATAAAGGGATTTTTATATACATTATAAGATATATACAATATTACCATTGGTTTTACACATAAAGATGTTTCTTTCAAAATTCAGTGGTCATTTATTGTCTTGAACAATCTGTTAAATAACATGCAAATAGTAAGCAGAGGTAGGTATTTACAACAGCCACAGGCAAAACCCTACTTGGATTTTACACTGGTGTATCTCCTTTCAGTTCTTACAGATTTGATTGATAACTCTTTTATCGAGTAGAGGACTGTACAAGTTTTCCAACAGTGTATGGCGTGTTTCATTTGAACTTTATTACAGTGAGAGCCCCACATATCTGCATGAGTGGTTGCTTCAGCACAGCTTGTGCATTGGACCGTAACATTACACATTAATATGCAAGCAATCGTTGAGGTGTAATTGTTTTTTTTTTCCTTTGGTTTTTGGAAGATTTTACGAATTTAGCCAACTCAGCAAGGCTAAAACAAATTCTTTGTAGAGTGGGTCAGAAGAGCAGGAAGCATGAAGTCTAGTTAGGATATATATGAACATGTATGTATTACTGCTTGTAACATTTAAATTATTGACATTCTGTCAAATTCTTGATATTGGTATATTTTCAGTGGTCATAAGAGACAACTGCTGGGATTTGCTACTAATGCTCAGTGCATTTGTATTTGGGGCTAACAGCCCTAGCTGTTTGTATGGAATGGAAATGGCATGGAAAATACTCATTCAAATTTAGTGTGTGCTGATATGTAGTAGATGAACATAAAATTTCCCTTGGAGTGATCATAAAAGTAACTTCATATGTCGTCCCATGCAAAAAATGCATTTAAGGTATGTGTACCAGTGTGTTATGATTTTTTATTTATTTTTTTGTATTATTTTTTAATCTGATATAAATGGGCATCATAAAGGGGCAAATTTGTATGCTTTATAATAGACAAAAAGCTTTTTATTCATTTTGGATAAATTTCATTTTCATTTTGGTTTTTGGACCCCTAGATATCTTAGACCCCTATACTGATCACTGCTTCAAAATGATGCCAATTTGAGTTTCATGAGTCAAAGCAGTTGATTTGTAGTTGAATGTATGATTATGTTATTATTTACAGAAATGCACAATTTAGATGCTTTGGATAGATTTGGAGATATTAAGGGGCATCAGGGAACACTGCTTACTTTTTGCTTCATAGATCTTTAGTAGTTCTGCACATCACCCTCAGATTTTGCATACCTGTTGGCAAGAAGTACTATGTTCCACACACAGCTACGGAGGGCAGAGATAAACTAAATAAAAGATTTAAACACACGCGCAGTTCACCGACAATGGTTCCTGCTCGCTGATCAATCTAGGGTGGATAGTAAACTTCTCTGCATCACTTGTTGTTGTTGTGGACATCACGGTGAACAGTTAATTATACCAACAATGGCTATCTTGACTGGATGCGCAATGAGCGGAAAACAGTGGCCTACCTTATCGCCAGGACGACAAGTGGACGCCGGGAAGGCCGGTTGCTTCGGCGTCCGCAGGGGAGAGCCCAAGCCGTCATCGTTGTAGTGTTCAAGTTTTGGTTATTTTCATTAAGCCCCACAGCTATCTCGGTAAGAAAACACTTTTTTGTGTAGGTGTATGTGTGTGTGGAAATAATCGCTCGGTTTTGGTTTCAAAGGCTCAGACAGTTTGTCTCCAGGTTTGGTCCTCGCTTCATCTCTTCTTCCTTTCGCGCCGCGAGGAATCCCCGCCTCTTATCCAACCAGCCTACTATTTCCGGGGTGAAGCTCCAGAGTGCCAGTAAATATTTAAAGTAACACACATTACACAAGCAAATCAAGATAGCCATACGGGACCATTTTTCTATAATAATTATTAATCCTAACAAGATAATAAGGAAGCTGTAGGGCATCAGTCACGTGCACCCTGGCCTATGAATATAGACCGTAACAATTATAATACAGTATGTTATAATACAGTATGTATAGTTTTATCTGCTATATAAATGTGGTCTCTTAGTAGTAGAGAGCAGTGCCAAATGTAACGTGGGGCAAAATGTAACACTACATTTTGAGCTACGTATTTCAGGTTAAACACAGAATTACCCTCTCTTTGTTTCCGATGAATGGTGGAAGACGTCAGTAAATATTTTGCGACATATTGCCAAAATATGCAAGTGAATTTTTTTTTCCCGGAAATGTTTTTCGGCTATTGTATTGCGTATGTCAAGGAATCCAAATTAATGCAAATGTAAACAATCTTTTGGTGACTAACAGATGGCATAGCACACAGCTATTATCTAGTTTTTTGAAAGTCACAGACACAAAAATGTCATATCAAAATCTTTGTTTTCTTCCACTGTAGTCCTGTATTATGTTAAAACATATACAAAATGACTCACTTTTTTGTGAGGCAAACATTTCGGTTTTGTCATATCAAAAGTTCAAAAAAGGTCTTAACACTAAACATGTCATAAAACCATGTTAGATAGAAATATTGAAAATGTATTACTTCCAATTAGAAGAGATAGGAATAAGCTACACTTAAATGTAAGATTTGAAAGTCTGTGATAAGTGATGTTAGCTGGGTAACATCATATTATCATAGAGGTGGGTCCGTATGTGAGTGGGCTTGTTGGTTGTTTGGTAGTTTATGTGATAAAAGGCATTAAACATACTGTATATGCAGTGTTTCCTGTGGAATTGATCTCTTGGTGTGGTGGTGGGTGTCCGAAAGGGGGGGGGGGGGGTGGGGGGGTGTAGCAAAGGCAAAAAATGTTTAAGACTATGAAAACATAACCTCTTGAGACTTCTTAACGGTTTATTTTTTATTATCTAAATCTATCTTATAGCTCTGACGAGCTCTTGATACAAGGAATAACAGTTTGCAAGAGCTAAAAAGTACTTTTAGCTGTACTTTAAAACCATAAAAGGTTTGTTAACCCTTGTATTGTTTGTAAATATTGAAGAAAAATAGGCCTGTATTTTGAGTTATGGTGGGGTGAGAACAATTAAAAGAGCACATTGTCCATCTAGAAGTTCTTCAAGAATAGAGCACTATATAACCAAAATTGATACTCAAGAAAAGTTACAGATTGCACTTTAAAAGGGACACTTCTGCTAAATTAACTCAATTACTATGACAAAATAGTACTTAGAATGTTTTATCTTTTTATTTAACAATATAATTTGAGCTGGGTCCACATTCAAAGCCCTCTCTCTCTGTCTCTCTCACACTCAATGACAGAGTTCACATGCAAAACATGTCCATGTCCATGCAAAAAAAAGGAAAAAGTGAGAAAAATAGCTTTAAAGATTCTGTTCTGTTAAATTCTAATTCTACTGAGAAGCATGATACAAAAATTTCCTAACTAACTTAGATGCTTGATTAATGTATTTTTTATTAGCTCGTTTTATCTGTATTCATTTCTGGACACTGCAGCAGCTTGTGAGACTGCTCCTCTCGTTACAATCATAATCGTCATTAGAATGCAGCCCTCTTTGTCAGCTGTAGCAACTGTGGCCTAACTCTCAGTTTTGCTAGCTCACTACATTCACAAAACCTTAAAAATATAACACTTTTCCTTTCGTTTTCATGGGAAAAAATCACCATGCTGTAGTATGGAAATTGAAGTAGTTGAATCACGGTAACATTTTAAATGCCCTAAAAAAATATATATATATTTTTTAAAATTCGCGCTGTTTTGGTGATTTGCCAACAATTTGCGGTCGCGACATCTGACGGGCTTCTCCAGGTCACCATTTTAATCAGATGCATTGTACCATTATAACAGTAGCTCTAGATTAAAAAAAAAAAAAGGTAGGCACGTAGCCTACATAGCTCAACTGGAACAGGTTCCGCTTCGGCTCAAACAAACACTGTTTATTTTCAGATAAAGTTACATATTTATCACATTTATTTTTTACTTGTCCGATCAGACAACTGCATGAGGCATTCCACTTGCCCGAACAGTTAGGATCCGCCAGTTGTCATCACCGAATGATAGTTAACGCCAGTGCTTCAGATGGGCAGGAGCTGTCGAGACATGTATATGAGTACCGACTCTTCTTTTGATTACCAACATTAATTTATTTTAAACAGTATGTATTTTGAGGAGTAGGTACCGGCACTTATTTTGGTCCAATTAAAACACTGGTTAACACTGGTATTTTTGTAATATTTGAAGCGTCGCTACCTACCTTTTCCTTGTCTTTCGGTAGCTGAAGAAAAAAAAGTGATGCTTTGACAGACCGTGTGACATTCGCGGCCTAGGCTCTTTTTGAAAATAAATATGTGGACGCAACAGTATGGATTTGAAAGCGCATTTAGGCAGAAATATTTAGAAAGTTTAACATTTTTAATTTATGAATTTAATATATAGGCTATATACAGTATATATATATTTTTTATTTTATTTAAAAAAAAAAAATGATTATGGTATGGCGGCAAGAATTTTGCCGTGGCGCCACGCCACGGCAAAACCTTACCAGCGGAAACGTTGTGTATATGTATAATGCATGTGTTATCATGTTGTTAACTGCATGCCTATACCAGGGTTGGTTTGCACAACCCCAAAATAATTGTGCCAGCCAACCCGGTTTCAACTGTATTTTATATTATATTTATTATACATTTTATATTTTATATATTTATTATATTTATTCCATTGAATATTCATATTTTTTGGTTCTTATTTTCAGTACATTTTGAAAATAGTTTCTATTGGTCTTTCTTTGTAACTATAGCTTTTTAACATTGTACCAACCCACCCCATGTGCACAACATGACTTTAATTATTGGTGACCTAATTTTAGAAAACATTTGTAGACATTAAAATATATTTATTTATAGCTGAGATCTTAACTTCTATTTTCTACTATTTATACTAGAATATTCTAACATTAATTATGTCAGAGAAATATGGCAAAGAATGAATGGTGTGCCAACCAACTTGAAGGCATGTTGAAATTGACCCAGTAGTGTTAACATCTCATAAAAAAACATGTTTTCAACTTACAAAAATGCCAAGTTACTGAAACATACAAAGCACTGTCTATAGCCGCATTTCCACCCAAAGTACCTGGAACTTTTAGTCCCAGGAACTACTTTTCAAGGAACTAAAAGGTTCCTTCAGCCCATTGTTGCATTTCCATCGCGGTCTAAAGACCCGCGAAGATTAGGCAAATTAGTCTGAAATTAGTCGTATGAAAAAGCGATATAATAGACAAAAAGCTTTCATCTTTTTTAGATTCCTTCAAAGTTGCTAGCGGAGCAGCTAAATACTTGAAGTGAGCCCTCCAAATGCGAACCATGCACCATAAAGGGTCCGTCTAGTCTTTTTGTGGAATTGAAGAATTGCAGAGTAAAATTATGGCAGTTTGAAAAAGCAAAAGGGACAATTACTATAATTACCTGTTATTTTTTACCCTGACAAAAAGTGATTTTTTCCAGTTTGCTTTTACTGTAAATTACGCAGAACTACCGCATAGCCCAGCTCACATGTGTCAAGCGTTTTGAGTCAATTATACTGGGCTAACAAAGAAAATCTGTATGAAAATATTAAGCAACCAAATTAAACCATTTTGGTACGTAATATGCTGTCCCAGCACGGACGCCTAATATTTTATAAAACAGGCTTAATGCTAAAGCAAGGAAAGAACAGAAGAGCACACATATATAATCCTCAATCTTAATTTCTCATCTGTAGACGTTGGCAGGCTATAACCAAAAGTAGGCTACTGCACCACATAACATAAAAGTTTGAATTCAAGTTATCATTTTGAAAATAATAATTTGGTTTGAGGCTGCAGATTTTTAAAAATGGCGGTTGAAATAAAATGCTGCGATTACTCGACCAATCAGAAATGCTCAGCGCTTGCGCCCCACCCCAAAAGTTCCTGTACTTTTGAAAAATACTACCCCCCAAGCAGGGACTTTTTTGGGGGTAAAATAAAGTCCCCGGAACTTAATTGAGACCCTGGTCCCTGCGGGGGTTTACTGATTTCCTCAAAATGTTCCTAGTTCCTGGGGAAAGTTCCTGCGGTGGAAACATGGCTTAAAACACATTCATTCAAACTGGAAAAATCTAGGCCTGCCATTAAAAGTATTGATATCAAAATAACGCCAAGTTACTATACTGCAAACACTATAGGCTATCTTGCCTCACCGAAATTAAATAAGCTGTATTCCAAAGCAATGCTACCCAATGTTTGTGATTTAGAACTTGTGAACCTTCTGAAGTTTTGCAGCGGTGGAAAATTCAGGTTCTGAAAGTTAAGGTCTTCCCCAGTATTTTGTTCCAATTACCTGAATTTGCTAATTAGCCCAATTTTTCTGTCAGTAGGTAGAACTAATTAGTGAACGAATCCGCTGGCTGAGTTCATGGGTGGAAGAAACACATGGCAGGACTTTCACTTTCTGACCCCTGCACTTTCAACTCCTGACCTTTTATAATAATCAAACCCTACCAATTTGCACTGGGCTAAGTGCTTCTGCGGGAGGTAACCAACAATGTTCATTGTACTTGCCTACCAGGAAAGAGTACACTAAATGAGAAAGTTGTTATGTCTGTGAAGTTTTCTCTGAATGTAGTGTTCTTAAAATCACAAGATGTTATTTCCAGTGCAGGATGATTATTTTGGTCTCATGAATATGACATTCAGCTTTCCTTTAAATGTGAGGTGTGGCTTATCTGATGTTATCCCTCCAAAACAACAACGTGTGTGCATTGCCACAAGGGTATTTACACCTCCATGGTACAGTTGGAAGATAGTATTGAGGATATTTTGTGCATACTGCCCATTGTGCACTAAACAGTATGCAATGTGCTTAGTAGACAGTGCATATTTTGAGGACACAGTAGTTAGGAGGTTGATTCAGACACAGCCCTGTCTCTTGTGATCCTCTCTGGGAAAGAACAGCAACATGACTGTAATAACACAGTTTGCATGGAAGCTCTTATGTCCTGGCACGGACAGCTCTCTCCCATGGAGAGAACAAACCAATATCCCTCCAGCCCCTACGTTTCAAGGCAACTCTGCTCTGTAAGAGGTCTGACAAATCCCAGATGGAAAACAGATTATTGGCAAATTTGCCAAAAACCCCGAAGGGGGACACTTTGATTTTTCTTTTTAATCATTCCCACCATGTTTGCCAGTCTACACTGAAAGTTGAATAAAGCAGAGGCACTTCCATCATTTTGAAGTTTGAGAGTACTGGGAGGACTTTAAAGAAAGGAGGAAAAGATGTGAGATGTGAGGCTGTGTAATTTCAGGTACATGACTCAGGCTTGTGTCCTCTCAGGGGAATCAGTTGAGCAAAGATGCTGGTTTTCACAAATCGATTCAATTAAGCTTATTTTTCCCTTTCCAGTGAGTCATATGTCATACATTTGCTCCTGCTGTCTCTTTCACAGCAGGAAGGAGACACACGTGCATATAGTTTCACACAAGCTGTAATTTGTTTTGGATGTCACAGTTAGAATTACTGTTGTCTGATGGTATACTTTGCTTGAATATCTAAGACCTTGTTTACTGAGAAATTTTAACCCCCAAGATACCTTTTCTCATTTGTGTTTGAAGTTGGCACTTTATGAGTGAGGTTTTTACATCACAAAATACATCAGATTGTTTTTTTTTAATTTAACCAGGTCATTCTGTAGAATAAACAGTGCAAAAAGTGAGGCAATATCTTACATTCTATGAGAGCAGATGGCCTACTGTTTATGTTTTTGTATTTACTCCTGTCATTTACTGAAGATTCATTGAGAGTAGGTTAAAACCTGATACTGAACTTTTTCAACATTATTTGTTTCTCTAACTATTGAGTTGTGCTTGAAAAGCAATCGCTTTAGCTTGTCTACCTGTGTCTGTCTAGAGGTTTGTGTAAATACACAGATGAAATGTCTTGCAAAGTTCAAAAACATAAATTATTGTATTGCCAGACATTTGCAGAAACAGTCTTTCTCCAGCTTTATGTGTTTGCCAGAACTGAGTGCTGGTTGAAATCTGCTACCACCGTTTTCATGCTTCAGCCTCTCTCTGTGGGAAATGTTCACCCACACATTTTCCTGTTATGGAATGTGTTCAATCCATGACACAATCAGAGATTAAGTTACCAGTAAAACACTGCTCAGTCTTTTATTCAAGCAGGCACAGTTTGTACCTCTTTGGCTTAATGCCAAAATGTGTGGTTGGCATGAGAATTACTGTACCTCCACTGCCACACTGAAATGTAATTGTTTCAAGGATGGTTTTGGGGTGTTGCTGGGGTGAGGGAGTGGATGGGAATGGGGACAGAGATCAAGGAAGCAGACCGAAGCATGGAGTGCTAAATCCTCAGTCTCCGCTTTAGAGCCAGAGGGATTTATGAGATTTCCTGAAGGTGCCCTAAGTAGGGAACCAATGGGAAATCTCAGAAGCTATGTGCATCACACACTGCTTTACAGCATGAATGTCCCTGATTTAAAGACTAGCTAGCAGGTTGGCACAGACATTTTTTCATTATAGTGATGGTATTATAGTTATAGATTATTGCCATGGTTGGAAAAAAACACCCATCTTTTCAGAAGGCATTACATCACATTGCATTCATTAAGCATATGCTGTTATCCACGGCCATGTACAACATATGGGAAACAGAAATGCATTTACCTAATTAATATAAGCAGTCACGTCAGGCCTGGCAATAACATTCCCAGACCAGTGAGTCAAGATGCAACATCACTAAAGCACTAGTGGAAGTTAACTATGCTAGACCAGAACATAAGTAAAAATTCTAAATACATACAGACGGAAGAGGCATAGAGGGGTGGTGCACGGTAAAGGCAGCTGAGCTGTGAATGTGAATTGCATGAGCATTTATTTCTCAAGCAGAAAGAATGAGGCCTTTATTGAGAACTTCACATTAGAATTAATAATACATTTTTATTTTTGTCGATTGCACGTATGAAATTGATTTCTACAGGAAATATATACTCTCTGACTTGCTGGATATTGTAAACTTTCCAGTATTTGGTGAATTTCAACCAGATGTTCAATGGTCAGAGAGGGGAAAGAAAGAGACAGCCCGTTCCAAACGTAACCTTGTGAAGGTCACAGTAATCCGAGCAATTATGATCAGTGCCATCTTCTCCGGGAATGTTGCTTTCCCGCCTATTATAAATTCACTTGGATTTGATTTCTGTACCCCAGAGCATACAGGGTTTCCAAAAGCTCTGGCCAACAAAGCATTCGTACAGGTCCCGGAGTGCCCATGTCAGCTCGTCTGAAATTGGACTCGCTTGAGAGACCACCGGATGGAGCCTTCCAAGGATTTAGCTCTGGCTGTTGAATTAAACAGATCTGCTGTTCAAGCTTTTACAGCAAAAAATAAAAAATCAACTGTGTAATGTTGTCTGGTTTTAGACAAGTTATTGAGTTTCTCTGTGTAAAATAGATCTACTACAGTCCAATTTAAATTTTCACTTCTGCAGCCAATTTTGATTATTTATGTCATCATTATTTATGTGGGTGGAATCATTAGTCAAAAGGGCTTTAGATGGTTTTTTCCAGAATGCAGAATTCTTTCACCTTCAGTTTTTAACAAGGTACCTTCCATTCATAGCAATCCGTGTATACACTACCCTGTCATACTAAAAATGCATTTTTAGTGGGAAATATTTAATTTGTAATACATTTCATCTGAACATCAATTCATAATTTTAAAATATTGGACCTCTTTATAAAGTTGAGAGTATAAAAAGTAATTTTTAAGATTTAGCCTAGTTCATCAATTTTCATAAAGCTCTTTCTGAACCATGGGATTACTAATTCCAAATGTCCAAGTAAAGTTCATTAACAGTGTTTCCCTATTGATCAATGCAAGAAAAGTCCCAAGAAGGCTGTTGGGATGAAGGTAAGGATGTTAGCCTATAATAAGATTATCCAGCTCAGTATACAGTGCCTGTGAAACTTTCCAAAAGTTCAGTGTGTCTAGGGGGAGGCAGAGGATGTTGGGCAAAGAACTTCTGGTTGCAAAGGGCCTGCTAACTATTGCAACCAGAAGTTAGATAAGCAGTCACAAGCCTCAAATGTGACTAGCTTATAGCCTTTAATGAACATTTTATAAGCGTGCTGTCTCTGTTGGATTTTTTTCCCAGCCAGGTACTTGGCATCTGTTCATTGTGTCAGTTGAACCATGTTTGCCACCTTGCCCAATTTTAAGAGTATGAGTAGTTCAGAAAGAGCCATCAGGCCTACTGTATTGTAGCATCAGTGCTGGACAGCCCTGGTCTAGCTCAACATGAAAGCCAGAGCCTGGCAGTGCAATAGGCATGGCATCAATTCATAGCTAAAATCCTTATTGCTGGCTTAGAGATCCTGAACCACAATGGAGAGGTGCAGTTCTCAGCCCGTCAACACAGAGATGTCAGCAAACCATGAATAGGGAGCCAAGGCGGACCTGATTGCAGGAGATGAATGATGAATTATCATGATTTCATGTGACAAACAAAGCATCCACCATTTTTTGCTTTCATTCTTTCTGAACCCGTCATGGTCTAACCCACATTACTTCTGCTACTGTAACACAGATTGCCTTCTTTTCTCCACTGGGTGAATGGTTTGACAATACACTGCATTCCTGGTTTAATGGTACAATAAATCACAACTTGAGTTGTGAAGAGACTCTGTTACACATATAATGTAAGGGACTGTGCAAGCAGATCATTTATGGTGTGATGGACTGAGTGGTACAACAAGGATGTAATGAAGGAGGTGTTGCTGAATTGCTTTCTTCATAAGAAAAAAATGTTTACATTCCATCCAGGACTACGCAATCCTGTTCTTAGCGAGGTGCTGTCTCTCAATCTCCAGATTTGATTTTTTACTTTGTACAATTTCATTTTATTCTGGTATTTACGTGTTATTCAAACTGTGCTTTTAGCACTCCCACCGGTCCTAAGATTAAGGACAAAACTGCCACTGTCCTTAAAATTAGGGTTAAAGGAATAGAACTAAACATTTGTTTGACTCATTTCCATACATAGCTGTAAAGATTTTTTTTTTTTAATGGAAATAATTTGGGGATGTAGAATTCAGGCATTGAGTGCTTTTGTGCACATGGAGTATTTGCATTTTCCAGTGAAAATTTTATGCTGCCCTTTGTTGTAATTTTTCTGAATGTGAATAAAGTCCTGCAAACACTCAGGAAATCTAAGGCAGAATGTGCCAGCTCAGCAGTTTTGTACTCTTTTGAATGTTTCTCTTGATTACATTTTCAGGTTCATATACACAATAGAGCTAAGGCTTCAAGAAGCTATGTGCTCAGGTCGTATGCATTACATAGACTGCCAACGCTTTTACAAAAATTAACATACTGTATGTTACTGTTTTGCCAGTAGTGAAATATAATTGGGAACATTACAAAACGATGACCAATAGTTAAAATTGAATATGTACCCAGGAGTTGTGCATAATGTTTTGCTTTTTCGCTTTTGTACATTTATTAATATTGGAAGAGAGAGAATAAGTGTGTATTCCTGCTGTAAAGAATGAAATACTGTGCAGGGATTCATGTTCCAACCTTACTGATGTTCTCCCAATACAGGATTTCATTCTGGATTTTATAATTTCCTTCTGAGTCTGCCAGTTTGTTTAAATGTCCATGAAACCATTGGAACTTTTTATCATCTTTGAATGTTATGGCATGAAATGTGTATATAGAGGGAAACAGCCTCCTATCTAGCACTGGATAGGACCCTCTTTTGCTTCTAGAAAAGTTTGAGTTTGTTGCAGCATGGATTCAATAAGGTGCTGGAAACATTCCTTAGGGATTTTGGTCCATGCTGACTTGATAGTATTACGCAGTTCCTGCAGATTTTTTCAGCAGCACATTCATGCTGTAAACGTCCCGTCCCATCTCATCCAAAAGGTGCTTTTTCTGATTGAGATCTAAGAACTGTGCAGGCTATTTAAGTAAACTGAAATCTCTGTCATGGAACAAGCTTGAGATGATGTGGTTTGTGACATGGTGCATTATCCTGCTTGAAGCATTTGAAAAAGGGTAGACTGTGGTCATAAAGTGATGCGCATGGTCAGTAAAAATGCTTAAGTATGCTGTAGCATTCAAATGATTCTCAGCTGGTATTATCTCCTTAGCGCACATGCCAAATCTGGCCAATCCTTGCCCATTTAGGGGGTATCCTATTTAAAGCTTTATAACTCCAGATATGAGCATCACAGGGACTTGAAAAATGGCTTAAATGAAGCAAGACATTGGTACCATTTACAATACTAACTTAGATCATTTCTTCCTAAATTATGAATATGAACTAAAGTGCCACCTGCAATTGTCTAGGCAAAAAATCAAGAATCATTTTGCTCTTTTTTAGTTTGCAATGAAATACTGAGAGATATACAGCAGGATAAACTATATGTCCTGGATAAAAAAAACCCTTGACCACAAGTGCATCTAATCTAATGTACAGAACTACTTAAGATCTATGAATCAAAAAGTAAGCTGTATACCCAGTGTCTCTAAATCTATCCAAAATTTCTAAATTATGAATTGCTGTAAATCACAACATAATCATGTATTTCACTACAAATCAACTGTTTGAATTACAAGCTTTCCATCAGTACAGTGGCTTAAAATATCTAGGGATCCGGAAACATATCCAAAATCTCTCCAAAAATGAATAAAATGATTTTTGTCCATTATGCAGCTATATGCTGCGTAATGCAGCTATAATGAGACAAAATTTTTGCATACGCTGAGCAATAAAACACTATTCCAAAAGTAAAATAGACATAATATACATTGTTAGACAGCTTATTCTGTCACCTATTGGATCGAGTAACTGTTGATCAAGCCAGATTGTACTACAAAGGACGACAACACCGAAAACAACATGCGTGGTATTACGCACAGGTATTTTGGAAGGTACTCAGGCGTCACAAATGAGCGTATATTTCACAAACGGATTGTCCAAGACAATATATGACTACTTCGTCTGGAAAGGGACATCTCTACGTGTAAAACCAAGGATAAGGTTGTATATTTATTCCATATTTAATTGCAGATATTGACAATGGAAGGACATGGTATAAGTTTTGAAAAATTCCTCGTTTATTTCAGTGTTCAGTGAGCAGCGTTTTTCACAGCTGTACTGGCATACCTTCGACTATTGTTGGCTTTATCCCTTTGCTACGATGGAATACAAATTTTTAGTGGTAAAAGAATGTTTTCATTTATGCCCAGATCGACACTATTGTCCAGTGTGTCATGCGTGGGGGGTGTAGTTACAGATGAGACTGCAGGGAGGGGGTGCTTTGTAAATGCACGACAAACGCGGCAATGGTGGCACTACGAAACTCCGTATTCGGCATAGTTGTCCTGAATCGTCTACTAATAAAGCTAGAACACCGAGTTTGTGTTTTCAACTTATAATTTGGTTGCAGGAGCACAGGATGTCTGAATTGAGCAATCTAGGCATGCCGGCGTGCCGACCACTAGGGGCTTTGCGGTAAGAGGTTAAGGGGCCAAAAGTATGCCAATAAAACATTCCTCACACCAAGGCACCACCATTACCAGCCTGCACCATTGACATAAGGCTGGATGGATATGTCGGGGAAGTGAGGATTATGTGAAATAAGTTTAATTTTTGAATCAGTTTTAACCAGTTAACACCCTCATTTGACGTATGTAACTGTTAATACCGAATACAAATGCATCAACTGTTAAAACCCCTCACTTATCAAACCTGTAAAATAAATTTAGTCAATTTAATTTTATATAAATTATTAATTAAATCGCTGAATTTGTTGATAAGCAGACCGCCCAGTTGGATCAACCTTTATCAAATGTACAACCCAGCCAGATTAAAATTAAGAAATGTATTAAGTTACAAAAAATACTTGTGTCTGATCTAAGGACAAGGTTCAACTACCTTAAAAAAAACTAATGTTATAGACATAAAGAGGTTGCAGCCATGAAATAAATTTGTGACAGAAACACCAAACCATAGCCTGTTCTTCCAAAATAGTCCCAGAATACAAAGATCTAAGTCTCAAAACCAAAAGACAGCCGAATATTCTAAAAATCCAGGGATGAAAATGCGAAAATGCCAGGTGAGCTGTAAGACAAAAATGTCAGATACTGTGTATACCAAACACCACACAACACCAGGCCCCAGATTCAACGTTAACAGCATATATCCACCGCAGAATGTCCGCCACAACAGATGTTACTGGCTGATGTTAAGCCCCCAAGAACTCCTTTTTCTTCCTGACTGACTCCCGAGCAAAAGAAAAGTCTGCATTTTTAAATGGTTCCATGAGGGAGGTGGCAGAGAGTGACGGGGTCAACCTGGCTGTGCTGATATGGTGAGGTGTGAAGTGTAGGGCTGTGGTTGCATACAGGGACGGTCTTATCTGAAAACTGACAGATTTGCGTATTATAGTTTCCATGTTTTATTGAATGCAGGGCTAAGCCCTATGACATTATTATCAAAAAGATTCTTATAGTCTTTCCAATGAGACTAAACATGAACATATTAGGAGGTGAACTAGTTCAGCTTCTTAATATCTCTTTAAAAACCAAAAGGAAGTCTACTGCTATTTTACATTAGACATTACATTAAATGAATGTCTATTACATATTACAATTTTTCACAAAGAGGTGGTATCTGTTGCCAAAGACATCCAATTCTACTCTACATCTGCGGGTAAACTATTTTCCATGTAACAAAAAAAACAGTACCACGTTATTTTCCGCTTTTAATTGAAATGGTCTGACAATGTAGATTCCAATGATCAGGCATCAGCAATCCTTATCTATACAGACAATAAAATGCGATTTCAATTATTTCAATGAAATATCACAAATTGCATTCAAATTTCAGATAACAAGGAACATTCTTGTGCAGCATCCTGTAGTCATGCAGTGTGTCTTTGGCCCCCACTGGCAATAAAGTAATAAAAGTTTCATGGGAGAAAATTCTAGGGCATTGTATACATTTGAGAGACCAGAGGGTCTGCCTAGAGGTCTGACCCTAATTGCACTAGAGGCATTTCTTTGGTGTTTGTGAAGAGGGGGCAGAGAGAGAAAACAGTAGCACTCCTGTAGTCACACAAAGCGAGTTTATTGGAGGAAATTATATTGCCTGTTTCACAAATCTAAATCTAATAATCTAAAAACTACATATCAGACACATGGATTCATGCAGTTTACGCCAAATTCTGACATTATCATTTGCATGTCATAGCAGAAATTCTGATTTGTCAGACCAGGCATCATTTTTACAATCTTCAGTCGTGCAGTTCGGTGGTCCATTGTAGCCTCATCTTCCTATTCTGAGTTCACAGGAGTGGTATGGTTATCTGCAGCTATAGCCCACCCACTTCAAGGTTTGACGTGTTGTGCATTCAGAGATGCCGTTCTGTACACCGCTGTTATAAACAACTGTTATTTCAGCATTTGTGGTCTTTCTTTTGGCTAGAATGAGTCTGCCCATTATCCTCTGACTCTGACTCCTCTCATTAACAAGATGTAAACTCTAGAGGCTGTAGTTTCGGAAGCTCCCAGGAGACCAGCTGTTTCTGGAGATGCTGGAACCGCCATGTCTGGCACCAGTAATCACATCATGGTCAAACTTGCTTTCATGACACATCTTGCCCATTCTAATGTTTGGTCGAATATAAAATTTTAATTTTTAGAAATTACACTTTTATGATTAAATCTGATGTAAATCTGTGTTTATTAATAAAATTATTATTTGCTTTTGAGTTCATAAATAGCCAGTTTTATAGGAAAATTTGAATGGGTTTCTTTTATGTTATAAGACCATTGTTAATTAAAAACTGTGTGATTTACTGTGTGAAGCCACTTGTCCCGCACATTACAGTACCCTGAAATGGGGTATAAAAAGTGCTGTAAATTGTATATGGTGAAACAAAAATGTATAAAATATATATCCTTTAATTAAATCTGAGAATCTATGTTTTAATTGTTGTATTACAAATCTAAAAATTGTGAAATACAGAGCCAAATCAAGAAACATATATGCCCTTGTTCTAAACATTATGGAGCTCACTGTATATCTACATAATATGGACTTGTACAAGGACTCCGACTGGATACAGCATTCTTTTTTGTACTGATAACACATTTACCAATCGATATGAACAGGCACGGATGACTTAATGCTTTATTATCAGATCAGTTCTAGCCTCTGCTTCTGTGTCATATATTAACAGTTCAAATCTATCAGAATTCTGATTGCCTTGCTTCATTTAATCTTCACAGAATTGTGGCATTATATTTCCTAAAATAAAGGATCAGGAAAGAATAACAGAGAGTAAAAACAGAATTTGATACCACATGTGTAACAACTGCAGTTACATGGAATGAAATGCCAAATGGCTTTCATCATTGTTAATCAGCAGAAGTCACTGATGTCGCTGTGTTTTGAAAAATCTATGAGTGAAAATGGATTGCTCTTTCAATTAACACGAATGAGGGGGTTGCTGGGTGTTTTATCCTGTTTACACCATGCTATAGTGTATGAAAGGACCCCTCAGTCTGGTATAGAATCCAGACTGGTTTATGTATAGAATGATCCTTTAAAAAATTGAAAAAAAGGAAACAAAAGGTAAAAATGGGCTAACCAATAGATATAAGAGACAGAAATATCAAAACGATGAAAGTATTACAATTTGTTTTTCTTCCGAAGCAAACATATGTTATGCACCTGCTTTCCGTGATCTTGGCCTGATGGACAGGGCATGAGGCAGGTGCTGTGGCCTGACATTTTGCCCATAATTTCCCCGTGCACTAATCCATTTTTGTGAAGGATTAGAAATATCCTGTTAACTCTACTCAGGAGAGCATTGAGGGGATCTGAAGCATAAGGAAGGACAATGCCCTGTCACTAACTACGCTGTCTAATTTCATTAGTCTCACACACTAAGGGGGACTCAAATGGGATGGGAGAGGGGCGAGATGGAGAGAGCAGACGGATGCAGCTGAGACACTAATATGCGATAAAAGGGTAACAGCTTTTATCCACACCAAAAATAACTTGATTAGGCCACTAATATCATTTGCAGCCAGCCAGCCAAGTTTATCAAAATTTGCATTGTTATATTTGAGGTTGATATGAATGTGAATGTGCGTGTGTGTTTGTTAGCTCTTCCACTGCATACTGAAGCAAACAATGCTTGTGTTTTGCATCCACACTGTGCGCTGCAAATCAACAGGACAGAATGGGAGATTTTTATTAGCAGTGGTCCTCTAGCATTTATTTTGGGGCTTCAACCCACGTCTCTGATGCAATAACCCTAACTCAACTGAGAATTGTCAGCATGGAAATAAAATTAGTTGGTGGTTGCATATCCCTAAATTCAGATTCCAATATTTTGTTTGTTTGTTTTTTTTTTTTTTTTTTTCAAATTTGTTCCTTTGTTTGCTGAAAAAGCAGAAGCTAGAGAGAAAAATTATGTTAATACATATTTGATGTATTAATGTGTGGCTATTTCCTCTTTTAAGTTGTAGGCTTGAATTATTGAAGACAAATAATAGTTATCAATTGATAACACTTTGGAAATTGTAAAGATATGATACACAGATATATCGTCTGTAATATTCTGAAGATTCTATTCTTAATTTTTTTCCAGAATGGCCATAAAGAAATATCTTTATATTGTTTATTTTTAAAAACAATCATGTTTTTACCAACTAATAAGGTAGTTACATGCCATTCATTTTGAAAAACATTATCAAAACTGCTATCACTGAACTAGATTATGGAGCTTCCTATTGATTTGCTTTAGGTTCAAGCAGATGTCAAACTTTGTTGATTGAAGCATGAATGATGACTAGAGGGATCACGTTTACAAGTGAGGGCCTTTTTTCTCACTTGCAATTAACTGCTTTAATGGTGTGCCGATTATTGGAGGACTCCACTCCCAGGTCTTTGAAATACACACACACAGTCCACAGACCACAACCAAAGTTTATACCCTCTTATCTGAAGGAGATTCTCAGATTAGCTCTTATCAGTAAGGACCAGAATTAGCTTCCAGTAATTCCACTTGTGAAATATCCCTCAAGCTAAGCCTGCATTAAAAAAACTGTCAAAATGTGTAATTAACAAAAATGTATGAAATGTGCAATTAATTCTGTCCAAAATATGAACAGCACTGTCGAAAATTTGCTGAATGCAAGTTGCCAAAAGCAATCTTCCTGAGAGTGCATGCCATGTACCACACCTGCATAAAACAGCAAAGAACTCAAAACCCTCAGTGAACAGTGAACGGCTCGTCATGGTTCAGGTTAAAGGCAGAATCCAGGAACCAACAGTGTCAGATGCAGTTTTTCCTGTCTCGTAAAAATGTTGAGTTGCAGCCTTAACTTTCCACATCATGGTAATTGCAATGTAGCTTGGGCAGGTAACATATATTTCTAGGAGTTAAGCGATTACATTTTTGGGCAGTTTTCATGTGCCAATGTTGGCTTGGCCAAACCCTGTGTTCCTTCAGCAGACAAACGGGAGTGCTCTCTGAGTCAGTCAAAGCATGCTTTTCTGGCCACCCCACGGAGCACAGCAATAAATCCAGCTAACTGTAAACTGGAACACATCTCTTGCCATCTCTGTCTCTAGGTAGCACTACATGTTGATGGGTGATAGCAGAAGTTTAGAGCACTGAATGCCCCAATATGCACAGCAGATATGTACATGGTTTCCCTGAATTGGGGGCTTTGAGTGACCTTACACATGGATGGAAAGTGAACATGTAAAATATGGTAGATCACAAAATCTATACTTCTCAACTGTGTGTGTGTGTGTGTGTGTATATATATATATATATATATATATATGGGGTGCCAAACAGGAAAAATGTAATGAAGTCTGATATATATACATCTTTCTTGATATATATACATTGAGTTTCAATGTATAAATATCAAAAACAATCAAATTCAATAAATCAAATTTTATTTGTATAGCGTATTTTACAGCAGTTGTCACAATACGCTTTACAGACAACCCTGGCCTAAACCCCCACAGGAGCAAGACTAAGGCAACAGTGGCAAGGAAAAACTCCCTGTGGCAGACAGGAAGAAACCTTGGAAGGAACCAGGCTCAAGGGGGAAACCCATCCTCCTCTGGTCAGCTCAGGGTGCTGACTGGTGACCAACATGTCAGTCAGTTTTATAGGGTTTATGATGTGGCTCAGATGATGGGTGGGGCCGGGTGGCGGTGATGGGGAGCAGCAGGTGGCAACAGATGTGGGCAGGGTGGAGGCAATGACGAAAGAGGGGCTGGACCACAGAGGTGGGGGAGACCAGACGACTCTCGAAGCACTCTCGAAGATTGGGGGAAGAGCCCATGGGAAATGCGAGGGGCCAGAAGTTCACTAAGAGCTGTTAGTGTACATGCTGGAGCAGAGGGTGGTCTATAGCAAACGGCAACAGAGAGAGTGAAATTTGTTGACAGTTTAAGTTTCAACAGTAACAGTTAAAATTGCTTGGGGACCAACTTAAACATTGTTACAGAACATTGCAAATGGTCTTTTACAAAGATAGCCACACCACCTCCCTTAGTGGATCTATCCTGACGAAAGACACTGTGGCCCGGTATTTGAATTTCAAGTTTAGAAACACTTTTCTTAAGCCACAATTCAGAGATAGCCAGAACATCAGGGTTTGCAGTGTGCACCCAAGATTTTAAATAATCAAGTTTTGGCAACAAACTACGGATATTAACATGTAAAAGGCCCAAAGATTTGAGTTCACACAACGACAGATTAGAGGCAGTGGGACCTTGAATAGCGGGCCCTGGGTTTGGGTGAACATTTCCAGAAATAAACAACATGAGAATGATTAACACACGTCTGAAAACAGTGCCAAAATATTGTATTTGTTTACCTTTCACTGAGGGTTTGGTCGAAATTAATGAGGAGGAGTAATTAAGAGAGTCAACTGCTGCAATAACATATAAGAGTACAAAGGAATAAGATTTGATGCACACCGAGTAGGAAGTCCAAAAGTCTTTGTAATCCAGAAGGAAGAAACGTCCCTGGATGATAAACCGAAGTCCAAAGTACCACCACCATTGGAAATGATGGCAGACTCTTGTGTGTACCCGCTGAAAAAGCAGGTTGTTTGAGCCGATGTGTGACAAAAAATAAAAAAGATTGTAAGCCAAAAAGGCAAAGAAGGTTTTAGTGGATAAAACATGTCCAATCCAATAAGAGAGGCCCAGGCCCAGGCTGAAGCTAGCAGAGGAGGCCAGGCTGTAGCTGATAGAAGAGGCCCAGGCTGTAGCTGGTAGAAGAGGCCCAGGCTGTAGCTGGTAGGAGAGGCCCAGGCTGTAGCTGGTAGAGGAGACCCAGGCTCTAGCTGGTAGGGGAGGCCCAGGCTGTAGCTGGTAGAAGAGGCCCAGGCTGTAGCTAGCAGAGGAGACCCAGGCTGTAGCTAGCAGAAGAGGCCAAACTGTAGCTGGTGGAAGGCCCAGGCTGTAGCTGGTAAAAGAGGCCCATAGCTGGTAGAGAAGACCCAGCAGCAGTAAAATTATCTCCCTTTTGGATTGTTGTAAGAAGCCAAAAGAGAGTCAGGGGTGCACCTCTTGATTAGATGTAAAAAATAAAATTAAAAAAGTCACTTTCCTTGGCTGGATTATCAGTATAAAACACAGATAAAACAAAATAAAGTTTTAAAACAAAATAAAGTTAAGAGCTCACATGCAGGCACACAAACAAAGGACTGGGCTGGCGGCCATCTTGTAATGTGCTCATACTTCTTAGTTCTGGTCAAGATACGAGCAGCTGCATTCTGCACAAGCTGGAGACTCTTTAACGAGTTATTAGGGCAGCCAGATAGCAGGGCATTACAGTAATCTAACCTAGACGTAACAAAGGCATGGATCAATTTTTCAGCATCACCAACTGACAGGAAATGTCTAATTTTAGCTATGTTGCGTAGCTGAAAGAAGGCAATTCTTTATATGTTTTTATATGTGTGTCAAAAGATAGATCAGGATCAATGGTGACACCGAGGTCTTTAACAACCATATTAGGTTCAGCCAAACAAGCATCACAGTTTAAGGTGAGAGTAGACAATTTCTCCCTTAATATTTTAGGACCTAAAACCAACATTTCGGTCTTATCTGAATTTAGGAGCATACAATTTGAAAGCATCCAAACCTTTTGATTTGGATTGATATCTACAATACAGGCCTCTAACTGTGAAGGTGGCAGTGCTTCACCAGGTTTAATTGAAATATAAATCTGTGTATCGTCCGCATAACAGTGGAACTCTACGCCATGTGCCCGGATAATATTGCCAAGTGGTAGCATATATAGCGAGAAGAGTACTGGTCCTAGTACTGATCCTTGTGGAATACCGTATTTCATTATTAAGGAGCTGGACTCTTCTTCTTTTAATTTGACAAACTGTTTCCTGTCACATAGGTATGATCCAAACCATGCGAGTGCCTGTCCATGAAGTCCAACACAGGCCTGGCGTGGTTTGAAATAGGTCTATAATTTTCCATTTTATCAGGTTCTAGGTTTGGTTTCGTCAATAATGGCTTAATAACTGCCACTTTTAGTGACTCAGGTACATATCCTGTAACTATGGATGTGTTAATGATTTTTAGTATGTGCTGGCCTAGTACCGGAAATAGTTATTTAACCCAATTTGTAGGAATGGGATCGAGTAGACAGGTTGTCGGTTTTGAGGACATAACTAGTTCAGATAGCTTATCTATGCTAATGGGCATAAAACAGTTTAGTACCGCTGTATGTGAATCTTCCTGTTGTAACCAGGCGCGGGGCTGTTTATTAATATGAACAGGAATAGTGCACGATGGAGACAGTTTGGAAATCTGGTCTCTAATAGCCTCAATTTTCTGATCGAAAAAGTTCATAAAGTCATTGCTGCTAAGATTGGAGGGATAAGTTGAAAACTCTGATATATATATATATATATATATATATATATATATATATATATATATATACATCATTTCTGATATATATACATTGAAACCGATACATATACACATCGTTTCTTGATATATATATATCGAAACAGGCATATATTTGGGCATCCCATTGGGTCTTTATTAAGACATAATCAGTGCAATCCAAATTAATTTTTAATTGGATTGAGACTGGAAATTATAATATTATATTTTGTAAGAATTTTGATGCAAATATAACAAGTGAGACAGTCAAATGTAGCTAGCTCTCCGATTTTAATACAGGCACATATTTGGTCCGCTTTTTATGGGTCTTCCTGGGGTTTGCCCGGGTTTGTAAATGTGAGCCGTGCTGTTTCTTAACGAACTTCACTTTTAACTTCAGCTACTGTATGCTTTGTGGCGAACGTGCTTCGCCCTTATTTTTTAATGGTACGCAATGGCTGACAGAGCCAGAGAACTTGTCCAAACACTTTTACAATGGTCACTGGTTTTATTTGGCGCTTCTGCCTCGAGAGATGTTCCTGGCAGTATTTCTACAGGAACTACTTTTGTTCACAAAACCACCACCAGGTGGAAAATGTGAGCACTCAAAACCATATCTGGCAGTTAACACTTCAACTGTGGCACTCATGAGCAAAGTAAAACAGTGTTACCACTGCCCTTACTTTAACAGGAAAGGAGAGGAAAATACATTTTAAAGATAAGCAGAAAATAGGGACATGCTTGTTACCCATAACATTTTTGTGTGTATTTGAGTGACATTTATATTTATAAATGGTTATTCAACAAACTTAATAATAGCCAGATAATTTTTGACACAGCCTAAAGTCATCCATGTTAGTTTCACTTAGGATATAGGGAGAGTTTGTATAAATGTAACAAATTCTAAATGTAATACGGTAAATAACTTTTTGTTCACTGCAGCTAGTCGTCATTTGAGAATTGTATATGCGCAATTCAGTCCTATACCAAATGATTAATGGAAAAGAAACAGCATTTATCCCACACATTTATTACAAGCACACACCAGATTGGTCTGTATAGTAGGCTTTGGCTATTTGTGACGGGTGCTGGAGAAAAGGTCCGCAAGTCGCAAATCTTGAAATCGCGCTAGGAGGCAAAAAAGGTTTTTTAATTTTTTTTTTTACTGTTTTACTTTTTTTCATATTACGAAAGTTAAAGTGTTGAAGAAGTCACTCAATAGAATAAACAACATTTTTAGGGTCACTAAATACTTATAATTTGTCAGCAAAGTCGGCTTGTTTTAGTGATTCTTACAGCCGATTCTTACAGCTTTCTAACGATGTATAACATGTCTAATTTTGCTTTTGGAATAGCGTTTTATAGGTTAGCGTAACCGAACATTTTCTTACCATGGCATTCGCTCTATATGGTAGCATTAAAAGACGTTGCACCTAACGAAACGTTGTCAACGATTTTTCGTAATTCCTTGGAAAATACCATTATTATTGAGGACTTCTGGGCATAGCTAAGCCACATGTTTGCTGATAGACCTATCTAACATCGTTTTCTGGAGCAAAACAGAAGTGGATATAACTGCCATTGATTTACTGTCTCTGTCTCCATCTACTGAACACAGATAAGATTTCATCATTGCTATGTAAGTATTAGGCTACTGCTCAAAATATTTCGGTAATTACGTTATTTTAGAAATTGAGTGTCTTTAAATAGGTTAGTGGTATTATGTAATGTGGATATTTCACACTGTAATGTAAGCGTTAGTTAGTAGTGTAATGGTTTTTGTGACGCATACAACAGTGATGAGGAGAGTGTTGAAACATTGCCAAAACGTGGTGGACGGCTGAAAAATGTTTTTATATCGTCCCATTCCCATACAAGAAAACATAGGAGTGTACAGAGTATAGAAATAGGCTACATACAAGAGTTCATTATTACACATTTAGGTACTGTGCAGCATTGTGTGACTATATGTTTGTATTATGTTTAAATTATATCTATCTTTCATCTTAAACCTTCATAAGGGGCTCATATGCATTACAATGGACAAAAAGCATTATATTCCTTTTTGGAGAGATTTTGGATTTGTTTCTGGACCCTTAGCTATTTTAGACCAGTGTTAATAATTTAGACATTGTGGGTAGATTTGGAGATGCTGGGTACACTGCTTAGTTTTTGCTTCATAGATCTTTAGTAGTTCTACATATCCACCCTTAGATTTTATGAACTTGTGGTCAAGAAGTTTATGATCCAGGACATGTAGGCCTATACTTTAACCCGCAATCTCCCAGTATTTCATTGCGAACTAAAAAAGAAGCAAATTAATTTTAGATTTTTTGCCTTGACCATTGCATTTGTGGCACTTTATTTCTTACAAAATTATGAATATAAAGTAATCTAAGATAGTATTATAAATGGTACAAATGTATTCCTTCATTTAAGACATTTTTCTAGTCTCTGTGGTGTTCACACCTGGAGTTATAAAGCTTTAAATAGGGCAACCCCTAAATGGGCAAGGATTTACAGGTACTCTAGTGGGGGAGTGGTTGGGGTGGAGTTAACTAGCTATTGTTCCCACCCATTATCTCCCTGTGAGAAGTGTGAAAAGTTCAAGATCTTTCAAGGGGATTTTCTCTGCTACTTGATTTTAGGAGCACCAACATTCAAATAAGCATATCTTCTTCAACTATTTTCAGATTTCAATGTATGACACATCATTTGAAAGTTTATAATCTGCACTTTCGTAATCTGTAAAAAACTGAAAAATGACCTTGCCCTACTTGCGGATACAAAACACCAGCACCTGTCACATTTGGTTTTGTGTGAATTGTTTTAAATTAGAATTTATTCAAGACAAATTTCCCGTAGTCGTTTCTCTCCTACCAGCGTCTATTTCCTCGTTTACCAAATAGCGGAATGGGCAATTATTGAAATTACTGAATTATTTAAATAAACCATTATTGTTTAACATTTGAGTATTTGCTCATGGTTAAAGGGGAAATGAAGAAAGCGAGCGTAGATAATGTTGGTTCATTACTGCTGTCTCTACCTCGGCACTCCGTGATTTGTTTTGTCTGATAGTTTTTGTTTTTGGTTGTTTGTTTTTTTTTTTTTTTTTTTTTTGAGGCATTTTTGAGAGAGACCAGCAAAGATGTGCGCAGACCATAGAGTGTACATAAAAACTGGTGATGGTAGGAGGGGCCAGACTGTAAAGCCTAGGAAGTCACGGGGAAACCGCCTCTACTGCGCATACTTCAGGGCAAAAGCGCTTGCTGCTCATTGAAGTTAATGTAGAAATCCAAAGTGATTTAACAACCTAGGAAAACCTCACCGGTCCATTTTTTTGTTATCATAAATTTCATTATGTGCAGCAGTTTCTGAAGCAATGGTTGTTGTGGTCCAGAAGTCTTGGAAAAATGTACTGTCAATTTATCCTCGGTTGCACTGTTTCCTACAGTGTGAGTATAGTTTATTCCACTGATAATGTTTGATGTTTGAACGTTCAGTTGCTAAATAGCCTGCCAGAGGAGATACAGACACATTCGCACATCTGCATTTGGCATGAACACCTGGCTATTGTCAGGCAGTGGGAGTGTGAAGACAAGCCAAATTCCAGTGAACTGCCCTAAAATTAGAAGTCATCCTGTCAGACTTGGCCTATATTATTGAGTTTGTTTGTTTAACACACATACGTTCACCAAATTCCTAAAAAAATGACAAACATTTTAATTAATAGGCTAGCTGGCAAGTATTAAATATCACAAACAAGTATTAACTATGAAGTCTCCATTTTCACCGTAGCCTAACTTGTTTCTGATATAGCCTTGCTGCACGATTGCTGTGGTCATAGCTTTTGAGCTAGATTTCTGTAACAAAGTGTGATCTTCCAATACAGACGTGCATTGTTCAGTCACGGCGATATATATATATATATATATTTTTTTATTTATTATTAATTTATTTATTTATTTATTTTTTTTTTTTTAAATAATCGAGTCATAGGGGCTGACTAAACTGGTTCAGCACCCCCTAATATTCAAGCTCTGCCACTCGACAGTGGTCAAATAACGTTTTCACGTATGTAGTAGGCCTAATTTTAAAAGGGTAGTACCTCCCGGCTTATCGCCTACAAAACAAAAACGCTGTATTTCAGAAATACAACCAGGGGTTAAATTGGGGGTGGACACGGGTGGACGGTGTCCACCCACCTTTGGTAAATAAATAAATAATTTTGACCGGCAGTTTTACAAATAACTATGACAATACAGTCCATTGTTCGTATGCTCCAGTCCATGTGTTCACTGCAATTTGCAGAAACAACTGGAATCCAGGCACCGAAACGTGGATTTGCGGTTGTCATTTTGTGTCAGGTATGTTGGATTTTTGGGTAAAATCATACCTTAAGTTATGCACTGTATTGGCTACTCATCAATTAAATATTTAGCATCTTTCATTTATATTCTGTGTAACTGTAAAGTTTTTGTCAGCATTTATTAAAAAAAACATTCATGATGACGAGCCTTGTGTTCTACAAACAAAGGGGCGATGGTTAGATAATTTATATGCTTGGCTAGCTAACACTAAGGTATGATTTTACCCAAAAATACAACATACCTGACACAAAATAACAATGCAAATCCACGTTTCAGTGCCTGGATTCCAGTTGTTTCTGTGAATTGCAGCGATCCATTTGCTTCTCTTTTCTTTAGCTTTCGGCAGTCTATAAAAAGATAGCTCTGATTTCTTGTTGAATGTCCATGGACCACTGGTTCTTTGGTAAATTGTAAGGATTACTGTCAAGTCCAACTGCCTTTAATTTAAGCAGATAATCGTTTGTTTTACTCCCGGTTTTGCAGTTTCCTCTACTAAAGGCAGCCACGTCGCAGCATGTTTTGCCACTCAGTCCGACTGAGGGGGCATATTCCGGTGGGAAAGTGACGTCAATGCATACCCTCTATATACATAGGGATAGATGAGCAGTGTATGAGCCTTTGTGGTGCTAACAAAGCACCAGTAATCAAAGTCAGGAAGCGATAGCGTCTGATTAGCTCATACATTCCAAAGATGCACTGTGGCGCTGACAAAGCACCAGTGATCAAAGACAGGAAACAATAGTGACTGATCAACTCACTCATTCCTATGCAGATGACCTCGTCAAGGTGGCACAGTACAATTAGAGAATGCATTTTACAACAGACAGCATACACAATTCATCAATCCCCCCTTTGACCCTCCCATAAGAGAGGGTCATAAAAAAAAAAAAATTACAGTTCACACAAGGTTGTTGTCACGGGTTGGACTACCTGTAACCACCAGAGGGCGCCAAAAACTCTTTGTTGTTCTGGACTCTGGTTAGCCTCCCTTGTTATGTTGACCCAGCCCTCTTGTTAACTAGCCCACCTACTTGCAACTTTTTCCCTGCTTAGGATTGTTGCTTTTTTTTTGCCTAGTTCTGAGTTTTTGAATTCTTGTGTTTTTTGGTGTGGAATAATGTACCGATAACGGCGTCTCTTTTACTGCTACCACAGAGTGAATGCGATGATAAGAAAATGTTCGGTTACACTGACCTATAAAACGCTATTCCAAAAGCAAAATTAGACATGTTATACATCGTTAGAAAGCTTATACTCTCACCTACTGAATGAATGAATTGTCAATCAAGCCAGTCTGTACTAAAAAGGGCAAAAACGCTGTAAACGACACGTGTGGTATGACCCACAGCTATTTTGGAAGGTACCCAAGCATTACAAATGCGCGTATATTTCACAAACGGATTGTCCAAGACAATATATGACCACTCAGTCTCAAAAGGGGCATCTACGCGTAAAACCAATGGTAAGGTTGTGTATTTATTCCCAAATATTGACTGTAGAATGACATGGTATCATTTTTTTAAAACTTTGTCTCATTTATTTTGTTATTCAGTGAGCAGTTTTATTTTTTATTTTTTATTCAGTTGCTGAATAAACAAGTCGGACTTCGTTTTTTACTAGTTCCGAGTTGTCTTGAACGCAGCATAAGGGTCGGGAAAACGTTCATCATTAACGTGCGTTAATGTGCGTTAAAAAAGTTAGGGCGTTAAAACGAATTTGCGTTAACGCGTTATTATCGCGTTAACTTTGACAGCCCTAATATATATATATATATATATATATATATACACTACCGGTCAAAAGTTTTATTGAAATTTATGCAGTTGTCTCAATGTAGGCTACTTTGAAATTAAAGCATAGAACAAATACACAATTGGAGATTAAAAAAGAAATCGTGGGATCGTACTGTTTAACACAATTTATTCAAGTCCAGAGGCTGTGCTGGCTGTTCCATTATTTAAAGCCTACCGTCTTGTTCTTTTCTTCTAACATAGTTCTGACATAGCCTGGAGGTATGTTTTGGGTCATTATCTTACTGCAGGATGAACCCCTGACCAACCAGGCGTTGACTAGAGGGTATTGCATGGCGCTGCAAAATGCTGTGGTAGCCCTTTTGGTTCAGGGTGCCAGTCACTCTGTGCAACTCACTTCCTCCTCCATGTTTGACAGTTGGTGTCACACACTGAGGAACCATAATTTCACCTACTCGATGGCATACAAAAACCCTACGTAATGAAACAAAGATTTAACATTTTGATTCATCGGTCCATAAGACCTTCTTCCAGTCTTCAGTTGTCCCCTGCCGGTGCTTCATGGCCCAGGCAAGCCTCTTTTTCTTATTTAGCCATTTTAGCAATGGCTTTTGTACTTCCACTCGACCTGTCAAACCTGCAGCTCAAAGTCTTCTCTTCACAGTTGAAACTGAGTCTTACTTACTTCGACCACTGTTAAGCTGTGCTTGAAGCTGTGCGTGAGCCACCTATCACGCAAGCTGTTGACTCTCAGAAACTTGTCTTCTGATTCTGTTGTGGCTTTGGGTCTGCCGGACCTCTTTCTGTCAGACTTTCCTCTAGTTTCCAAGTGCCTTTTGATGGTGTAGGAAATTGTACTCACTGACACCTTGGCTTGCTTTGCAATTTCTCAAAAGGAAAGACCTACACTTTTAAGGGTTATAATGGTCTGACTGTCTTTCTTTGTTAATTGCCTTTTTCTCACCATTATGATAACAATATACTACTTCCTTCTGTGAAATATTGTCCAAATAATGCTTTGGAGGGTGTAATAATACAGTCTGTTCCAACACTGATTTTATACAGCCAGAGGGTTTGTAAGTAATCAACAAAAGTTGGGACACTGTAGGAATTATTTGCATCAACTTTCAAGGCTTAATGTACTTCCATTGCTACAGAAAAGCTGTAAGTTGTTAACCCATTACTTGTGCCAGAAAAAGGCCTTTTTTATAACTCTGAAAATTACATTATTTTTCAGTTTTTGGTAACCTAAACTTAAAAAAAAAAAACTCTTACCTTTGTATCATTTCAGGTCATTCGCTGGACTTGAACTGCTTAATTTTCAATAAAACTGGAAAAATGGGGTTCTAAAACGTTTGACTGGTAGTGTGTATATATATATATATATTTATATACAGTACTGTGCAACAGTCTTAGGCACCTGTAAAAAAATGCTCTACAGCTAAGATGCTTTCAAAAATAATGAAATGAAAGGTTATAAATATCGAAAAAATAATCTAAAGAGCAGTAAATAGTTAAAAACGAAATAAAATCAATGTTTGATTTGATCGATGCCTTTAAAACTACATCAATTCTCTTAGGTACACTGTCCGGCAGTTTTATAAGAAAATCGGCTGGTAGGTTGTTCCAAGCATTTTGGAGAACTTGCCACAGTTCTTCTGCAGATTTTGGCTGTTTCGCATGCTTCTGGCTCTCCAGGTAATCCCAGAGACCCTTGACCCCAAGTTTTTTTATCTGAGAAGTAGTCTATTGCTTAAAATTTAACTTTATTTAACAAAATACAAAAATGTATCTGTAAAATTTCATTTTTTGGAAAATTCATGTTTGGAAATCTCAAATTTGCTCTTTTCTACTGACACACTAACGCAGAAAACAAAAAATAAACATCTAAGACCAAATATATACTATATATTATATGTAAAAATGTAGGGTGCCTAAGACTTTTGCACGACTGTATATACAGTGAGCTCCATATTATATGTGGTTCTGTACCCCACAATTTTCTATTTGTAATCAAACAGTTAACTCTCAGCTTTTTTAAGAGGTATTTTTACACATTTTGGTTTCACCATGTAGAAATTACAGCAATTTTTATACATAGTCCCCCCATTTCAGGGCACCATAATATCTGGGGCAAATGGCTTCACAGATGTTTCTGTTTAGTCTGATATGTTGAATTTCTTCCTTTGTGCAGGTAGAAGAGAGCTTTCAGTACCTTGTTTTGATTTTAGCTTTTTGATGCCTTCAGAGTCTGTTATTACCCTTTCGTACAACTCTTGTCCTCGGGTTGACAATGAAAGTCAAAGAAGCCATTATAGGCTGAAAAATAAGACACAAAACAGACAGTCACATAGGCCAAAACGTAGGATAATCAAAATCTACTATTTGGAACATCATTAAGAAGACAGAGTACACTGGTGAGCTGAATCTCACAATACTCAGTCTCACAATGGTTTCCTTGACTTTCATTGGCACAACTCTAGTCTTCATGTTGACAAAAACCAATAACAGATTATAAAGGCAATCAAAAGGCTAGAATCAAAGCTATATACAGAAGGCGCTCTTATACCTACTCTAAGGAAGCAATTGAACACACCTGACTAATCAGAAACACATGTGAAGTCATTTGTCCCAAGCATTATGATGCCCTGAAATGGGGGGACTATTTATAAAAACTGCCGTAATTTCAACATGATGAAACCAAAGTGTATAAAAATACCCTCAAATAAAAGCTAAGAATGGGCATTTCAACCAATTTTTTTTATTACAAATGTAATTTTTTTTTTGAATAATCAAAATAATTTATTATTCAACTCTTCAATAGATTTCTGCTTTTAGAACTAATTTAGAACCTATTACAGACTTGCCATTGAGTCCCCCTCCCCACACATACACAGTCGCAGACACACGCCACAGACAGACATGCACACACAGACAGCACACCTTCTGCCCCCTCACCCATTAGAGTGATGTCCTTGGCTCTTAAGCAATATTATCTATGTATCGGTTGAAGTGATCCATGTTCATTGTGATCCTGAGAGTGAGAACCAAGGTTTTGGAGCTTTAGAGATGTACTGCACTCGAATGAGTCCATTTGTCCTTGACTTTCACGCTAAGGGATTTATTCATTAAATTTTTTTCTTTCAGGGGAGAATGGTAATCCACAATCTTATTTTCAAGCCTGGAGGAATGAAATTACACACATATTGCCTGTCCTGAGTAAAAGTTGCTGTTTTAAAATGATTCAGAACATGTTATCATTGCTTATTGCTTCCATACCATAAGTAATGCATTCAGTTTGAAAAACTGATCAGTTCACAGATTTTCAAGGCACAAACTTCACTGTTAATTTTAGCAACTCATATCCACAACACACTCCTGTTCAATATGTTTTATGTGGGGTACAGTTTGGCATAGGTTATTTAGTGCAAGAGTGTTTTTGTCAGATGTACATAGATGGTGAAGTGGTACCATTTTGTACTGCTCCTGCTATCTGTGTGTTAGTAGAAAATTGATGCTTCATAGTGAATTGATAAAAATTGATTTATTCCTGCTGCAAAATGTGCCTAAACAATCATGTTTAGTCTGTGTGAAGAAAGCTGTCCTGGGAAATCAAGGCACCTGGTCCTCTCTGCATCTGTGGAATAATTAATGTTTGTACTTTTGAGGCCAGTCCTGGTGACAGGTGATAATATAACTAGCTCCACATCCACATACAGAAAAATTTGGTTTGAGGTTTCCAGGCTTGAGGTTTCCAATGCTCAATAATTAATGCTTACTGTGAAAAAGACCATGTGGTTATTCAATGTGAAAAACCCTGTTTGTTTTCTCACAAATAATAGTCATCAATAGTCACAAAATCATCTGCCCCCAAAATCCCCCTGATTTTGAAGTAAAGCTCTCCAAATGCTGTGAGCCACTGGTGCAGGAGCAGTAAGTGAGCTGGGGGAATGTGAATGATCAAATGTGAAATTGCATCAGTAGGAGATAAAGAAATATTTGACAATCCCTGCTGGTGGCTTGTGAGCTGTGCTCTTTCTATGTATCAGACACGGCAACCACCCCCCACCACCTCAAAACCCTGCCCTCAATCCCGCTGCAGTAACTGTGTGGCTCTAGGTTGGCCCTGGTGACCTGACAAACTGGCTTTGACAGGCGGGCGAGGAGCCTGTCAGGAGCACTGACTGATGATAGGTTGGTCTGTGTGTCAGCTGGCATCGGGGGTTGACAGTCTCTGAGTGCCAGTGAGCGTATGATGGAGAGATGACACCGCTGTCCCTGTCAGGCAGCCCGGACACATCTTGGTGTTGGCTGAGGAAGTATTTCTTGAGGTCCATCAGAATGGGACCCAGCATAGCATAGCACGGCACTGACATTTATCATCAGACCATTCACCAATCAAATTTTATTCCATATGTCATTCTTAGAAAGGAAATTGTAATAGAATGCACTTAACATAATCAGTAAGAGCAACACTAATTTCAGCATGATGTAATTGGAAAACGAAGAGCATTTTTACCTTTTTTCCCCAGCAAAGAGAAAATCACACCCTAGACTACAGGAATAGAATTACAAGTAGTGACTTGTTTCTGGTGGCTAGTTTATGGCCAAAGTGATAGCTTAATGGTGGAGGCAAATGGAAAGTATTCACAAAGACGTCACATAAATTATCTGCTTTTGAGATGGAAAAAACTGAAACATAAAAGTGGAACATTTCCCCCAAATCCCCAAATGGAAACAAATGATAATGGGCAGGCATGCTTTTTGGTTCTGGTTGATCTGAAAGCTAAGTTTACCTGACGTGAAGCAAAACTGTAACAGACGTCTACAAATCACAGCATTAGCTGATAACAGCAGCTAACTAAGCTCTGTGAGAAGTGGCGGTACTCTATATAAACCACTCTTGATGCTTTATCCCAAATTTGGAATTGTAGGCCTGTGAACACTCTATATACCATAAATAAAAAATTCATTTTTTATTTATGGTATATAGTTCTTCATATATATAGTATTTCAATTGTTCTTTTGGAATAAATAATTTATATATATTTAATAATTTCTATCAACATTTTTAGGTCTAGTGTCCTTTCTGGTGCAAGGCTCAGGCGCCAGGCTCTTCATGTACATAATACCACATTGTAAAGCAATGGCAAGTTCAACTGACTTGATATTTGGTGTGGGTACTACATACACTCTGGACTTACATTGCACGGTGTTTTCATTGTGGTGAGACATGTACTTTTGAAATACATTACAAAAAACATATTTTTTCATAAAACGTAAATTAAATTTTTGCTTTGAACTGCTATTTCTGATTATCTAACTATTAGAAGTAGAAGTTTTTGGTAGATTTGATTTGCCAAGGGACTTCTGATAAAACTGGTATGTAATACTTGGGGCGTCTTCTTAATTACCATTTTAAAAAAACTAAAAAAAAAAAAAAATGAAGAAACTTTTTAGGGTCCAAGGATTTAATGCAGAAAAACCCTCAAGCACCTGTCTGATAAGAAACCCTGTTCAGGGGGCAGGTGTGAATGTGTCAGTGACTGCTGTCTGCAGAAGAGTTCATGAACAGAACTACTGAGGCAATAAAAAACTTACAGCATAAATAACTTATAGCAGCAGCAGAATTAATTTTGATGAGTAGAGATGCATCCTATCTGCTCATATACAAGCAAATTCCTACAAACCCATTTGTCTACAGCAAGACGATGATCCCAAACATACTGCTAAAGCAACAAAGGAGTTTTTCAAAGCCAAAAACTGGAACATTCGACCTGAATACAATTGAACATGTGTTTCACATGCTGAAGAGTAAACTTAAGGCAACTAGCAACTAGCCCCCGAAACATGCAGAAGCTGATGATGGCTGCCGTACAGGCCTGGCAGGACATCACCAGAGAATATACTCAACACCTGGTGATGTCTATGGGTCACAGAATTCAAGCAGTCATTGTATACAAAAAAGGACATGCAACAAAGTTCTAAATATTCATTTACATAACATATATATGTCCCAATCACCTGAAATGGGGAGACCATGTATAAAAAGTGCTGTAATTTCTACATGGTGAAACCAATATGTGTAAAATTATCCTTAAATAAAAGCTGAGAATGTGTATTTAACCACAAGTGTTTAACTAAAAAAATGTTCATTAAAAATGTAAAATTGTGGAGTACAAAGTGAAATCAAAAAAAAAAATCTTTGTCCCAAATGTTATTAGATCACTGTATATATAATTAAAGTCACTGATTTTATTTTCCTTCAGTATACCATGCATTTTGACATTAGTATACTTTAAAATTTAGGGTATATAAAATTTTGGTATTTTGGAATTATATTTTTCAGTTCTGCCCACTGCAGCCACAGCACCCCGAAGGCAATGACAGAGGTGTGCTTGTACCTCATTAATCCAATATTTCTCTGTACTGTGTCACATAAAAAACAACGACAAAAAGCATTAGTTTTGCCAAAAAATAAATTTAAAAAATCTTTGAAAGGTAAATACAAATGGGTCTTTTATTTTGTCTTTTTATTTTTCCCTCAATTTCTGAGCTTTCATCATTGAAAGAATATTGTGCTGAAACTCCAGTACCGTGGCAAATGTTTTATCACCAGAGTGATCAAAAATGCATCTCTGCAGCTCCAGCCAGGCTTGAACAACAGGATACCACTGCTACATGCATAATTTGTCTTTTTTCTCCTCCTTCCATTTCCTTTCAAGTGTTCTATTGTGGGTATGAGATGACCTCTGCAGAGGTTTCACAAAGCTGAGAGGCTGCAATGGCAGTCACCAGAACAACAACATATTAACAAACGGGGAAGAGAAACGCAACACATGACTATATTTATTCTTCAGAAGTCTGCCTTTGTCTTTAATTAGCTAATGAGGAGAAAATCAATGCATATTTTATGCATTGATTACATGTAATTGTGGTTTTGTTGAAAACATTCAACGTGGCTATGGATTTGTCTTGGAATGGATGGTCTGAGATGCCCTCTCTCTGAATGTTAATGTTAATCAGTTTTGCATGTTTTTTTTTTCTTTCTTTTTTTTTCTTTTTCTATTGAATTTATAATAAATATAGGTTCATATAGGAAACAAAAATTGATCAGGAAATGCAGAATTACTTTTGTGCATCCATTTTTATGCACGTTGAGTTGTTCAATCCAGTGTTGTACTAGGCGGGACATTACTGACTGGCCCTTGAAACAATGATAATACAACCTTTGGCTAACTCCTTTTGAATTATCCTTGAAGAAGGTCCATCTGGCGTGTTTCAATGACATATCATTGCTGCATTACAGTGACACTGTACAAACAATTACAAAAATGAGAACTTAAAAAATACATATTTATTATGATGAATACATCATTGATTAAAAATAGTGTTCATTAAGGAAAAGTCAACAGTAAATTGGTATTCCATGGAGGCTACATCACTGGCAAAAATAAATAGTTTAATTCTTCTAAAAAGGGAACGTATGTATGTGTGATAGTAATTCAGTTTTTCCATATTGAAGACCAAATCTTTTCAAAGCACAATGAGCAACAGAATAAAACCATCAAACCCACAACTTTCCATTTTATTTCTGCTCCATCTGCTAGTCTGCCTACAATTTCCAGGGTGCACTTTGGAGGAAAAGGAGATTAAGTAAAAGGGGCAGTGGGAACGGGCTGAGATTGGTGGAGGAGATGAGAGGAGACATATTAGATTAGTTAGTGGAGATACGCATGAGCGCAATTGCTGAAGAGGCAGGAGGGGAAATCTGGACAGCTGTCAGTAATTTTAATGAAAAAAGACTGTCATGTGAAAGATCAACCAAGCAGTAGGCTTCAGATTTTTAATTGGAAATCAGGCCCAGTGGAATGGTTGTCCTTTTTTAATTATAATTTTTCTGCTTTTATCCATCAGTTAATGTCCTGCAACACCATTACAGTTTTAAGCCCTTGTGTCCAGCCATCAGAAATGATTGCTAATTGAGTGAAGGTGATCTGCTTGTTTCTCTTCATTCATTCATTACATACAAAGGCAATGTGTTCCCTCACCCATGAGAAGCAATGGGCAATATTTCTGATACATTTCGTTGAAATACAAAATACTGTTTTGCAATTTGCATTTTATGGCGTAGGGAAAATCTTCATGTAATTTGTATCAAAATAAATTCTGTATTATTGTATTTATCTGAAGAAAACATTTTTAACATACAAAGCACTGCCGCTAAGTCACTAATTCAGACGTGCAAAGTCTAGGCCTGCCATTAAAATTATTGATATCAATATCTATCTTAGCTCACACAAATGTTTTCCAAAGCAATGCTACCCAATGTTTCCTGGCCCTGTGATTTTCCATCTTACCACATGAAGAAAACGTGGTCATTCAAACTTTATGTGTTACATAAAGTGTCAAATGGCAATAATTTATAGTGAAAATAATCAGCAATTCAGCTGTGTTACACCTAAGAATTTATTTAAATGACTACACTATATGTTTGAATAATTATCTGCATCCAGTGCTTTGGATGTATGAAAAACACATCATGAATCAAATAATAATAATAATAATTATTATTATTATTATTTGTATTATTATTATTATTATTCTTTTGTTTAGAAAAATCCAATTTTTTAACAATGGTTAAATTATGCTTTATGTGACCCACAAGAATACAGAACATTAATGGGGCAAACATTTCAAAAAGCCAATGGACACCATTTCTAATTAGTAGTTTTGGCTTTTTCAGCCGCACCCATTGCTAACAGGTGCATAAACTCAACCATAGAGCCATGCAGTCTCCATTGATAAACATTGGCCATAGAATGGATGGAATGGCTGAAGAGCACAGTCACTTTCAACATGGCACTGTCATAGCATGCCAATTTTCCAGCAAGTCACTTCATCAAATTTCTGCCCTGCTAGAGCTGCCTCAGTCAACTGTAAGTGCTGTTATTTTGAAGTGAAAATGTATAGGAGCAACAACAGCTCAGCCTCGAAGTGGTAGGCTGCACAAGCTCACAGAATGGGTCTGCTGAGTGCTGAAACGTGTGGCGCATACTAATCATCTGTCCTCAGTTGCAACACTCACTGCAGAGTTCCAAATTACCTCTGGAAACAACATTAGCACAAGCACTGTTCATCAAGAGCTTCATGAAATAGACTCTGGAGCAGTAGAAACACGTGACGAATCACGCTTCATTATCTGGCAGTCTAACAAACTAATCTGGGTTTGGTGGAATGCATAGTACCAACTGTACTGGCCTGAATAGTGCCAACTGTGCACAATGACATTCTAAAGAATTGTGAATTCTAACTTTGTGGCAACAGTTTGGGGAAAGCCCTTTCCTTTTTCAGCATGATAATGCCCCCATGCACAAAGTAAGGTCCATAAAGAAATGGTTTGCTACATTTGGTGGGGAAGAACTTGACTGGCCTGCACAGAACCCTCTCCTATATCCCATCAAACACCTTTGGGATGAATTGGAATGCTGACTGCGAGCCAGGTAATCGCCTATCCTCAGTAATGCTCTTGTGGCTGAATGGAAGTGAGTCCCAGCACAAGCAGGCATGTTCTAAAATCTACATTACATTACATTACAGGCATTTAGCAGATGCTCTTATCCAGAGCGACTTACACAACTTTTACATAGCATTTTACATAGTATACATTTATACAGCTGGATATATACTGAAGCAATGCAGGTTAAGTACCTTACTCAAGGGTACAACGGCAGTGTCCAACCCAGGAATCGAACCTGTGACCTTTCGGTTACAAGTCCAGTTCCTTACCCACTGTGCTACACTGCCGCTACGCAATCTATTGAATAGCCTTCCCAGAAGAGTGGACACTGATACAGCGGCAAAGGGGGTCCAACTCTATATTAATGCCCATGGTTTTGGAATGAGATATTCAACAAGTACATGTGGGTGTGATGTTCAGGAGTCCACATACCTTTGGTAATGTAGTGTATCTCTGGATAGGTTCGTAAGATTCAATATATTTTTTAAATATTTCTAATTTTATCTGTATTTATTTATCCCCCCCTTTCTGTAGTGTGAATGATTGTATGTGTCTTGGTATACATGTCTCCTTGGATATGTGAATGGTATATGATGCTAGGAGAATGTCCCCATGGGGATAATGAAAGTATTCTATGTAGGTAGTGTATGTATGTAGGTACAGTATTTATTTTAAGTTGCAAATATACAAAACTTGAACATTTTGTAAAACTGACTTGGTAACCAAATATAAACATATCCTTTCTGGAGTTTAAGGTTTCATCAGCTGTTTAAAACATTCATTTAAATTATTTCTATTTCCATGAGGAAATATTTTGATACCGACACATAAAGTTTGAATGACCACATGCTCTTCAGGTGGTAAAATGAAAAAAACACAGAGCCAAGTTACCATTAAATGTTTTTTGGAAACATTGTATAGCATTGGTTTGGAAAACAGCTTGGTAAATTTGTGTGAGCTAAGACAGCCAATGTTGTTTCTTGTAACTTCGCCTAATTTTGATAGCACTTTTAATGTTTGAATTAATAACTTATAGACTGTGCTTTGTATGAGTAACTTGCCATTTTTGTATGTATGAGTAACTGATAATAGCAATGCATATAAATGTTAGCTATGAGAGAGACATGCGTATACACATAGCCTACATTGTAGCTCAAAGAAACACATAGACTTAGATTTCGTCATTTTTCTTTTTGCCATGAATGACAAATAAATTAAGTATTTGTTATATTTTTAAATTAAAGTGTTTTTAATGGGGTATTGTATTGTATACACTACTAATTGTTTGTATGTTGGTTGAGGATCTATAAGGTTAGCTAACATTTATTTATAATTGTGGTATTTGCAGGGTAGCTACAGTAGCCTAGTTAAAAAGTAGTTTACAGAAGAAATACCACAGCGGTCAATTTGACTGTCGTCACTTTAAGAAAATCGATAAACCCTCTGTCACAATCCACAGCCTGTGGCTTCCTCTTTTTGGACTTTTCATAAACATACTGTATGTATTGAACATTGTCATATTATTTAAATATCAATATTGCATAAATAAATAAAATTAGCTGTGGACACTTAAATGCCCATGAACAGTGAAATTGACCATCATTTATCTGGCCTGTATGCTTTTGATTATTTAGATTGCTGCATGTATAGCCTAACGCTGTTGCTGCAGCCCCACAGAACAAGCCCCTGGCTGGGCGAAGCCTGCAACAGTAGTCAGAGGTTTTAGGGCCTACCTTGTAGCCATGTAGCTGTCGGAGTCATGAATAGGGTTTGGAAACAAACCCCAGTAGCCGGCACTGGTTCCCATACAACCGGTAATGTTACCTACTGGACCGAATCGCAACACAGATTTCAATGCTCAATTCTGGTGCTGCCTGCACTAACATTAATATATTTTCTTGTTTTTTTTCAAAATACAAAATACTGTATTTTATTTTGATATATTTTCGGTCGCAGCATTTTGCTTTTTTGATCATTGCCATCTCATTTTTGTGACTAGAGCAAGGAAGCCAATTTAACCTCTTAGTGGTTGGCACACTGGTGTGCCGATATTGCTGAACTCAGAAATTCAGTGCTACTGCAACCAAAGTATGAATAAAAAACAGAAACACTTTGTTTTAGTTTCATTAGTAGACGATACACGACAACTATGCCGAATACGGAGTGTCGCAGCATCACCATTGTCGCTCTGGTCGTTCATTTAACATGCACCCCCTCCCTGTTGTCTCATTTGCAACTACACCCCCCACCCATGACATAATGGACAATATAGTCTATCTGGGTGTCAAGTAGGTTCTTGAAATGACGTTAAATGATGACACAGCCAGAAGTAGCACTTTGCTGGAAGATTTTTTTTTGAGTCCGGTTCCCAGAAATCGCCAACAATCGCCAAATTCAGTTTAACTTGAATATTGTGTGTGCATTTTGTATCTTATATAGGCAACAGGAGGTGGAAAATAGCAAAGGAAAAGGTCGCTAAAATGAATGTTTACAACATAACGTTACCTAACAACTTGCGTATGCACCCACAAAGAAGTTAGCCGGGGAAAGGGAAAAAGGGTTACGAGGGTAAATGAATGATTATGATGATGTATCAGTATAGTGTGGTGTAGTGTAGTGCAATGCATCCGTCTCACCCCTGCTGCCCGTGGTGAGAGATGGCGCTTTTTCACACTGGGCATTCATAAAAATATTCACCACTCAAAAATTGTATTCCGTCAGTATTGTGCACACAGATTTGTAAACCGTGCTCTCGAATTACGAATCCAAATCCGTGTGCACAGATTCGTAATTCGAGGGCACGGTTTACAAATCCGTGTGCATGGATTCGTAATTCGAGGGCACAGATTATGAATCCGAGAGCACAGTTTATAAACCGTGAACACAGATTTCTAAACCGAGATTACAGATGTACACATGGGTCTTTTTTTTCTCAGCTGACCCCAGGGGGGCTCCGTAGTCTTGGACAATCCGTTTGTGAAATATTTGTGCATTCATGACGCCTGGGTACCTTCCAAAATAGCTGTGCAGAATACCACACGTGTTGTTAATGGCGTTGCCGCCCTTTTTTAGTACAGTCTGTCTTGACTGACAATTCATTTATTCAGTAGGTGAGAGTATAAGCTTTCTAATGATGTATAACATGTCTAATTTTGCTTTTGGAATAGTGTTTTATATCTCAGCGTAGCCAAAAGTTTTCTCATCATCGTATTCACTTACGCATTCACTCTGTGGTACCCTGCACCTCACGAAAAGTTGTCAATGATTTTTCGTAATTTCTTGGAAAATACTATTATTATGTTAGGACCTCAACACTGATATTTTGGATATTTTGTCACCAGGCAAAAAGTGGAACAGTCATGTCTGGTTGATCAGTGTTGTCCATTGTGAATGGAATGCATTCTGTGAAACCAATGACACAGGTGCCAAATAAATTTCGACTGCTTCACTTTGAGTAAGGATAATCGGTAATTGTTTTAATTCTGGCTAATATATTGTATATCAATCAATCAATCAATCAATCAATTTTTATTTGTAGGAGATTTGTCACAAAGCAGCTTTACAGAGAATTGGCCCCCAAAGAGTAAGCCTAGGGCAACAGTGGCAAGAAAAAACTCCCTGACTGGTAACAGGAAGAAACCTTGAGCAGAACCGGACTCAGAGGGCGAACCCATCTGCCTCGGGTATGCACCGCTTTGTCATGGAAATGGCTTACATGAAAACAGATAAATTATAATACATAAACAGCCAATCCAGTATTAATTAAGTCCAAGCAAAGGTGACTCCGGTCACGTAGAGAGATGGGCAGGAACACCAATGGGTGGCAGGGTCAGACAGGGGGACAGGCTTGGTGCTACAGCTGAATCAACATTGGCAGGAGGCGGGGGGTGCCCACCTGGTCTAGCTGGTCTAGGGCTATATTGTATATAAGCCTTTTAGTATGATAGCTGCCTCTCTCACAGTTACCTTGTTGCAGTAGCATCTGTACCAGCTGCACATTCACAATGCTGGGCCAGTGCAGTATCCTCCTGTGTTCAGTCCTATTGCAGTCTTCTTCTGATCCCATGTGCATGTACAGAAAGCAGAGGATAATAGTCCCTCTCTCTGACCCACTGATGGTCTTACTGTGAAACTGAATCTCATTTGTTGCCTGAAGGGAAAAGGAAATGATTGAATTTCCAACTTCTACACCACAGCACCAATCAAACCAATCAATTGTTGTGTATTTTCTATTAAAAAGAAAAACAAACTGCTCGGTTTCCTCTTCTGGCTTACATGCAGTCTAGCCAGTAGACTTGAAAATGACTAAATTGGTATTTCTTACAGTGAACTTGACTACAACCTTAATTTAATAGTTTACCTTTATAACATTGTTTTGGTTAGGGATAAGAATGAGGACTTGGGTATCCATCTCTGTTGCCCCGTATGAAAAATATAGCTTTTTATAATCCATATGAATATGGATGCATGCATTTAGATTAATAAGTAAAGAAAATAAAATGCTAATGTAATAGCAGTAGAAAGCCTTCTGAGTTTCTTAGGGTTTGATACAGTGGGAGCAATTTATGTATGAGAAACCAAGGTAGTACATTCATCCTGCATTTATCAATTATTGTTGCCATTGATTTATGCCATGTCTAATTATAGGAGACATTTTACCTAATGCTAATGGTTTGATTGGGATGGCAGGTATGCCATCCCGCCAAGTTACGCCTTGGCGGGGGCATGCCCCCATACCTATACAGCACCGAGAGTTTGGCACTTTTCAGGGTTCCCCACAGAAATAACCACAACAGCCACAGACACTCAGCCCTTAAAAACATTAAATTCTGTACATTCTGACCCCATTTCAACAGACAGATTTCATAAACAACTTCACATGTCCACACAATAAAGCCCCAAACTAAGGGGATTTTGCGTTTTCTCCTTCTTCTTCTTCTTCTTCTTCTTCTTCTTCTTCTTCTTCTTCTCATTCTTATTTTTCCTGCCGCCTATCCCACTAATAACATGTCTCCCCATTGGACATTTTACCGACACCGCCAAATCTTCACCTACACGACCCAATGGAAAACTCGCATACACACGCAAAATATCCATACCTTTTTACTCTGAAACATTGACAGTACAAACAGCTAGTCCGCCTGTGGCGTAGTGGGTACGGTTACAGTCTTGAGAACACAAGGTCGGAGGTTCAAACCCAGCTAAGAGCGCTTTTCTTTAAAGGAGTACCATGGTGATTTTCACACTTTCTCGTTTTTATGTGCTACTTGCACACGAGGCATTGAAGAAACACAATGAGTACAGTATTAAATATGTCCGTTCTGCATTTTTGGAGAAATATGCGTTTTAAATTTACCGTCCTATTTTCAAACGGTTGACAAAGTTGTCAACTTGGTCCGTCACGAACACAGTACTCCCACACCACTCCCCTTTCCCACGCCCCGTAAACCCATGGATAACTCCAGCCCCATCGTTTGCGCGGCTGGCTTACAGGCAAGACAATGCACATATTTCAATAACGTTAGGTTCACTTAAATTAGAGTGACTTTTAAGGACTATTCGATTATTTCTGGTTATATTAATTTAGCTAGCTAGCTAACGTTAGCTAGCTAGGTAGTTTGCTTTCATAACGCAATGTTATCGATAAACGTTAGCTAGCTAGTTTGCTTTTATGAGGACGTCATAGTTGTGCTTTCATCTTAACTTGGCTAGCTACATAGAAAAAATTATAATTGGATATAAGTCAACGTCTTCACCTTAGCTATCTATCGGTACTTCATATACTACTAAGCTAGCTAGCTTGTGAAAAGTCTCCCAAAAACAGCACGTATCATGGGGGTAGCTATGGTAACGGGCCACGGTCTGTCAATCATAGTTGACTGACAGTTAACATAACTGACAGTTCTCATTACCAGGCCCAGACGGTTCGGGTGAACTTTTATAGTGGGAAATTTAGGCTTAGAAAAACACGTTTTAAAGTACATTGAAATGACTGAATAATAAAAAAATTATGCACATTTGTTTTGTTCTTGCCTAAAGACAACTGAGAACACGTTCAACCCCCATGTTACTCCTTTAACCTGCTTTTACCTTCACTAATAATTGTCTACTACTTCTCAATTATTGCTTTTGCACCACAGTATTATGACGTACCGTCTGCACGTTCAATTGTTCACCGGCTACAATATTGCAAAGCCATATGGATTCAACCGGAGCTCTTCTGCGCTTACTCGCCTGTGTTCTTCTTGAAAACCACGGACAGGTTTGCTAATTATATTTCACGCATTGCATATGTCATGGTGCTGCCCCTAACAAAGTGGCAGACTGGTAAACCTCTGGTTGAACGATTGAATCCCGCCTCGTCCTCAGGCAGATACTTTCCTCTTTCACATTAACGTTCTCTTACGCTTACATTATATTTGCTTTACCAAAACTCACTCATGGCCACCCATATGCATTTCATGACGGCAAATGTATTCCTTTTATTACAAAGTTACACCAGTTCACCGCTGTGCCATTTCTACTAACTACATTTCTTCACTTGGCTACCGTACAAAACCTTCTTATCAGCAAACGCCACGTTTCTACATTCATGTTACCTTGTCCTGTTCTCTATCTAGCCACATACAAACAATTACGTGTACGTTCTGCAACTCCCCATTTAAACATTTACATTTAAAATCATGATTCACTCATAGTTATAACTACTAGCACTGAACATGAAAAAAAAAAACACAGCAATGCAATGGATTTCACATGTTACTTAAACCTCCACTTTAACGGTTAATGTTACACAGCGACTGTTATATATACCATTCGATAAGGAATATAAGCTCGCTCATGGTCACTCCAATTACTTCGCACTATACTCCGTGATCATTTCAATCTTCACCTACATGCCCACTCTGCTAAAAACATATTGTTTCAACTACGGAATTTCGTCATTTCATCCTAATTTCTCTCACACTGTTGTCATTTTCTCATATGCAAAGCCTGCTGGGACATATGCGTCTGCTCCTATTCTGCACTATCATGTTTTCCGGTTCTAGTTTAGCAAAACAGCGAAGAGGATTCCTACCTGCAGATAAGCCTATCAAAATGCCTTATAAACCTTACAAACACTAAAAGTGCATCTCCACGAAATAACAGACAACGGAGCTGCACAGAAGGATAAACCTTACAAACACTAAAAGTGCATCTCCACGAAATAGACAACAGACAACGGAGCAGGACAGAAGGCTACACAAGTTGCGACGTAGGGAGTTATAATTCTACTGACTTGCTGATTCTTTTGTCAGTCAAGGCTCGTTGGATGGACGTCAAATCCGTGAGTACATAAACTGGCCATATCTCATCTGCGTTTCTGATTCGTTTACGCTTATGCCACTGCATCCTTTCTCACAGACACTGTTTCACAGCAAACCGAAACTGCTGAACGGTACACGCTCATCAGACTGTAAAAAATCCACACAACGATAGCCATAATCCACACCCGTTTTTTACAGGGTCGCATTTCTCACTCTCATAATAAAACGCTTTGCAAAAAGAACTGATATCTCATAAAAAACACGTTTTCAACGTACAAAAATGCCAAGTTACTAAAAAGCATTGATATCAAAATGACGCCAAGTTACGATACTACAAACAATATAGGTTATCTTGCCTCACCGAAATGACATAAGATGTATCTCAAAGCAATGCTACCCAATATTTCCTCAGTTCTTTCAAGTCACTTGGCCCTGTGTTTTCTAATCTTACCATTTCACAATGTCATGCAAACTTTCTGTCAGATCAAATAAACAAATATTTCGAATTGCCTCATGGAACACATTGAACATTGTACATTGAAATTAATGTATAAATTCATTAATGTACTAAACTGCTGCTGAGCAACGACAGGAAGCACATTTCTCCAGAAAACATGTTTATACTTGCTTCTGAACTGAATTTGAGTACATGTGCAACTTATTGTATATTTGCTATGTACAATAAATACTGCATGTAAAACACATTGTACATACATACATAGAGAACTTCTTTATCCACAAGGGGACATTTCCCTGGCAGCATCTTACATTCACATTCACGAACACACTTGTACCAAGAAACATACTATCATTCACGCAACAGAAAGCCTGGGCAGCGAAATACATAGGCCTACATACCAATACAAATTGGACATACACACACCTATTCAATCAATCTTGACTGTGAGAGAGCCATCCACACATATGTTTGGCCTGTCCATGTAGTGCATGCTTATACACAGGGCCAAGTGACTTGAAAGAACTGAGGAAATATTGGGTAGCATTGCTTTGAGATACATCTTATGTCATTTCGGTGAGGCAAGATAACCTATATTGTTTGTAGTATCGTAACTTGGCGTCATTTTGATATCAATGCTTTTTAGTAACTTGGCATTTTTGTACGTTGAAAACGTGTTTTTTATGAGATTGTATTTACATAGTGTCCCTACCTAGAGATCCCTGAATAATTTTGACATGTAATTCTTCCAGTAAAAATGAGTTGTGATGTTCCTGATTAAGGCATCATCCAACTTAATTTTATGATTGAATTTTTTTTTCATAAAAAAGACATTGTTAATGTCTTTACTGTTATCTTTCTACTTGAAATAATGACAAATTATTACGTTGTTCAGGGCAGTTGGTTCATATGGAGTTCATCTGGGGGGATGACAAAAACATGAGTGAATGTCCATGCACACAGAGTGTCAATAACTGACATGAGAATGCTGTGTTCTTTTGGAAAGATATATATATATATATATATATATATATATATATATATATATATATGCCCTTCCATTTGCTGAACAGATTATCGGAAAAGGCTTGCACAAAAAACAACCAGTATTGCAGTATTGTAACAAAACATTTTGAGTAGTCTTGGCACAAACATAATTTGTCACATTACTGCTATCTGTCTCCAGATTTGTGTCAATTGAACCCATATTTTTGTCATGTTTTAATATTTTGTGGGGGTTTTTTTTTGTACATGGAATTTTATAAAGTAGGGAGGGTTGACATACATGGCAGTAGATTTTTATGTCATTTAAATTATAATTTTTTAAAAACTAAATAAATTACCATAGTACAACTCAATAATGTTGAGTACAACTAATACATAAACTTTATAGTTCACATAAGGTTGTTGATTCTTCATCAAAGATATTTTCAGTCCAAATAAATTTATTGTCGTGTTGACACATTTCCTGGGGGTTAACTATATATTTAATATTTTATGAACACAATAAATTTGTTTGGACACCAGTGATGTTGATGTGTGATGTGTGTTGCACAATAAAATCTACCGTAAAGTATACAAATTGCTATTATGTTAAAGCAACTAATCGTGTTGAACAGAGCCTACTCAAAGCTTGATGTGAACATTTTTTTTTGGTTCTTTTCACATTTTTGTTTAAAAAAATGCATAAATTCAAAAAACGTTAAAATAAATTGATTCTTACTCTGAAAACGTTGCATATTGCCAACATTTTGTTTTCATACTAATCATTGAAATTACTCTTATAATCAAGGAGGTCATTTTAGATTCTATGCCATTACAACAAAATATTCTATATTCATTTTTTTTTTTTTTTTGATTAGCAATTCAGAACGGTTTTCCAACAATGGCTAAATAAATTGAACTTTCTCTTTTTAACACTGTTAGTAAGCATGTTCAAAACTAATTTAAAAAAATTAATTCACCCTAATTCATTTAAGTGAAAAACATTGATTTCTACATGTTGCAAATACTCAATAACATTGCATTCAACCACTGTCCATACTTTTAAGTTAGCCTAATTAAGAGCCTAAATGTAGTAAGTGAATTCTACTCAACACCAAGTAAATTGTTAGTAAGTGTAACACAAGATGTTTACTTAATTAATTACACTCCACCTCACTAAAAAAATAAAACAAACGTATTTCAATGGGAAATCACTTTATTTTCAAATAAAAACAGCCTGCAGAAGTGAACTTGCAAGTCACATTTTGCACAACTGGAAAAAAGTACAGTGCCATGATAAAATATTTGCCCCTGTCCTGATTTCCTCTATTACTTGTGCTGTTGTGCTGAGGGGTTTCAGATCTTTAGACAAAATGTAATATTAGACAAATGGAAGGTGAGTAAACACAAAACACATTATTTAAACTGTTATTTCGTTTATTTAATTAAACATGAAACACCTATATCACCCAAAAAGTAATTGCCCCTTATTTATTCAATCACCCAATTAACCTAATTTAACTGACAATTACATTCAGCTGATTAAACACAGCTAGGCATACTTGTAGTCAGCCATGTTGAATCTAAACTTCACTAATATAGATTTTTACCATCAGAATGAAATAGTCACCTTAAAGTTTTTGCAAGGACACTATGCCACAATCAAAGGAAATTCCACAAGAAAAGTTGTCAAAATAAATCAGTCGGGAAAGGGTTAAAAAGCCATTTCTTTGGCTGTGGGACCACATTGAGAGCCATTAAGAACACTAGAAATGGTGGTGAGTCTTCCCAGGAGTTGCAGAGCTGCACAGGGCACAGCGACAACTCATCCAGTAAGTAAGGTCCCAGAAGAACATCCAAAGAACTACTCTCTAGACTCAGCTAAGGTCAGTGTTCATGACTTCACAATAAGAAAGAGACTGGGCAAAAATGGGATTCATGGGAGAGTAGCAGCAAGGTGGAAACCACTGCTAAATGTGGCAATGGGTAAGGTTAAGTAGCCAGACTACGCCACCTTGGGAATTTCACCCAAGGAAATTACCAGTTCAGACACTTCAATTTACAACAGGTTCCCAGGTTATTTCATTGAAAGAAGACAGAGATGTGGCTCAAAAAAATGATTTTAACTTTTATTGAGATTTAAATGGAGGGTTGGAAGTACCTGTATGGAAAGAATCAAGTTCAAATAGCCAATGCAATTAGGAACTACAAACAAAAGAATAGCAGAAGAATTTAAGCAGTGATAGCAAACTTTTATTAATTTAACATCAGAATACATACAAGGACTCCCAGACTACCTTTGTAAAACTACCTTTGTAAGACTAAAATGACCAATAGGTGGCACTAATGAGTTAGCCGAGAACCAACTTGGTGGGAGGTATACTAGCAATTAAGGGCTGTCCAAGTGAGTTCTACTTACCACCAAGCATGCCACCTCATCTGAAACACATCAAATTTTGTTAAATAAGTGATTCAGTGCAATTACCACTAACAGGAACGCAAACAGCGAGGGACCAAACCACCAAGCTAACCTCCCCACCAGAGCAGCGCCTGGCTCACCGCCAACCTTAGTTTTTAAGCACTTTAATAGATCTAGCTAAAAACAATGGATCAAATAAAAGAACTACTTAGTTTCTTTTCACACCAGTAGGCCAGATAGTTGATCATTTCAAAATTTAAAATGTCAATTCAGGTATTACAGTCGGCTATTTCCCTGTATCTCTGCCAACAAACACAGTGTAGCCAGTTACGGTAAAAAACAGAGATTTCTTAACAGCCGAACAATCGCAGTAAACACGACCAGCGCGAATACACTTAATGAGCGTTCAGGGTAGCGAGTGTAATACAACAACAAAACACAATAGCATATTCTGACAAAGTTATATAACCAAATCATAAGCACAGAGGAAACCTACAGACTAGTTGACAAGTTTTAGGCAGGTAATGTTACGCTAAGAAAAAGAGACAAAACAGCAGCACATTGAGGCAACCATACCTCTAGTCTACCTTAAGCCTCAGAAATGTACGCACCTTGATTGCTGAAGACACACCCTCACTTTAATATTACCTCAGCCAGGCGAATCAATCACTCGCTCTGACTTACGGATACCTGTATGCAGCAACAACTGGTTCACAATAGGATCCAATGATTTACTAGAGGCCAGGAAACTCTCACCAAAACAGGAAGACTCACCGAAACAGAGGTGGGCACAAGAGCAGGAAACAAGTTAAAGCGATTAAAGTTAAAGGTACATTTCACTTATATAAAAACCTACCTAATTGGCAAACTACTCAGGGAAGAGGGGTGGGAAAAACATGCAACCATTTTACTATGATGTTATCCCAAACAAGAACAAATGAAGAAACACTAGCCCCAGTCACATGAAGAAAAGAAACATCAATGTTCATCTCACATTTGTAAAAAAGGATGCATTTGGATGATCCCCAAACCTTTTGCAATTATGTTCTTTGGACAGAGAGGGAAATGTGGAAGTTTTTGGATGACACGATCGTCTGGATTAAAGTGAATACATTTCACAGTAAGAACATCATACCAACAGTCAAACATGGTGGTGGTAGTGTGATGGTGTGGGGATGATTTACTGCCTCGTGACCTGGACAACTTGCTATTATTGAAGGAACCATGAATTCTGCTTAGTACCAGAAAATTCTTAAGGAGAATGTCCGGTCATCAATGATCTGAAAACAGAAAAGCAAGTCCACAACTGAATGGCTGAAAAGAAACAAAGGTATGGAGTGGCCTAGTTAAAGTCCTGACTTGAATACAATAGAAATCCCATGGTAGGACCTGAAACAAACAGTTCACGCTCGAAAAACTAGCAAGTTGTCTGAATTAAAACAGTTCTGCTAAGAAGGGTGGGCTAAAATTAAAATTAAATGAAGTGTTTGGTTGCAGTTATTGTTGCATCTAATATTATATTTTGTCTAAAGATCTGAAACCATTCAGTGTGACAAATAAGCAATAATAGAGGAAATCAGGAAGGAGTAAAATACTTTTTCATGGCACTGTGGCTGATTTTACTGACAACCTATATGAAATTTCAATAGAAAACAACCAGCATGTGAGAAAAAGTGTTGGTTACAACACTTTTATAGGTCTGGCATTTCAGTGAAGAGAAATGGTGTTCCTCCCCAAAACTCTTTGACCATAGTCCAAGTAAGACCAAAGACACCATAGTCCTTGCACTGTCACAAAACAAACATCTTCCAAGCTGGAAATGAATGCCTGTTATGCACTTGTTTCAGTGAAATTCAGTCACGCATCTACTAAATTCAAATTGAGGCATATCCCAATCTGCCATATAAGGCCATACATGCAGTTATCTCAAGCTAAGTCTGACATACCAATGAGTACATTTACTTTGCCATATAACTGCTGGACAAGAATGGGTAAAACAGGAGTTCATGGCGAACGTTGGATTCCCTGGGGTTCTTGGTGACATCAATTGCATGCATGTGCAACAGTGCTCCCCTGAACAAAATGCTCTTATATATGTGAACTGTGACATCCAGATGATTTACAATGCTATGGATAAGGTTACATGTGCATGTGTGTGTACTACTCAACAACAGTGTGTAAATTGGCATTTAATCAAAAACTCACGAAAACATGAATATAGAACGTTTGGAGTGCTGAGAATCCACTTCTGGGCTGGTTGCACCAGCTGGATGTAAAAAAGGTGTTGTTAACTGTTAAATTGGTCGTAGCTATGTCCGATGTTGTGTTCAATATTTACACCTGTTGGACCATCTAAAAATATGACTAGGCACAGCTAAGTTCAGTGTAGACAATGCGCATTCATGTTGATACATTCCATTGTGCAAATGTTGGTAGGCAGTGCGTGTTGCTTGGTTACAATACTACTACTACTTGATTTGTTAACATTAACCATATCCCATAAAAGTATTCTGAGAAGCATCATTGACATAAAATCTTAGGCTAGTGCTATTAGCAGCTGCAATGTGGAAGACAGCATATATATATACACGTGCAGATAATTTGTTTGTTCTCACAATGTTCTCTTGCGTCTGAAAGCACGCTAGTTGGGCAGTCTACAAACGAGGTGCACCATATTCAGAGGTAGAGCCAGCATAGCATGGAGATAAGACAGAGCAGGAACTGGAGGGGGGTTAGCCATGTGTGGTGTGAATGTGTGTGTGTGTGTGTGTGTGTCAGAGGGGGCATCCATGCCCCTCTCCCTCCTCTTTTTTTTTTCACTAGGTACTATGAATTATGCGGCTTTCTTTCAGTAGTCAGTTTTTGAGTGACCTGAGAAGAAGTTTGTAACAGTTAGTCAGAAGTGGGCATCTGAGGCCTGCATCTAGCTCTGGTATTCTACATTTCATCTCTGGTTCTTTTGGAATATTCTGCTGTATTTTGGTTTTTTAATTCTGGGTTACTTTAGGACAAACAAGCCGTGGCTTTATATCTTCTTTCATTCATTTCTTGTGTGACTGTCCATGTCTGTAAACGTTAGACTAGATGAAATAATACATTTATTAATTTTCATCTGGTTTTAAATTGTACATTTTCATAAGGGTTGATCCAATAGTTTGCTCTGCCTATCAACAAATTTGGAGATTTAACTGATAATTGATATATTTTATAATACTTACCAAATTAAATCAAATAAATATAGTTTACATGTTGGATAAGAAAAGGGTTTGAATTGTTGATGCACTTGTGTTCAGTATTCAGAATGCCGGACGTCAAACAAGGGTGTTAACGGTTAAAACTTCTGGGTTTGGAAAATTAAACATATGTTAATCCACACATATTTTACATTATCAGTGAAAAACTTTTAAGCCTGACGTCATAACTGATGGGGTAGGCAGAGTTCTTGCATTAAATGGCTTTTAGCTTGAAGGATTACCTATATGAGTGCAGTCATAAATACCAGTCCTCTAACTTTGAAAAACTGGTGTTACACTTTACAGTGCTGTGAAAAAGTATTTTCCCCCTTCCTGATTTCCTCTATAATTACACACATTTCAGAACACATTTTTAATGAAAAATGTTATCAGCCACGCATATCACCCATGTGAAAAAGTTACTCAATAAAAAAGTAGTAAGAATGCACACCCAAAAAAGGTGCTGATTAAAGGTCCATTAATCAAAGTGAAAGAAATCAAAATTGCACACCTCTCTCCATAGAATTAATTTTTTTTTCATTATTATTAGTGTGGTTGCCTTTGGTAATCACACTACTATTATCTCACATATTTATTTCTTTATTCTTTCCACCCATTGTTTGGACCGCTACTACTCCCAGAATTTTCGCACCACATACACGTGCAATATGTCAAATCGAGCGGCTTCATCGGGAATGGTGTACTCTTTCTTTGTGCAAAGTTTTGGTGCACGGGTTTTGAAAAATTCGACTTTTTGTGTACAATTTTTCCCCATAGAGAATGAATGGAGGAATGTTCACCATTGTGATGTCACAATAATTTTAGCAGCTTTTAGCAGCTGTCCTCTGGTCTCTCTCTGGATTTGAACATTCCACCATTCATCTCTAATGGGCAAAATTGCCCACAAATTGTGGGATGCCTCATTGGACTTGGTAGAGAGTCCTTTGTTCATTGGTGAAGATTAGCCCCACCCCCTTTCCTGATTGGCTGATCTTTAATATTTCATAACTTTTGAACCGCTTGTTGTATGGCATTGCAAGACGCCTCATTGGACTCGGTAGAATCGTTTGTCTATTGGTGTAGGTTAGCCTTGCCCCCTTTCCTGATTGGCTGATGTTTGCTATTTCATAACTTTTGAACCATTTGTCATAGAGAATTATGGGTCGCCTCATTGGACTCGGTAAAGACCTAGCAACCGCCTAGAACATTATAGCAACAACCTAGCAACCTCATAGAACACCATAACAACCACCTATTAACATCCTAGCAACAACCTAAAACACCCTAGCAACCGCCTAGAACTCCATTGCAACCACCTAGCAACACCCTAGCAACCACCTAGAACACCTTAGCAACCACCTAGAACTGCATAGCAACCACCAAGCTACATTCTAGCAACCACCTAGAACTCGAGAGCAACCACAAGCAACACCATAGCAACCACCTAGAACTCCATAGCAACCACCTAGCAACACCCTAGGAACTGCCTAAAACACCATAGCAACCACCTAGCAACACCCTAGATATCACCTTGAACTCCATAGCAACCACCTAGCAACACCTTAGCAACCGCCTAGAACTCCATAGCAACCACCTAGCAACCGCCTAGAACTCCATAGCAACCATCTAGCAACACTCTAGCCACCATCTAGAACACCCTAGCAATCGCATAGAACACCATAGCAACCACCTAGCAATTCCCTAGCAACCATCTAGAACTCCATAGCAACCACCAAGCAACATCCTAGCAACCGCCTAAACTTCCATAGCAACAACCTAGCAACACCCTAGACATCACCTAACACACCCTAGCAACAGCCTAGAACAATATAGCAACTACTTAGCACTGTTCACTCTGTTCAACACAAAGTCGACTTTGCATTGGCGGCAACCACACTTCACAATTTTTGAAGGAATTGTCTAGTTTATTTTAAAATCCCCAATGTGTTTTGGCTGTATGCCTTCATCAGGGTTTGGCTACACCGGTACCCCAGTACATGCATTCAATATTCAAAATTCTGTGTCAGAATTCACAGTTCTATAATAGAGTACAGCAGGCTAGAATGGAATATTCTTGTTAACAAATGGATGGCAATATTACCTAGCAATTCCATTGCTAAAATGTTATAGGTCTCAACTTCATTTTAAATGAAATACATAATTCTCTAATTATTAAACAGCTTACAAATCTCAATCTTGTGGCATCTCTCTCATTTACCCTGTATTTGTTCAGTTAGACTTTCAGAATAGTATTTTTTATTTTATTTTATTTAACCTTTATTTTACCCAGGGTAGGTTCGCTGAGCACGGATGCTCTTTTGCAGGAACACCCTGCTTCACACTCATACACATTCACACCTGGGAGCTGCCCAGTACAACCACAATCCTCTATTGTTGGCCACTGAGCAACTCCACTGGAGGGAGAGAGCATTTTTTAGCCAATTAAATCAAGGGATGATTAGGTGGCAAGTTTTGCGAGAGCCAGGTCTGGGATTTTAGCCAGGACACCAGGGAACCTCCTACTCTTTGCGAATAGTGTCATGGGATCTTTAATGACCACAGTGAGTCAGGACCTCGGTTTTAACATCTCATCCGAAAGACGGCATCTCCTACAGTACAGTGTCCCCGTCATTGCACTGGGGCATTGGGGTTTTTATTTGACCAGAGGGAAGATTGGCCCCTGCTGGCTCACCAACACCACTTCCAGCAACAACTCAGTATTCCCTGGTGGTCTCCCATCCCAGTACTAACCAAGCCCACACTTGCTTAGCTTCAGCCAGTCGGCAGGAGCACCACCACTACCACCAGCCATATCAGCAGTATCTTTCAAGTGCAAAGTGAATCAAGCTTCTGTCTGAACATAGATTTTGAAACAACTAAGTATTTTTAATTCCCTTGCGAAGACTGGAAACAAAGGTTGAAAGGAATCGGTGGGTGTGCTGTTGTGTGGTATCCTCACAGTGACTTGAGATATGAACTTTACTGTAAATGCCATTTTCAACCTTTAGCTTATTTTTCTCTGAAGTCAAGGTAAGGCTGTCACATCACACAACACTAATTTCACATCCACATCTCTCATTACTTTCAAGGGAAAAGTCATGTGATTGGCTACTCATCAAATCCTTTTGCACAGACAACTTTTAAGTGATATACGGCTGCTTAAATGTGTTTGGACAAATGCAAAGTGAAGTCAAATGTGTTAAGTATAGATGAAGGGAACTTCCAGGCAAGTCTAATTGAGAATCTGCATTGTAAGATGCATATTGTTTTTTATTTTATTCATCAAACATATCATAATGTTTTGGCTCTTATAAATAATGATGGGGGCAGTAAATTGAAGCAAAGTGAAACTATAGCATTATAAGAAAAACACACTTTTTAAAATCTCTCTATCTTCACACTTCTACCATTCCCATTCTTCTTTGTTATAGAAACCATAGGAACCTGCTGTGTGGGAGAATTGACCCCGTACAGTAACTAAGTTGTCAGGAAAAGCTTAGAGAGCTACTATATGTTACTTTTGCACACATACTCCCCCAGCACAAATCATTCAGAATGGATTTGTGTTCAAGCATAAAAATGGTAAGAGTTAGTACTACTCAATTCTAATAGGCTCAGCCATTGGTCTCTTGTGAGTAGGTACTCAGTTAGGCTTTTAAAAGCGCAATGGCCCAAAATGAGTACGTAAACCTTTCTTCTGCCATGATCCATTAGAGAACAATGCTCAGCACGCATGGGAGACCTGCCTCAAACAAACAGTGCTGTTAGAGATTCTTATTGCTGTGTATTCCCAGGACTCTGACTGGCAAGTGGAAGTGGTTCAGCATTTCTTTGCATCTTCTTCCCATTTTCAAACTTGCATGTGGTATTAATATTTCCCCTGGTGGTAAATTGAAAGCCAACACTGTAATCCATAACTATGAATGCACATCTAAGTGAAGTTTTCCACGCACTCTATTTGTCCCCAGTGAAAGGCATTAACCCCAGCACTTTGTTGTATGTGGGGCAAATAGCTTTTGAGTGGCCCCTCAGTCTTTCACTCCTTCAGATTGCAAGAATTCTCCAGTAAAAAGTTGCATTTATTTAAAAAATTTAAACCTGTGGACTTTATTGTTCATCCATCTCAATCAATAAAACATATGCTCTACTTGTACGGGTTTTGTGAATATTTAATTTCACTGTCTGTTTCCTTTTATCTGCTGGCTCTCTAAAGAAAGATCAAGAAATCTATCCTCACATTGACTTTGAATTGTTTCCTTTTATCCACCTCATTTGAGGCAAGAAAACGGAAAAAGTGAAATCATAGAGGAGCTGGATTAATATCCCCTCACTTAATAGCCCAATCTACTTCATGTTACCCTGTTTTATTCCATTGTAGACCTCTATGTTAAATTATCCATGTTAATATTAAAAAGTTTTTCATGCTCGTATATTTGTGTGCACTGGAATTGAGTCATCATTGTATGGTCAGGAATAAGGCTCTTAATTTGCATGCAAGTAGGAGAGGATCCATATTAGAGAGCAATCCTGTCTTGGTTGTGTGGACCCTGCAATGCATTTGTCAGGAAGAGTACCAGTACAAATGTCTCACTTTAACAACTCGTAGTTGTTGTTTTTTTTGGTTTGTGTACCTTGTTAACATGTTTAAAATATGCCGCTGTTACCTCCTAATGATGGAGGTAATTTTAATTGGGCCTTTCTCTTTATGGTGGTACGGATATAACTGTTTTAAATCTAATATTCACCGATGACATCTGTCAAAGCAAAGCCAGCCAATGTGCAATAAAGGAGGGCCATAAATGGAGGACTTGTTATTTCAGCTGCATTTCATAAATACAATTTGATGTGTGATGCAACTATCATCTGTAGCTTTAGGCTTACTGCGCCTGCTCTTGCCAAAAACAAAATTGTTATAGAAGTGAGTAGATTAGCAACAGCATCATCTATAAAATTGGGTTGTGTTTTGCTCAACACTAAGCCAAATACTGCTAATACACCGCAGTTTATGCACTTACAAATTAATGGCAGACTGAAGACAAACTGGAGCAGAAGTGGAATGTTACAAAATTACTTTATTCTTCCCGCCAAGGGCAATTTCATAAGCAGGAACGATATGATGTAAGCACATCTGAGGTGCAACCTGGAATACTTTACTGTAGGATGAGAGAAAGGAAAAAGAAACTGGAGTCAAGTTGTGAATAAAGGTTCATTAGTTGAAGAGAAGGAAGATAAGAAGAAGAAGGAGCTTGAAAGAATGAAATTAGGCCTAGGGCCATATTTAATAAGGATTTGCGGGGCTTTTATTGACACTAATGAGACAAATGGCATTTTTCTTTACTTACTAAGGTGCCATACCAGAGGATTGCTCTGGTAAAACCAAAAAAATGTGGCATCCCTAAAATTTGCGTGTTTGGTCAAGGCATATACTGTATATTTTAGGGTATTTTCAGAGTAGACCGCAAAAATATGGGAGGAGACAATGTTAAAATTTATGCAAATGACCTGCTACAGCTGATTTATCATGGCTGGTGGCCTTTGCGGCAAAGGTAATTGTGTATGTCCGCGAAAAGTGGGTGTTAACTTCTTAACAAGATCAGAAAGGCCATTCCTAAGTGGAACATTGTCAGCGTGTGAGAGTAGGCGAAAGTTGCCTTACATGTAACCATTTTCAGATTTTGCTTGTTCATTCAGAAGATATTGAGTCTAGCACTGAACTTTTTCTTCAATCAGCTTTGTCATGTCAGTATTCATTAGCAGTTTAAATTACATTCATAATTTGAGTCAGATGCAATTAAAACCAAGCTACACATGATATTACATTCATACCACCTAGTCGATATTATAGAATGGTTTACAGAAGTGCCCATTATCAGACCCTCAAAGGAAAACAGACAGTACTGTGCTGACAAGGAGTCAGCAGATGTGATAAAGAGACAGTGCTCAGTTGCAAAACATCCTACTGGATCAGCATTATGTAAACTGCAAGTTTATGCTTAAATTAGTTGGATAACATTGTTAGGATATTTTGCCCTTATTCGTGGAGTCAAATGCAGGACGATGAAGAACACGCTGACAAAGTTTCCTCAGAGGATTTGTGGTTTAATTCAATGCGCAAGGGAGAGACAGACCCAGCACACTCGGGCGCTGCGCTGAGAGAATCTCTGCCCATCACACTGTGTGGTGTCTAGATATACAGTTTTCAGTCATACACATCAAAAGGTTGAGTTAAGTGGCGGACCGGAGACAAATGGTCTTGTCCCTTCCTGTGGACCCTCGTAGCCATTTAGCATAGGAATGTGACATCCTTGCCACAGACACTAGAGGTATTATACGGAGACACACTACAGAGGTGCTAGACATACAGGCATGCAAACTACAGACACAGCATGGTAGGAAAAGGAAACACAATACACTACATACAGTCTAATATATATATAATACTACATAGTTACATGAAACCTGTAACTAAAACAGGGAACCTATCAACATGAACATAGCCAATAACCCACATAAGATCCTTTAAGGCACTGGTTCTCAACCTCGGTCCTGGGCCTCCCTGTGTATGTTGGTTTTCTTTCCAACCACAATTGCAATCCGAGAATTTAAAAAAACTATTTGTTTTTCTTAATTATGTGCCTTTCAAGTTTTAGAAGGATTGTTTACCCTCTTCAACCATATTATGCTAGAAACAGCTAAGCTTGCTATAAAGTATATAATTCCCATGTTCATATTGTGCTATATTGAGCTATATCACAAACAATTACATAAGACAAGTAATTTTATCGCAGTATAGTAAAAACTAATGCACACCAACAAATTCCCACAAGGTGCTTGGTCACAGAAACATATCAAATAAGTAAAGGAAAGACTCACACTCTTGCCTGAAGCTCCAAAAATATAATAATAAATATAATATTATTTAAACTATTTATAATAGCGAAGACTGATGAGGTTGAAACATTAACCATGCTTATAGCTAAATAACTAGGCTACTATTATATTTTGGAGCATCGAGCAAGTGTACGAAATAAGTCTTTACCTATTTAACAATTCTTTTAATCAAATGAAAGATGGAGGTTAATCGATAGGTTCCCAACTAGGTTGTTGAACGTGTTTAATTTTCTATTAACACAGTGGAGATTTGGTGCGTTATCATTTGCTGTCTGAACTCTTCATTATTTTTACAGATGGTTAGTTTTAGTGGTCAGGTGCCCACACATTCACTAATTAGGAGCCCATTGATTCACCTTAGTCTTTAATTTAATCAGTTAACAACAATTTAATAATTTAAAACCTTTGTTATGTAATTGTTTGCAATATAGCACAATATGAATATGGAAATTGTATGCTATTTCTGACATAATGTGGTTTAAGAATGTAAATAATCCCTGTAAACATGAAAAGTGCCTAATGAAGAAAAATTAACAGTTTGTTAAATTCTGGGATTTCAATTGTGTTTGGAACAAAAACCAGCATACACCGGAGGCCCCCAAGACTTAACCTGAGAACCACTGCTTTAAGGCACTTGTATGATTATCTTTATGAGCGCTATTATATAATTATGAGGGAATTATTTACCTCTAGAAATTAATAGGAGTTGCTTTCAAATCGTATCCCTTGGTTTAAGTCAGATAGGTGTGAGCTAGGTCATAGAAAAATGACAATTCAGTCTGTATTGCAACTTTTTCATAGTTTTCTTTCGTGATTCATAATTTTGAATGGTTTGCATCGGATAATTTAGTTTTAACATTTATAAAATGAACAAATTTACCTAGTTAACACTTCAATCAAAAAAAAAAAAGTCATCTGTACAAATGACTGAAATCATTGATTAAAAATGCTTAAAAATCATCACATAAAACTTGAAAACCTGATCTATTTCATTAAAAACTCCTATTCCATCAAAATATAAATCCAGGAATGGATAAACTGTCAGAATTGAGCAGGGAAAGCTCAGGAAAGCAACTTCTTATGTCCTGGATTCAGTCTTTAAGGGAACATATGATGTAATTTTTATTAATACCATTTCCCTAGGGGTGAAATGAACTCCATCATTAAATAGATCAGCATTTTCAAATTGTATCTGCGAATGGGTAGACACCTAAATGAATAAATGTAGCCATGATATTGTTCACCCACTTCCTTGCTTTTTTAATCTTTTCTGGATTAGCAGCTCCCACCAACATCGCTGGATGGTCCCTGACAGGAAGATCTTGGTCCCTGGTAATTGACAGTGAGGACTTGTAGTTCCCGCTTCATTCCTGTGAGGGGATCCAGGCTCTTGATCTTGCTGAGGCCGTTCCCGCCACAGAGAATGAGCAGGACCATCCAGGGCTGCACTTCCTCTCAGGGACTGGTGAATAAAGAGGAAAAGGTGCACCTAGGCTAGTCCCCATGGTCTTCTGTGCTCTCTCCTCCCCATTCCGGATGTAGCTGTCTCCTAAAATTCATACATTTTTTGCTGTGGAAGAAATATACAAGGAACTACTTCTCATTTAGATGCACTCATATGCACTTTGGATGTAAGACTTTAAAAACATCCACAATCTAGAAATAACAGTGTTACATTACATTACATTCATTTGGCAGACGCTTTTATCCAAAGCGACGTACAAAAAAGTGCATTTCATGGTCGTAGACAACTGCTAAACACGGGTTCAGTAAGGTACAATACTTATTTTGTACAGCTATTTCTAGCCGAGAACAGTGAACACTATTCTGGCCTAACATCTGCAAAGCCAACTAGGCAGAAGAATAAGCTACAGTATTAGGACAAATACAAATTACCAAGAGGTGTTGGGATGGGGCAACATGTAACAAGTGACAGGAAAAGGGTTTTTTTTTAAATTTATTTATTTTATTTTTTTTATAAAAGAGTGAAATATACAGCGTGGTGGTGGTTAGTCTAGGTATAGTCTGAAGAGATGAGTCTTCAGGCCACGGCGGAAGATGGGTAGTGAGGGGAAGGTTCGGAGAGGGACGGGGAGTTCGTTCCACCACTGGGGAGCTAGGGTGGAGAAGCTCTGTGATCCCTTTGGGCGGGTGGGAGGGGTTACAAGGCGCCCTGCTGCCGCAGAGCGGAGTGGTCGAGCAGGCACATAGAATTGAGTCACCTGCAAGTAGATGGGGGCTGTCCTGTTTGCAGCAGTGTAGGCAAGGGTCAGGGCTTTGAACCGGATCCTGGCGGCGACCGGCAGCCAGTGAAGTGATCGATAGGGTAGCTGTATGGTGTGGCATGGCATTGTGTTCTGTTACACACATTATTTACCTGACAAGTTTAACTGTGAAGGCACAGCAGTGACAGATGCTGTGATGAAAACCAAAGAGGCAGAAAACTTCCCTTTAAACTGATTATTGGTCTTGATCCATCTACAATAATTTTCCTTGATTAACAAGTCTGCTCACAATCTAAATAATCCATTGGCTGATAAACACACTGCTTTTTCTTCATGCCATGCTTGCATTATAAATCAAAAGGCTGTCTAACCTGCGCTAATTCAAATGAAAAATTTTCACTTTGACTTAAATATTTGCGTATCAGTGCAGGAAACGAAGAGTACGTTTATCTAGTTTTGAATAGGCTAATTTGGGCTGTAATGTGCAATATTTAGCAACGCAAATATAATAATTTTTTCTTGTTTAAACTCATTGAAGAGCACTGGCTCTTCGTGATTATATTGAATAATTTGAATAAAATTGTATTTTTAATTGAGCACAACGCCTGCAGATCAATTACTAAAATGCTTTGTAGATTTACCATTGCTGTTGGCGTCATTTATACTCTTTTAAAATGACTTGCGAAAGGTTAGTGTTAGCTAGCATTACCCAGTGAGTGAGCATAGCCTAAAACCACAAATGTTGGTCTATATTGACTCATTAACTGACTGTGGTGAAAACCTTTGGAGAAAACTTGAGAGATTAACAGTTCTACTGGACGGGACATTATAAGAAAATTAGTGGAGTCAAAAAACACCTGTGTGCATCTGTGATTATTGACCATCAGTATAGTCGATGTTTCTCCCCTATGGTTCATATTGCTAGTGTGTGAGCTAACCATAGGTAGCCTACCTACCTTACTGGCAAACTGGTATGCTAGCTAAGCATATTCACTGATATTTATTTGAGAAACACAAACTGAAGACGACTGAATATTGTATTATTAATTTCATTAGCCAATGCAATTAAGTAACACAGTACAGCACAGATGGAAATTAAACCCTGATTGTAAACGTCTGATATTGAAAAAAAGACTAAGATTGATACACTAGTAACTTCGTAATGTACTGTGAAGTGAGCTGTGGTAACGTCCAAATAGAAGAGGAAAGCTGCTTTTGTTTGTTTCTTAAAACCTAGGTAAGGGTGTTAAGAAACACCCTTGTGTGGGCTTGCTTAAAATTCCAAATGGCCATGTCCTCAAGCCTTAATGCATTTCAATGAGGGTGTAGCGTTCCCGGCTGAATGATGGTCAGACTCTCTACTGATGGTTTATGAAGTCCTTTAATGTTGTTAATCATAAACACACCATAAAAGCAAAAAACGGAAAATAAATACAAAAATATATGAATATATTTACTTTAAATGACAGAAAACAACCTTTATGCACATGGCTGTACTAATCCCAGAGTCTCTTTTAAGTACCCCTTTATTTTGCTACTCAGTTTAAGCCAACAAAAGTGCATATTAAATGTACAGCTTCAAACATTTACCGAATTAGAATGTACTTCCATGGATGTGTATTCATATAACGTGCAGCCATACATCACAATAGTCTCAACTATTCTTCTAATTTATAATATTTATTATTATATTCGTGCGTATATTCTGAAAGGCACAGTCTTAGCGTTGCTCGGTCCTGTAACAAGGGCCTCGACAGAATATAACAAATGGCATGTCTTTAATGCAGCGGACAACCACCAATGTAGGTGGCTAATAACCCAAAATGAACTTAACCACAAACAACAGCGCTAACTTCTTAACGCGTTCTGTACATATCTCAATAGTTTAAAACCAAAATAAACAATACAAAATGCCTGAAAACAGCTTGTTAATGAGGTGCAAAAAATACTGATACAATTAGCATATAGCAGATAATAGACTATGGCAATTAACATAGCAGGTAACACATGTGTTAAATATATATATATACATATATATATTTAGAAGATTTACCAACCTTGTGCCCTTATCAACCAGGCGCTATAGGCTACCATTTAGAACTTAAAATAAACCGTACGTTTTATAAACCATTTTTACATAGCTCAGAAGAAGCACGAAACCGTACAGACCCACGGTGTACCGCTATATAGCCGGGGATCAGCAAGCAGCGATTATGTTCCAGGGATCAGTCATATCCTAAAAGTGTCATGAGTAAAACTTGGCTAACTATATAGCTAGCTAGCTGTGGCATGTCCTCACCTCTGTAATGTTATTTGTTTTCCTCCGTGTGTCCATACATCTGTATTGGTCGTTGTAGCGTCCGTGTGTCCATACGTCTGTATCGGTGGTTGTAGCTGTGTGTCATTAGCTCCTACTCATGCGTGCAGAATAGCATCCGTACGCGCTAAATAGGTTAACGGTGAATGTCCACTGCAGTGTCAAACATTGCATCAAAAAGCGCATCGCTTGGCTGCTTGGGGGCGTGTCAAAAAAAAAAAAAGTGGTGGGCGCTGGTGGGTGTTATGAAGTCCTGCTGAAAATGTGTTCCCGTTCATGCAACGTGTATAAATATAGGAGCATCACAATATACTTTGTCTAATAAGCTTGCAAGGGAGTGGAATAACCAGAATAAAATTAACATTACTCTATAAGTATAACTGAGTTAATTTGTTTTAATTAAGTTTTTGGGTTAGGGCTAGCGGAGTTAGTGCCAAGTTAACAAGCTCTAGCTATCTATCGTATATCAAACTGGGTAATTCGCCGCCAATTTTAAATCCACATAACATCACAATATATCTCAAACCCGCCATGGACTGCAACAAGAAGCTAGTAATAGCTCTCTCTACCTCGTATAACACCGGGAATGCAGCTACAGAAATTCGTTTTTCCTCCATCCTCAAAATGTGCGGAATCTTTTTTTACCAAACAAGATTTTGGCTAGCTGGCTGAAGAAACAGCAGCGCAGCCTTCACCTGATTAGGTCAATGGAACACGCTCGATGGATTCATTTGCATAAAGTTGAGCTCTGCTCAATTTTTTCATCACGCTGCTACGCGTCGCTTCAGCACGCCGCTACCAGAATGCATTGCAGGGCAGATTGATGCTTGTCCCATAGGAAATGAATGGGAGGCATCAAATCACGCTGATTTTGACGCTGCAGTGGACATGCACCGTAACTAAAGTAGGCAAAACGTGAACATGTTAGCGTAGGCGTAAAGTTGTTCTTAAAAGTCTCATGCCGTTGGAAGTGCCTCCTACTCATAGACCGTGACCACCTGCACATGCGTCCTACAGTGTTCCACGAAACGTCCCATGAAATGTCCCTCTATGGAGTGACCACAAAAAAAGTTGAATTTTTCAAAAAGTTTTGAATATTTCAAAAATCTGAATACAAGCAACAATGTCTGGAACTAGCCAGTCATTTTGGTGTAAAAAGTTTGAACGTAGTGCAAAAACAGTAGGACTAGTTAGAGCTAGAAAAATTGGGCGGAAAGTGCAGATAAGAAATATGAAAGATACCAAGAGTGGGCTTTCCGGAAGCAAGCCCACTAAATAGGCAACCATGCAGATGAATGTGGCTTGTGCTTATAATAAATGCCTGTGACCAGGTAGCTGTTTCTTTTCCATTGATCTCAACATCCAGAATATGAAGCTATGTCAACACAGCAAGTAAATTCACAGAACACATTTAACATTAAACACCAAACTAACTTTTCAACACCATCTACTGACCCTAATCTTCAAATCTGAAGCTCTTTCCTTGACTTCCCTGGACACCAACCCTCTTGTTTTCTCTTTAGATGACATTCTAACCATACTTAATTTTCAAGGACAGCTAACTTTTTAAAATGATGTAGAAATTGATTTATTGCAACTATAAATATGGTATGCAGGTCTTTTTGTTACAAAAGCCACAGAAATGCAAATGGGGTTTCACAAATATGTATTGTAACAAATGAGGGAGACCACACACCAAAATCATCAATTAAATTATTTATTTAAAGTAAATAATTAAACAAAAACCAAATTACATTGTGGGATGTGTGAGATTAGAAGATTAGTTGTGTACAGCATGTGTGGATGAGTGGAAATGAAGTGTAGGGTGTTGAAGTGTGAACAAAAGAAAGGCCTCCAGCAGGGAGAGAGTGAAGAAGCCAGGTCAGAGAGCTAAAATGGCCACCAACACTGCCTCTTATAGAGGATATGCATTGACGTCACTTTCCCACCGGAATACGCCCCCTCAGTTGGGACTGAGTGGCAAAACATGCTGCGACATAGCTGCTTTTAGTAGAGGAAACTGCAAAACCGGGAGTAAATCAAACGATTATCTGCTAAAATTAAAGGCAGTTGGACTCGACAGCGATCCTTACAACTTACCAAAGAACCAGTGGTCCATGGACATTCAACAAGAAATCGAAGCTCACTGTCAATGTTTTTACAGACTGCCGAAAGCTAAAGAAAAGAGAAGCAAATGCATCGCTGCAATTCGCAGAAACAACTCAAATCCAGACACCAAAACGTGGATTTGCGGTTGTTATTTTGTGTCAGGTATGTTGGATTTTTGGGTAATACCCATACCCTCTATACACCTGGCCACACAGCCCAGGTGTACATCAATTAGAAGGACGGGCCTTCCAACTCCTGCAGGGAGAACAAAGAAAACACAGCAACGCAAGTGTTGCAGAGCTCCACCCACCAGCCTCCTGCAGGGAGAGCAAGCAGAACACAGAGCAACACAGACAGAGTGCTAATGCTTTAGTAGGTATGTTCTTCCAACCAATCAGACAAGTGCATTCGGGATGATGTTTTACTGCCGTTCAGCGGTGTAAGCTACGCTAGCATTTTACTAGCTTGCCCCCACCATTTGTTTTCAATAGCATGACTTAAACCTGTTTAAACTTTTTCCACTGTTGGGCAGCAGCCTACTGTTTCTCTCCCAAATGCTAATTACTCCATGTGGAAGGCAAAATGCCAAAAGGCCTTCACAGAATGTAATGCTCAGAATCTCCACGCCAAATGCACATAAATATACTGACGGTTAGCTAGCAATAAATTGTGATAAACTAATGCTCCTGTTTGTGATGGAAAGAGTGACGAGTGTTTGAAAAAGTTTGTTACAAGATTGTATTGCTTTCAAGTGTATATTTGATATTATTTTGGGCTTTTTGTTCAAACAAAACCCGCATATTACAAGTAAGTTGAAAGGTGAAGAGGACTGATATCCGTGAGCACCGTGTTTATTCGGCTAATTCCACCTAATCAGCCAGATAAAACATAAGTAATTTACAAGGTCTAATGGCTGTTTTCTGCCCTCCGGTATCCCCTTTAGGGGGTACCCTATTTAAAGCTTTATAACTCCAGATGTGAACACCACAGAGACTTGAAAAATGGCTTAACTGAAGCAAGACATTTGTACAATTTACAATACTAATGCAGATAAGTTTATATTCATAATTCTGGAAGAAATAAAGTGCCACAAATGCAATTGTTTTGCACTTTTGTTTAACCTTAGATTTTATGAACTTATTGGTCAAGAAGTTTTTCATCCAGGGCATGTATATTTTAACCTGCTGTATATATGCAATCTCTCAGTATTTCATTGCAAACTAAAAATAAATTTTAGATTTTTTGCCTAGACAATTACATTTGTGGCACTTTATTTCTTCCAAAAGTATGAATATAAATTAATCTAAGTTAGTATTGTAAATGGTACAAATGTCTTGCTTCATTTAAGCAATTTTTCAAATCTCTGTGGTTTTCACATCTGGAGTTATAAAGCTTTAAATAGGGTACCACCTAAATGGGCATGGATTGGCCAGATTTGGCATGTGCGCTAAGGGGTTAACGAAATATTTCAAAATGTGTGTCAGAGTTTAGTGTACATGGCACACATCATCACCTATCTTCGATCCTTTCATGCTCACATCTCTTCTCCTGCAAGTTTTAAACTTTTCCTGGTAAGTTCTCTTTAACCTTTTCCCAAATTCATCTTTTCTGCTTAATGTTTCATACTAAATGACATTTATTATATCTCTGCCTTTCTATTAATGCATTCAAGAAAACTACTTGATTAGTTGTCAGTTTTGTGCCCTTTTAGCTATTCATTTTGGGCAAGCACTAATTTGTGAAATAAGAGCTAGTATTTTTGTAACCATATTTAGGGCTGAAATATTGAATTTCCTATACTGCAGCAGCAGAGAGAGATTTCATTGCGGTTAGGGATGATATCGCAGGGAGTTTCACTTAATAATAATAATAATAATAATAATAATTATTATTATTATTATTAATAACAATAATAATAATAATAATAATAATAATAATAATAATAATAATAATATTGTTGTTGTTGTTATTAGGTGCTTGCCTTTTAAATGTGTGAACAATAAACGGTAAGAAATATGATTCTTTACTGGAGGCAGGTCAGCCAGTATCTTGGTTGTTATCTGCTTAAATAAAACATTCTGATTTAGTATTTCACATGATTTTATTGTATTTTAGAATAGACCTGAATCTCCTTCAATATGCAGCAAAGCCAACATCTTATAAGACATAGCCTAGACTCTCTTCTAATTCTCTGAAATTAAGCACAGGCCCGTAATGTGGTGCTTTTGCCTTATGTAAGCTTTTTAAATTTTTGCTTTTGAAATTGTCGGCTCTACTATTGTTTTTGCAACAGGTATTCAAAAGCTGCATTTCTATAGCCTTCATACAAGTTGCTGGGGTGGAACCATTTTATATAATGCATTATAAGTGTACATCCCTAATTTATTATTATTTTTATTTTTATTATTATTCACCTTACAGTAACCTATAAGTAAAACTTGAAGATATAAAATGAGGTGACAATTTATTTTGTCTAAGATGGACTATTCTGAGGGCAATTTTATAAAAATTGCAATAGTGATGGGAAGGTGCCCAAACCCACGGTAAGCCTCCCATCACTGCGGTATTGAAATATGGCAGTTATCGTTTCAGTCCTAATCATAGTTTAAATAAACATTCATTACATATATATACATGATTCTAGCCAAGTAAAACAGATACTAGGATTTCACGCAATTCAATATTACCACACCTTCAGTGATTCTGAAAGTATGTATTAAAATTCAATGTCCTGTCATCTTTTTCCCACGGCGCACAGGAACTGGCGCCATGGGCTATGCATGGCAAATTGTGGTCACTCACTCACGGACAACCTTTCAGGGACATTTTGTGGGACGCATGAGCAGGTGGCACGGCACGACATTTTTAAGCACAGCTTTATCGCCTAACGTTACTTTACCTAACCCTAACACGTTTTGCCTACTTTAGCTAACCTAGTTAGCGCGTACGGATCACCTACTTTACTTAACCTAGTTAGCGCGTAGGGATGCTATCCTGCACGCAGGAGTAGGAGCTAAGGACACACAGCTACAACCACCCATACAGATGTATGGACACACGGAGGACAACAAATAATGTTACAGAGGTTAGGACGTGACATAGCTAGCTAGATATTTAGTACGGAGGGCATGCATAAGTGAATGCGATGATGAGAAAACCTTCGGTTACGTTGAGCTATAAAATGTGTTTCCCAAAGCGAAATTAGACATGTTATACATTGTTAGAAAGATTATACTGTCACCTACTGAATAAATTAATTGTCAATCAAGCCAGTAATAAAAAGGGCGACAATGCCACAAACAACACGTGTGGTATTACGCACAGATATTTTGTTAGGTACCCAGTCGTCACAAATGCGCGTATATTTCACGGATTGTCCAAGACAGTATTTGACCACTCATTCTCAAAGGGACATCTCTACGCATAAAACCAATGGTAATGTTGTATATTTATTCAATATTTAGTCCCAGACATTGACTGAGGAATGACATGGTATAATCTTTGAAAACTTCATTTCGTTCAGTGAGCAGCATTTTCACTGCTGTATTGGCATATCTTAGGGCTATTGTTGGGTTTATCTTGTTGCTATGATGGAATACGATTTTTGAGTGGTGAAAAAATATTTTTATGAATGCCCAGATAAACAATATTGTCCATTATGTCATGGGCGGGGAGTGTAGGTGCAGATGAGACTGCAGGGAGGAGGTGCTTGTTAAATGACCAGAGCGACAATGGTGGCGCTGCGAAACTGTATTCAGCATAGTTGTCGTGTATGGTCTACTAATGAAACTAAAACAAAGCGTTTCTGTTTTTAACTCATACTTTGGTTGCAGGAGCAATGAATGTCTGAGTTGAACAATCTAGGCATGCTGACGTGCCGACCACTAGGAGGTGTGCGCTAAGAGGATAAATGATTGTATTTTGACATTGATTATCAATTAAATTAAAAATACAACAAGTAAAGGAGGTGCATTTTAAGAGTTCCATATTGTCTAAATAACTTGTGCTGTGCACTCCATTAAAGAAACATTGTTTGTGTTATGGCTAATGGGGAAATTAGGACATTCAAGACATTTACCTTTTCATGCGAAACAAAAAATAAATAAAAATGCAACATATGCAAACTTAATTTTTCCTCCAAGAGAACAGCAGATCCATATTATTATATATTACCATTGGCTGAAAGACAGCAATGGCTGAAGGGGAGGAGGTCTGGGTTTGAACAGAGGCTTGTGAAATGTTTTTAATTTTTCAGGTCCTACCATTTATTTCCATCATGGTGACCTCTCCCATCCCACAACTGTCACTGCATTAGAAAGACATGATGTAAGACGGATGCCATGTACTCACACATGCACACATGGACATGCACATACACCATGCAGAGATCTGTCACATAGTGAGTGCCATGCACCTTTGAGCCCCTGAATTGACTTATACAGGTTGATATTCCTTTCTTTGCAGATGATGACAGATAGTAAATTTATTTATATAAACACTTCATGACTGCCCTTTCCCTCTGCAGAACCTGCCTCCACGAATGTTGTCTGAGTACTAAATAATATCCTATTTTTTGGTTTCCTGCCACTTTTGCAGATCTCAGTCTGCCCACTGCTTACAAAAAGTTGTGAAATATTTGGGCTTCCCATTCTGGCATAAGAAAGTAAGTGTGGCTCACTGATTAAATGAGATTGAGGTTCATTTCATTATCAATGAGCTTGGACATTTTTCTGCTATGGCTTGCCAATGAGCTGTGATTGAGTACAAGTCAGGGTGTTCATCTTGTTCAATATTATATTAAAAATATAAGCCTAAAATCCTCTCTCAAGGAGCACCTTGCTGTTTACAAGTGAAATATATTAAGCAATATGACAAATATATTAAACAATTAAACAATAACAACACTTTGAGTCCTACAACACAAGAAAAAATTTGCTGAATCACATCAGTCATGGAATACATACGTATGACAGTGACACCTGTTTCTATACTGATCGTCATTCCATTCCACTTCAGTTTAAATATTTATGTAGGCTCTGTGTTCCATTTAGAAGCAATGACTATTTTCCTGTTATTGCGATGGTTATTTTCCAGTTCAATTACATTTAAATATGTATCATTAGAACATAGAACGCATTCATTTAATAACTGATGGGAAAGAAAGTGTAAAAATGGCAGAATAAAATTAATGGTGTTTTGTCGTACAATAAACCTAATATAAGGTGACCAGATTTCTGAAATGAAAACCAGGGACATTTCCAGTTTGGCGGTCAATATATCATTAAAATATCCAATGTTATTATCTATGAAATAAAAAAGGGGGACAATTCCGGTTTCATGTATTTTGACCATGGTAACTGTTGTACTGTAATAAACTATGGTGCAGGCCGACTGATAAAATTGGGTGCTAACTAAGTAACTTTGTAAACCGTGTCAGAAAATCATAGTTTACAGTACCATGGTGAGTGAAGCTATGGTAAACTATGGAACACACAATAAAGAAATTGGTCAAACAAAATGGTTCAATACATGCTAGCTTCCCGCCGAGTTTTCCTCAGCAGTTTTCTCTAAAACTAGCACGAGCAAGTAGTTAGTAGAAGAAGAGTGATATGAAGCTGCTATAGCGAGCAGCCCCCTCTGTTGGCCAAAACAAGCACAACACGATTGAGACGTCAACTGGTAGGATCTGCTGCCTGATCTTTCTTGTCATGTAAAATAGTATTTCATTTTGCGGTCTGTTTTTAACGCACAGTTAAAAATGGGGACATTTCCAGGGACAGCTCCAGCCGGGGACAGGCCACCAAAAACAGGGGCTGTCCCCGGAAAATAGGGACGTCTGGTCACCCTAACCTAATTTGAGATGCCAACCTAATTCATGGTCACTTTTTTTGGTAAGAACTAAATTTAGTTCTGTAGACATACACAGTAAATTCTGATTTTTAAATCTGGATAGCAGCTTATATAATTCTACCTGTGGCATGTCTTTTGAAGTCCTGTTTATTTTATTGCCATCTCAGTGACCCTTTCTGTTGCTGAATTTGGTCTAGTTTGGGTATTAACATTTAAACTTGGAAAACTGACTGATGTGTACTTTACTGGCATGTGGTACTGTATGATGTGCTTCTATTAAAGCATTACATTTTATTACTGAAGAATGGGGGGAATTTGACTTAAGCTTTCTGCTGAAAACACTGATGGTGATCTCTTTGCTATTTGCTATATTAATGAGTTTTGGCTGTAAATTTCCCATAGGGAGGTTGGGAAAAAGTCTTGTCCTTCAGATGAGACATTAAACCAGAGTCCTGTCTCACTTAATGACTTTCATCTTTAAAGATCCCACTGCACTTTCTGAAAGGGCAGTGTACAGTAGTGTTAACCCCAGTGGCCTGGTCAAAACTGATTGGCTCTCTACAATACACCAACCACCAAAATAATCCCATGCATATCTGAATAGCTAAGCCATAACAATCAACACTGCAAATGAGAATTCAGTTCTCGGTTTGCACTCCTTCATAAAAAATGTAAGTAAGAAAAAATGAGAATGAATTAGTGTTGATATCCACAGCAGCCTCATGTTTCTCCCATCCCTTACCAGGCTAGACATACTTGCATTACATCATTTTAAATATCACAAATGGCCGTTTCAAGGCTATAATCTGTCAGAAGATAACTTGGGAAAAATCTGTATGGTGGGAGGCTTGTTCTCTATGGTTCGCAGCTTATGGACCCAAAAGAATCACTCCACTTCCGAGACCTTTAATATGAATTAGAGGTCTTGGAAGCATAGTGGGAAAGGATGCCAGAAGGACAGGAGTATTTATCTCAAGACCCACTTGCTCACTGGCAAGAACATCGCTTGTACTTCTTTTGAGCTGGTTGTTATGGTGATTTGTCAAGTTATGAGTTATTTGAGCCTGTCACCATGGGAACATGAGAACAAAAGGCTACACTTGTGATCTAAAGAGTATGAAAATAAAGATATCTTTTTCTCCCACCCAATAGTACCAAAGTAATACCCTCATAATTCCTCATTGTGTGCAGGGCACCTCACTTTGCATCGGTGATTTTTCAATTCAAGTCTTCGTATTACACTGCTTTTTATTTATTTAAGTGTCATAATTTGAATATAATGATTGTTGTCGCGTGCTGACTGGAATACATTAATAAATTACTCATCAAACATAGCAGACATCCTTACAGTCAGTTGAGTCATTAGACCTCCCTGTCTTTTATTGCTTTTTTTGCCATACTCATTTAGCAGCCTCAAAGTGAAATCAGTCCTGCTTTGTGGAATTTTATTTTGTCTGTGTGTGTGTGTGTATGTGTAACTGTGTGCACATGTGTGCAGTGTGTGTGTGCACATGTGTGAGTGTCCATGTGTGTGTTGTGCAAATGTGGTGTGATTACAATACTGAGACGAAGGCCACATATAACATAGTCCACTGTTATGGTGGCCTTGTTGAAGTCTAATTCAAGTTCATATTTTAAATAAAGAAAGAAAAGTCTGAGAGGAAAGTCAAGGTTAGCTAATTTGACAACAAATGGGAAAGGCATGTGCTAAGTCTGTCTGAAGGGTATAGTCTGCACTATATGCATTTTTGTGGTTACAAATTTAAGCTGTTGAATTTGGTTGTCTATCATAGAAAGACTGTGTTTTGGATGTGCTGTACAATCACAATAAATGTGGCTTCCTTTGCATCATTAAATGTTTTTGTTTTCTGCAGAACACTAATATTTATCTGTTTTCACATGTGCAACTGTACACTGTGCATCCTATAAAGGGTATTGCATACATCTCTTTATCTTTTGCTTATAACATATATAGTGATGTGAAAAGGGATTTGCCTCATGATTTCTTCTATTATCGCATATTTGTCACACTGAATGGTTTCAGATCGTTATACAAAATGTAATATTAGACAAAGGAAACCTGAGTAAACACAAAACAATTTTCTTTAATTTATTTAATGAAAAAATATATTTCACTCTGAATGTGTTTTGTGTGTTAACAGTCCTTCATAAATATGACATAGCAGTGGGTTGTCTGACAGAACAAAAAATGAAATATATATACCCACACACAAACACACACACACTATATGACCAAAAGTATCTGGACACCACTTGGTCTGGGACTGTTTGGCATGGTTTGGTTCCATTGCAAGAAAATTTTCATGCTCCAGCATACAATCACATTCTAGACTGTTCTTACCCAACAGTTTTAGGAAGGCCCTTCCCTGTTTCAACATGACAACCCCGGGCACACAGTGAGGTCCATATATAAATTACTTTGTTGAGAACAGTGTCGAAGTGCCCAACCTCACTAATGCTCTTCTAGTTGAATGGAAGCTTAATAAAACAAAGGCTTCCCAGAAGAGTGAAGGTTGTTATAGCAGCAAAGGGTGGACCAACTCCATATTAATGCTCATAATTTTGGATGAGATGTCAGGTGTCCACATACTTCTGGCCATATATACACTCCTGGACAAAACAATGGGCCTAGCCCAAAATGGCAAAATATTAAGCTTTTAATGGTCTTAATAACAAATCAATGGTCAGAAAATTAGCAAGAATTAAACAAATAGATAAAGTAACTTAGTATGGGATAGCTTTTCCCTTTGATTTTATTAAATGTTTAAGCCTTGTGGGTAAACTTGTGGACAGCCTTTTACAGAAAGAAGAGTCAATGTTGTTCCATTCAATGTTGATGGCTTCAAACAGTTGATGAGTAGTTGAAAAATGTTTCCCTGTTTGTGTTCAATGTGAGACCAAATATTATCTATGGGGCTTCAAATCTGGACTCTGACCAGGCCAAAACATGAGCCTGATGGACTCGTTCTCAAGCCAATTTTTGTTGGTCTTTGCAGTGTGGGCAGGAGCATTGTCTTGTCTTGTTGAAAAATAACATCTGATCGTTCCTCTTTAGAAAACAACTTTTCAATTGTGGGAATTTCTGCAATATTTTCTTGTATTCCAAAGCATTAATTTACTTTTCACAGTGAAGCAGCACGCCAGTACCAGCAGCTGAAAAGGCTCCCCACACCATGACACCTCTTCCTCCATGCTTAACTGTGGTAGAGATTCATCCACTATTGTATTTCTCACCAGATCTTCAAAGACACCTCTCTGGAGCATCACCATGCAATTCAAATTGTGATTCATCACTCCACACAACTCTGCTGAACCTGAATTCTGTCTTTGATGTTTTTCTGAGACAGCAATGGCTTTTTAACACATCTTCTAGACACAAAACCTGCATTAGATAACCTTCTGGTTATTGTTCTTCTCGAAAGAGTCTTTGTTTGTTTTCTGAGGTCTTGAATTCTGCTGACAGTTTTTGTAGGCTTTTTTCCTGTCTTTGAGTAGTCCTTAGTGTTAATCAGTTTAACCATCAGGGTCCAAGTTGAACTATGCGGTTGTTCCCTGTACTTGGACCGGTACTTCTCTCTAGGGGTTTCGTCATACTTGTTCCTGGTTATGGTTATACACTTTGTTGTACGTCGCTCTGGATAAGAGCGTCTGCCAAATGCCTGTAATGTAATGTAATGAGTACTGTAAATCTCAGCAGGTGGTCATCCCTACATGATGAGGCTTTGGGCCTTCCTTTCTTACCTGTTGTTTCAAAGCATTGACCTATTATCTTTTTTTTTTGACCTATTATCTTAATAGCTGATAGAAAAATGGGGATTTCCTCTGCCTTTAGGGTCTTGTAAATTTCGGAATAGCTACAGTTGGCCTGACGAAGACCAGCTATGCGGTTTCTGACAGCAACCCCTGCATGATATTTTGCTTTTTTGGAGCAGATTTTCTCGCTCCTTTACCGTGGGACTCACTACACGGCATACTGTAGATCTCTCTCTGCTCTATCAATCCTGGTTTCATTTATGAGCTTGTTGTCAGGCCCTTGATGGGCTGCATCAGGTGTCACAGATAACCAAATAATGACTAATCTTTTGAGGAAAAAAAAACATCCCAAAGATATTTTTGGAACACCCAGACATGTGTTAGTTTGAATTTTACATCAAACATTTTAATCATTATCATGATTTTACCTTTGCGGACAAGAAGACTATATAAGTGAATTTCCCTGATTCTAGCTTTTCCCCAAACAGTTTACTGCAGCAAAAGTAAACGAGCAAATTGAAAAAACCTGAATAAATGAGTGGAGTACAAATGCTGCATGATACAATTAAGCAATTAACATCCTAGCATGCACCATGGCATGTATACAAATGCTGAGCAGGCCCAGGTGACCAGTGTTGTGCATGAATGCACTAAAAGAGTGGCGTTCATTGAACGTGCTCATATTTCTGGTGAACGGTGAACTGAACGTATCCTTTTGCAACTAATGAACGTGAGCGTCGTTAACTCTCGCGAGAGTTAACTACGCTCTCACGAGAGTTAACGACACTCACGCACTGCTTACCATAGACATATATACATTTGTTCATAAAGGTTTTTCAAATATTCATATGAACTGGCTTCAGCAGTACTTGTAGCTGCGTTGCTAAAATTAGAGCCAGTTTCACTAGCCATGCTGGCATGCCGGTTGCCGTAAATCCTCGTCAGGTGTCGAAAGCGAAGTGGTGATGGACAACAGGCTGTCCCTCTCCAAGAACATCGCAGCAGTAAGCCGGGCATGCAGATTTTTCCTGTATAACATCCGGAGAATCCGCCCCTTTCTCACCACCTACTCAACCCAGCTCCTGGTCCAAGCAATGGTTCTATCCCGCCTGGACTACTGCAACTCTCTTCTGGCTGGACTACCGGCATCTGCCACCAGACCCCTGCAACTCATTCAGAATGCTGCGGCTCGTCTGGTCTTCAACCTCCCCAGACACTCCCACGTCACTCCCCTGCTCACTACCCTCCACTGGCTGCCTGTTATAGCTCGCATCAAATTTAAAACATTGGTCCTAGCATACCAGGCAGTCATGGGATCAGCCCCAGCATACCTCCACAAGATATTCAAACCCTACATGCCAGCCAGATCCCTCCGTTCTGCTACCTCAGGACGCCTGGCACCTCCCCCTCTTCGCACCTGCACTTCCAGAACACGTCTCCTGTCTGTTCTGGCCCCACGATGGTGGAATGACCTCCCCGTGGAGGTCAGAACAGCTGAGACACTGACCCATTTCAAACGACGACTGAAGACTCACCTCTTCAGGCTGCACCTCTCCCCATCCCTCCCTACCCCCCTGTAAATGACTGTAAGCTTAGGGTTGTAACTAGGCAGCTGTTTCGTAGGTGACTTAGGTGCATTAACTGTCTTAACTACTGCTTGTATTTTTTCCATAGACTGCGTTGTTGCCATTCTCGTTGTGTTAGTGTTAACCAGTTTAACCTTCAGGGTCCAAGTTGAACTATGCGGTTGTTCCCTGCACTTGGACCGGTACTTCTCTCTAGGGTTTTCGTCATACTTGTTCCTGGTTATGGTTATACACTTTGTTGTACGTCGCTCTGGATAAGAGCATCTGCCAAATGCCTGTAATGTAATGTAATGAAAGCAGCATTGACATTTAACATTTCTCATAGAAAACGTAGTTTGTCCACCTTTCACTTCACAGAAGTGGTGATAAAACTAACAAGAAGTAAGTGCTAGTATGTTGTTAGCCTTTACTGATCCCCGTATGAGGTCTAGGCCTATATGATATAGCTAACTTAAGCCAATAACACTAACCCATAAAATTTGGTTTAACGGTACGTGGTCAGTCGAATGATTAAAAAAAAGCATTCGATTACGGTCAACCGCACCGAAAATTTCTGTTGCACCTTCAATAAATGGCAAATGTCCCACTATAAGATTGATCATAGCACATCTTTCAGCTAGCGACTGTAATGAAGCCAGTGGTGAAGCCTGCACCAGCTCGCTTAGAAGCATATGAATCTATTTTATGTTTTTTAACTACTGCATAATTTGGTTCATGCAGGCTAAATAAAATGTCCATTGCATCTACAGTATACCTTTACTGCTTCTCTTTTTTCACTTTCTGCATAATATGACATATTGTTTAAGTGGTAAAACATATACTCACATTGTTTTTTCTTGCCTTTTAAAAGTAATCTTGATTCTATAGTAGTGTACAGTAATTCATTTAGTTTGGGAAGTGGGCAGTGGCAATGATTGGGGGCTTGGGGTGGATGGGTAGGAGGAGGTTCTACTGAAAAAGAATAGAACAGAATTTTAAAAAATGGAAGAAATGAACTTGACCTAGTTCATTTTTTGGGACTGTGAACTTAGTTCAAAATTCAAAATTGTGAACTATGAACGTGAACTAGTTCATTTTAATCTGTGTGAACTGAACTTTGAGCTTGCTCTTGTGAAGTGTGAACTTGCACAACACTGCAGTTGAACTTGATTTTGGATGAAGATGGCAAGAGGAAAAGACTGAAGTCACTTTAAAAGAGGAAGATGATTCACTATTGGGGCTGGGATGACACGAAGACTGCTCAACAGGCTGTGTTTCAATGGAAACAATCAGTGCGTTTACATGCACAATTGAAATCGATCTATATTAATAGCTCGATTTGGCCAAAGATGAGATTTAATTGGATTATTGTCATTGTCCCAATATACATGACTCAGAAAGAATCAAATTATTGACCGAGGTGTGTCTGACTAAGGCTTCTTATAAATCCTGCTTCCTCCAATTTTGTCAAAACTTTTTTGAATAGTTTGTCATTCCGCGTTTTTCTTCCATCCATGTATTTTAGGATATTTAACTCCTTTAGTTGCGATAGCATTAAGTTGGTCTCCTGGTCTGTCCAGAAATGTGTTTTTTTCGCCAGGATAATAGGGGGGGGCGAAACGGAGCTTTATAGAATGTCACCAGCAGTGTATGTGCGTGAGCTCGACAATGCATTTCTCACAGAAAAGGTCGTTTCTTGCCTTTTTTTAGTTCATTACAGTGGTGATAGAAGTGACAATAATTAAGTGGTACTGTGCTGTTAGCCTTTATTGAACGCCGTACAAGGTTAATGTGAAGTACAGTCTGACAGCACTAAACCATAAAAATGTACTTTGAATGGCAGGCTACTTGCTCAATTGAACTGTAAATGTGCAAAACATTCAATTATAGTCAGCAGCACCAAAATTTTCAGTCACACCCTCAATAAACGGCAAAAGTCCCAGTAGAAGATTGAATTAAATCTTTTGAAGTTATATATTTTCTGAAACGTTATCGATTCCGCTTGGCCACCGTGAGTGTAAAGTTGCTATGTAAATTACGAAACATGCACAGAATGCCTAGGCCAATTGAAGTCCAATTGAAGCGTATACATGCTGTAGTAAATCGACCCCCTAACCGCATTATCTAGGTATGTTAGTCCGGCTTTGAAAAATTTGACTTCGTACGATTTCAGTCAGACTACGATGTTTTTTAAAAGTCCAGTTTTAGCCGGACTAATACTATAAATCGACTTTTTCAAACATCACGTAAACCCACTGACTGTTTACATGATTTTTAAAAGTCCAGTTTTAACTGGATTAATACAATAAATTGACTTTTTCAAACATCATGTAAACCCACTGAGTGACTAAAGTGACATCTGCATTTAGATATATGGGAAATACATCAGTAAATAGGGGCAAAAAGTGTGCTCAAAAGTGCACAATATCTATGATGCTCATGCATTGGTGCGATATGTAAGGAAAAGTAGGACATGATCAGGAGACAGTCCGTCGACAACTACATACAGAGGGATATTATAGTAGGGTTTCTGTGCATAAACTCTTCATTACAAAGACAAATGCACATTTGAGAGTTCAGTGGTGCAAAAACCATTGCCACTGGTCTACAGAGAAAAAAGTGACATGAGTTGAAAAGCTTCCCTGGGTGGAATACGTCTTCAAGGTGTATTTTGTAAAGACAAGCTCCTGCACATGAGCTGGGAGCAGTCTAGAGTGATGGGGAGACACAAAATTCCTTGCTTGGAGAAAAAATCTCCTTGGGGGGCAGGTCAGATATTTTACAGCTCCATGAGCCAGGGTTAAGTGTATCATTAGCCAACGACCTGCGTCTGTAATGTTTTGACTCTAGAAAGGCTGTGTTTTTTACGATGTACTACCGCTATGCTAATGGATAGTGGTGTCAGATGTATCCAGCATTACATCATCAATTTCTGCACCAGCAGCTACCTAATTTAAGAAAGATTACGAAACCGTATATTGCAAAACTATTTTCTTAAAATGAACATATGTTTGTATTTCTGAATTATAGCGGTTTTGTTATATAGACTAACAGAAAATGTATCAAGGCATATTATGGGAACACTGAGAAAATTGCTAAAATGTGCATGACAAAATACAAAATGGAAAAATGGTCAGAGAAATACGAAGTGCAATATTTTTTATTTTAAGTAATTTATCTGGTCATTCAGCACATTTCTCTCTCCCTTTTCCTTGGAGTGTGCTTTTACATAGCCTATGCACTGTCACTCTCCTCTTATCAATTCCACAGAGCATGTGCAGCTTTGGTGGATTGCTGGAACCTAATTCTATTCAGTTTGTCTCAGTTTCAATGAAAACCCGAAAATATGTTGGTGGTATTATCTCCGTGGAGTTATATAATTTCTATAACTACAGTGTCCATTATTAAATCCCCACCCTTAAAGGCTTTATCAACTTCATCACAATTTCCATGAATGAATTTTGTGTTATTGTACTGTATGCAAAATTAGTTTTTCTGCTGTGCTGCTGCCACATATGCAGTAGGTACTACAAGCATTGTTTCTCCTGATTAATTTTCCTGTTGAACTCAATGGAAAAAAATATTCAGGAGAAACAATGCTTGTAGTATCTGCTACATATCTGGCAGCAGCATGGTGGTTTGAGGCTTTGATTTGATACCTTGGACCCTTGATGACTTAAAGCCATTTAGCCAACAAATGTGTTCCATACTGTATCAGCATAATTTAGAGCTGAATCTAGTCCCACCCTCCAATTCCCACAGAGATCCATTCAAATGCAAAGAGTTTTTGTATCGCTTGTAGGGCAACCTGAAAATAAGATATCCAGACTCTGATGATGTTGATAGGTCACAGACATCAGGAAGTCATGGTATGCAAATGATATGCAACCAAATACATAACATGACTCTTTTATTTGACATTATGTTAATTTGTCTACTGTATAAGTGAATTTCCCTGTTTCTAGCTTTTCCTCAAACAGTTCGCTGCGGCTAAAAGTAAACGAGCAAATGGTGGCACAGGAGGTCTCAGGAGTGCATTTGTTTAATTCTTGCTAATTTTCTGACCAATGATTTGTTGTTAAGACCATTAAAAGCTTAATATTTAGCCATTTTGGGCTTGACCCATTTCTTTGCCCAGGATTGTAATGTGAGAAGCTTTAAAGCCTCCTTTATTATGATCTGTGATCACAGGAAATAATGGCAGAAATTGTTTAAGCTCTACAAACATTTGAATATTGTATGTTTTACTGCAGAAAACCAGCTACAACTGCGCACCGCAGTAGCTTAGCACAAGCTCAACAAACTGATGAAATCTCAGTCAAATAGAATCAACATTTTACCAGGATACGGCTATTTTGAGGCCATACGTAATTTAGTAGCTGTGAAGGGTAACAAAAACTTTCATATTTTTCTAAATTTCTCTCATTTAGGATATAGTCAATATTTTTTCATTCATTTTTTCCATAATATATAAATCATACCATGCCTGTTGTATTGAGAAGATACTAGTATAACCTAAGAGGGTTTCCCACTAGATGCAAACCTCTAGTAAGCCTGAAGAACAGAACGGCCAGGTTAGAGTCTACTAGCACAAAAAAAGACTAAGTTCTGGAATAAAGTGTTATGGAGAGATGAGACGAGTATTACCCTGTACCGAAGGGATGGAAGGAGGAAAGTGTGAAGAAAGAAAGGAACTGCTCATGATCCAAAGCAACCCCCTCATCTGTGAATCACGGTGGAGGTAGTGTTATGGCTTGGGCATACATGTATGGCTGCTGTTGGAACTGGCTCATTTGTCTTCATTGATGTAGTGAATGTAGCAGGATAAATTCTGAAGTGTACAGAAGCAACTTATCTGCTCAGATTCAACAAAAATTCTCAAAACTCATTGGACAGCTCTTACAGCAGGACAGTGACCCCAAACATCCTGCTTAAGCAACAAAGGTGTTTTGTAGGGCCCAAAGTAGAATGTTTTTGATTGGCCAAGTCAGCCACCCACCCTGAATCCAACTGAACATGTGTTTCACTTGCTGAAGATAAGTCTGAAGGCAAAACCATCTAGAAGCAGACAGAAACTAAAGGTAGCTGCAATACAGGCCTGGCAGAGCATTACCAGGAAAGATACCCAGTGTCTGATGATGTTAATGGGCCACAGCCTTGAGGTAGCCACCAAATACAAAGGATTTGCAACCAAGTACTAAATGTATCTTCATTTGTCCCTAAAATGGGTAATACTATGTATAAAAGGGCTAGTTCCTACACTTATCACCCAATAAGAATGTAAATACCCTAAAATGCATTGTTTCATTTCAAATCCTATGTGCTGAAGTACAAAGCCAAAAGAAAAATTGTCTTACTGTCCTAATACTTTTGATTTAACTTTTAAATCTTTGTGCAAGAGAATAATCCCAAACACACCTCAAAATCAAATAAATTCTTTCCTGACAACAAAATGAATGCCATTTAAGTATCCAAACTTCAATCAAAAAACTGTTTTGGTTTGAATTGAAGAGGACAGTCCACAGGCACAGTCTGGAAGATAGAAATAATCTTGAAAGATTATTTATGAAGGAAAGGTAATGTACCCCACCCCCCAGTATGTACAAGAATCTCATAAAACACTAGATGACAACTTAGTAGGTTTATCCTTGAGAAGGGAGGCTGCACAAAGAACTGAAAATAGGGGTGGCAATAATTTTGACGCCTGTCTTTTTGAGAAAGAATTTTTTTACTTGTTAAAAAATTTTTCAAGGGCACCCATAGTTTTTTAGGACATTGTATGTTATTTATTTATTTATTTATTTATTTCATATGGTGCCTCGCAGATCAAATTTCCCAGAGGATAGTACTGACTTAGGACATGAAACACAGGACATTTTCAAAGAAATGCACCTTTTCATATCAAATTGATTTCTGGGCACAACTGTTCCAAAGAACTTATACACTATATGACTAAAAGTATCTGAACAGTTTTTCATGGTTTGGGCTAGGTCCCTTGGTTCCAGAGAAGTCAAATTGTAGTGCTAAAGCATACAATCACATTCCAGATGATTCTGCTTGGGGAAGGCCTTTCCCTGTTTCAGCCTGACAATGCCTCCGTATAATTGCACATTGTACCATTGCATTGTATCATTGCACGTCCATATAAAAATGGTTTTGTTGAGAACGGTGTAGAAGAACTTCACTGGCCTGCACAGAGCCCTGACTTCAACCCCATCCAACGCCTTTGGATCATTTGAAAAGCCAACTGCGAGCCAGGCCTCATTGACAAATCAGTGCCCGTCCTCACCAATTCTTTTTTAGTTCCGGGGGCTTTATTTTACCCCCAAAAAAGTTCCTGCTCGGGGGTAGTACTTTCCAAAAGTACCGGAACCTTTGGGGTGGGGCACAAGCGCTGAAAATTTCTGATTGGCCGACTACTTGCAGTGTTTTATTTCTAACCGGCATGTAGCCTAGTTTTGGTTATAGCCTGCCAACGTCTTGGAATTATAACATGTGCTCTTCTGTTCTTTTCTTGCTTTAGTATTCGTTTTATAAAATGCTAAGCATTCATGCTGGGACAGCATATTACGTACCAACACATTCAAACGGATTAATTCGGTTGCTGAATATTTTCTTCCGGATTTTCTTTGTTAGCCTATTGTAATTGACTCAAAACGTTTGATACAGTTATGTGAGGTATGCGGTAGTTCTGTGTAATTCACATTGGTGATACAGTAAAAGCAAACTGGAAATCACCTTCCGCACGTTTTGTCAGGGTAAAATAAAAGGTAATTCTAGTAATCGTCCCTTTAGCTTTTTCAGACTGCCGTAATTTTACTCTGCCATTCTTCAATTCCACAAAAAGACCAGGAAGACTATGGACTAATTTATGGTGCATGGTTTGCATCTGGAGGGCACACTTCGCTGCTCGGCTAGCAGTAACTTCGAAGGAAAGCAAACGGTGGCTGTACCACTGCTAATTTAAATTTTCACGCAAGTCCGAGTTTTCGTTCTATTCTTGTCATTTTGCGATTAGCCTATATGGAATTGACGATGAGAAAGTAATCAAACAGCAAATTGTTTACAACGTGTGCATGTTTTCTGCGGTTGTTGCCAGTTATATTGGAAATGTGAATGCATTCTGTCGCCTCGGCTGTTAAGACATGAAAGTGAATGTTCGCATAAAAACATAATGAATGTGTTTGAGAGGATATATAAAACAGTTACAATCTGACTATTGGCCTGTTATATCCTATTTGTTGCATAACAATGGTCCAAGTTCAACTACCAACAACAGTTTTGCTTGACAACGGTAAAATATGCCCAAACGGCTGCAGAAGAATATTTAAATTCCAGGTGATTAAATCGATAAAAATCAATAAATACAAAAGTAACCATATATAGTCATTGTTGGTAACCCGTTGTATGTAAGTGGAATAAACCCCTCCGGGCTGTCCCGGTTATTAGAAAATAATGTAGGCTACTTCGGTGGTAGTATGGGGTTACAGAAGAAAACATAGGACAGATGGACCGACGACAACGTCGCTTTTTCATACGTCAGTGGGCTAATTTGCCTAATCTTCGCGGCACTTTAGACCGCGGTGGAAATGCAGACAACCATGGGCTGAAGGAACCTTTTAGTTCCTTGAAAAGTAGTTCCGGGTACTTTTGGTGGAAACGCGGCTCAATTGTGTGCTTAAACTTCTAGGAGTTATTTCCCAACATGGTGCATCTGTGAGATTAAATTAATTGGTTGCTAAATTATTTAGTAATGCAATGCACCTTTTGTGTGCATTTAAATAAACAAACGGTGTAATTTGTGGAGTTTGATTCTGAGTGCACCTTTGGAAAAGAAATGCAAAGGAACTATTTTTGGTTTCATTTGTGATTTAAGGGGAAGTACCACAGGTGAATAGAAAAACAAATTCTCCCAATTGTTAGGAACATATGCAAATTATCTTGAATAATAATTTTTTTTTTGTGTTAAAACACTTTTTTTTCTCAGTGGGTTAAGTCAGAGTTCATTTTTTCAATGTGATGAATAATTCAATAGCTGATAATTTTTTTAGGGTTTTTCTAAATTTTGTTTTATTAATGAACTATTAAAAAACCATAAGTACATGCTAAAAAAAAATATATATTTTTCCTCATAAAATACCCCATGAAATAGAAATGACTATACTTTTGTAAATTGACAGCTATTTGGATAAGAAGCATCATGTTAAATTTGGAAGCTATATCTATAAATTGAAACATAAATTCATGAGAATTCATCTAGAACATTCTTTCCTAAAAACAACTTGAAAAACATGTGTAGCTAAAATGAACTGTTAACTTATTAAATAATATTCATTTTATTTAGGGTTTCAGCACAAAAAAAGTAGCATTAGCCAATCTGTGGCTTGGTCCATAGTTGACCTAATTTAGGTTTATTCAAGAAGTCACTTCAATGTAGGCCAAGTCAACTACTAAGGCCTGCTTGCTCAGTATACCCAAAGTAAAAAAGTATCTCATAAAAAACACGTTTTCAACGTACAAAAATGCCAAGTTACTCAAAAGTATTGATATCAAAATGACGCCAACTTACGGTACTACAAACAATATAGGCTATCTTGCCTCACCAAAATTACATAAGATGTATTTCAAAGCAATGCTACCCAATATTTCCTCAATTCTTTCAAGTCACTTGGCCCTGTGTGTATAAGCATGCACTACATGGACAGGCCAAACATATGTCTGGATGGCTCTCTCACAGTCAAGATTGAGCGTATATGTCCAATTTGTATTTCGCTGCCCAGCCTTTCTGTTGCGTGAATGATAGTATGTTTCTTGGTATAAGTGTGTGTTCGTAAATGTGAATGTAACATGCTGCGAGGGAAATGTCCCCATGGTGACAAGTTCTCTATGTATGTATGTACAATATGTATTTTACATGCAGTATTTATTGTACGTAGCAAATATACAATAACTTGTACATGTACTCAAATTCAGTTCAGAAGCAAGTATAAACATGTTTTCTGGAGAAAGATGCTTCCTGTAGTTACTCAGCAAGTAAGCACAGAAGAGCTTCCGTTGAATCTATATGGCTTTGCAACATAGTAGCCGGTTAATAATTGAACGTGCAGACGGTACGTCATAATGCAGTGTATACGTTCGGTGAACGGCGGGTAGATATGGTGCAAAAGCAATAATTGAGAAGTAGTAGACAATTATTAGTGATGGTAAAAGCAGGTTGAAGAAACACGTTCTTAGCTGGGCTTGAACCTAGACTGACTGTAACCTTGCCCACTAGGCCAAAGGGGTACTAGCTGTTTAAATTGTAAATGTTTCAGAGTAAAAAGGTATGGTTATTTTGTGTGTGTATGCGAGTTTTTGATTGGGTCGTGTAGGTGAAGATTTGGCTGGTGTCGGTAAAATGTCCAATGGGGAGACATGTTGTTAGGGGGATAGGCGGCTGGAAAAATAAGAATGAGAAGAAGAAGAAGAAGAAGAAAACGCAAAATCCCCTTAGTTTAGGGCTTTATTGTGTGGACACGTGAAGTTGTTTATGAAATCTGTCTGTTGAAATGGGGTGAGAATGTACAGAATTTAATGTTTTTAAGGGCTGAGTGTCTGTGGCTGTTGTGGTTATTTCTGTGGGGAACCCTGAAAAGTGCCAAACTCTCGGTGCTGTATAGGTATGGGGCATGCCCCCGCCAAGGCGTAACTTGGCGGGATGGCATACCTGCCATCCCAATAACTAAAGAATTGAAGAAGCAGCGTTTTATTTTTATGCTCCAAGACTGTGGAACACTCTACCATTAGAAATCAGACCAGCAAGCTCTGTGAACAGTTTTAAAACACAACCAAAGACCCATCTTTTTACCTTGGCTTTTACTTACCTTGTACAATTTTGATAACAGGCAGACTATTTTTAACTGTTTTTTATATTTGTTGTCATAAAGTCAAAACTTCATACACAGCTAGTGGAGACATGCTGCAGACCTTGAGTTAACTAGAAGTCTTTGGTTGGTGATGATGTGGGATGTCGTGCAACAAACCTGCTCTTTAAACAGTTTTGCCTTCTAAAATACAACATATTGATATGTTCCATTAGGAAACTTCCATAAATGTCAGGTTTGTAATGTTGTCCCCCATTATAGTTTTATCCAGGCTCTTTGTATTGCCAATGTGTCCTCAAGTATTTGCAATTATTTGACTAGAAAACAGCTACAATATTTATATAGGTTGTGTTCAGTGAACCAGAAAATAAATAAATCAATCAATATATAGAATGCCTCTACCACTCTGTAGGAAGTGTAACCCGTGAATATTCATATTTCAAGTTCTATTTTTGCTCATCCTTGTCGGAAAGGCCACCTTGTTTTGAATAGCATCACTTGTAGGTCGCATGAAAACTAGGTCTGGAAGTCTTTTGGGTATGAAAGAGGTTCAAGCCCCAGGGGTCAGGGGGGTGCAGAGGATGAGTAGGGAAAGCTGAGGAAGGGCAATTTGAGAGCCTCCATGTGGAACAAAACATTCACACATGCCCAGAGGAGCTTGGTTCTTTTTTAGTTTTCATAGAGCTCTTCATCTTTGAACCTTAGAACAGCACAATGACACAGCAGAACAACCTAGTGCCTCTGGCTAGTGTCTACTATGGTGTTTACAGGCTCTTGTTTTCAAGGAAATCAGAGACGTTGCCATGCCATGTTCACACCAATATATCCTTTTCACATCAAAAGCTTAAGGTCTTATTGAAGAGTGGGTGTTTGTATTTGAGTACAGACTGAAAAAGGATGGAAATGAGTACACATTTTGTGTGTAAGGGCATTATGTTTTAGCCTAAGTTTAGCTGCCTCCGCTCATGTCAGTTTCCAATCCTTGGCCTAAACTGCAATACTGATAGAACAATCACAATAAAATTCACGTGCATAAATTTGGGTCTGACCCTATTGAACAAAAGCAAAGAAAATAATTGTCCATTTACCTTTAAAAAATAAAACCCTGCATTATTCAATGAGTTTTAAATTTAGATTTGAGTGCTATTGCATTTTTATGGATTGAAAGACTTGAGAGCAGTTGCCCTATTTTAGACCCTTATGCTATCAAATCAATATTCAATGCACTGTGAAAAAGGAACTGTGGCTCTGAGGATCAATAAGAGCAGTACCAACTCTTAAGGAGTAGGGCCATGCACTATCCCGAAGAGACTGCAGCACTTCACTTTAAAGGCTGCCCTAGAATTGTAGTACTGAGGTTTTTTGTTGTTGTTATTGTTCTGGTTCAGCCCTTGAAAAGTCGTTCAGCCAGTCTTGTTTGCTCAACCCTTCATTTGTCTGCATATTTTAATGCTGCATTGCAACGATCGTAACCTGTAGTGTCTACATGGTTGTGAATTTATGGGGCAAAGAAAGCCACGTATCTTATTACAAGGCAGCCTTGTAAAGGCATGAACGAAAAGATGAATGTCTTTGCTGTGTCATTAGCACAATTCCAATTCAATTCAATTCAATTTTTTTATTTGTATAGCGCTTTTAACAAAGGAGCTTTGTCACAAAGCAGCTTTACAGAGAACCGGCCCCCAAAGAGTAAGCCTAGGGCAACAGTGGCAAGGAAAAACTCCCTGACTGATAGCAGGAAGAAACCTTGGGCAGAACCGGACTCAGAGGGGGATCCCATCTGCCGTGGGCAGGCACCGTCCATCATCTTTTTCCTGAGAAAGTCACAGCTCTGTTGCTAGATGTATGGCTATCACAGCACATGAGTATAGATATCTTAAGCTTTATAATCAACTCTCATTTGATGATTCATAATTGAATTTATGGGGGTAAAAATTAAGATCTAAAATAATGTAAAATATGTTCATTTGTTCAAAATGTCATTTTTTATTCAGCACTTCTTTTAAAGAACAAAGATTTTGAGATCTTGAGAGCTATCATGATGAGCCGCGTTTCCACCCGAAGTACCCGGAACTTTTAGTCCCAGGAACTACTTTTCAAGGAACTAAAAGGTTCCTGCAGCCCATTGCTGTCTGCGTTTCCACCGCGGTCTAAAGTCCCGCGAAGATTAGGCAAATTAGCCCACTGACATATGAAAAAGCGACGTCGCCATCGGTCTACTGTCATATGATTTCTTCTGTAACCCCATACTACCACCGAAGTAGCCTACATTATTTTCTAATAACCGGGACAGCCCGGAGGGGTTTATTCCACTTATACAAGGAGTTACCAACAATGACTATATATGGTTACTTTAGTGATTTATTGATTTTTATCGACTTAATCTCCTGAAATTGAAATATTCTTCCGCGGCAGTTTGGGCATATTTTACCGTTGTCAAGCAAAACTCTCGTTGGTAGTTCGACTTGGACCATTGTTATGCAACAAATAGGATATAACAGGCAAAAAGTCAGATTGTAACTGTTTTATATATCCTCTCAAACACATTCATTATGTTTTAATGCGAACCTTCACTTTCATGTCTTGACATCCGAGGCGACAGAATGCATTCACATTCCACAAATAACTGGTAACAACAGCAGAAAACATGCACACGTCGTAAACAATTTGCTGTTGAATTGATTACTTCGACTCTCATAGTCAATTCCATATAGGCTAATCGCAAAATGACAAGAATAAATAGAATTAAAACTCGGACTTGCATGAAAATTTAAATAAATATTGCAGTGGTATAGCCACCGTTTGCTTTCCTTCAAAGTTACTGCTAACGGAGCAGCGAGGTGTGCCCTCCAGATGCAATCCATGCACCATAAATTAGTCCATAGTCTTCTTGGTCTTTTTGTGGAATTGAAGAATCACAGAGTAAAATTATGGCAGTCTGAAAAAGCCAAAGGGACGATTACTAGAATTAACCTGTTATTTCATCCTGACAAAAAGTGCAGAGGGTAATTTCCAGTTTGCTTTTACTGTATCACCAATGTAAATTGCGCAGAATTACCGCATACCTCACATAACTGTATCAAACGTTTTGAGTCAATTATAACGGGCTAACAAAGAAAATCCAGAAGAAAATATTCAGCAACTGAATTAAACCGTTTGAATGTTTTGGTACGTAATATGCTGTCCCAGCACGAATGCTTAACATTCTATAAAACGAATACTAAAGCAAGAAAAGAACAGAAGAGCACACGTTATAATCCTCAATCTTTTGATTTCTTATCTGTTCCAAGACGTTGGCTGGCTATAACCAAAAGTAGGCTACTGTGCCGCATAACATACAAGTTTGAATTCAAGTTATTATTATGAAAATAAATCGGTTTGCGGCTGCAGACTTTTGAAATAAAATACTGCGAGTAGTTGACCAATCAGAAATATTCAGCACTTGCGCCCCACCCCAAAAGTTCCAGTACTTTTGGAAGGTACTACCCCCTGAGCAGGAACTTAATTTAGACCCTGGTCCCTGCGGTGGAAACGCACTGAGTTCCTCAAAAGGTTCCTAGTTCCTGGGGAAAGTTCCTGCAGTGGAAACGTGGCTATGGACTGTCATGGCTGTAAGGCATTGAATATTGCCCTGCCCCTGGATGTGTTTATACAACCATTGCTATCCTGCAGACACTAATGATAGTTCATGGTATATTTGAGATTTACCGTTCCAGATATCAGATCCACGCTGTCACACTCAGATACTGACCAGCAGTAGTAGTAGTCTCAATGTCCCAGTAAGAAAATGGCCATTTTTCATGCAAAACACACCATTTGCATCCATTATTTGTTATGCTAATGAAAATCTAGGCTTTTCAGTTGCACCTGAATTATAACAATTGCCAAAGTAGTTAGCATAGCAGGATCAAAGGGTGTCCTAGAAACAGCGGGTGCAAGCTCTCCTCATTAATCCGCATTGTTTTTGCCCACATTTACCATCCTCCCAAAACAATGGCTTTCTTTAATTATAATAATATAAAAACTAAAATGAGAAAAATATAGAAAATGTATTTCATGACTAAGAAATTCAAAGAAAATAGTGCAGACTGAAATCTAATATGACTCATTACATTACATTTATTTGGCAGATGCTTTTATCCAAAGCGGCATACAATATGTGCATACCAAAGATCACTGGAACAATTACAAAACACAGGTACGATAATGTACAATACTCATGTAACAGTTATTGATAGCCATGAACACATTTAGTCCCGTTCACTCAGCAAGCATAGGCTATGTCAGGAAGTTATGGCAAGAGTGCAAAAATATATTCAGTTATTTTTCTTATATCCATACATATAAAACAAATCATTAGTTTCAAGTTTCAAGTTTTATTGATCAAATACACATGGCGTACATTGCAGTGAGATTCATTGTGTCCATATGCATCTCTCTCAATTCACAACAGTAAACACAATAAAATAAAAACAATAAGATTTTAGCAGGTATTTACAATTAAGTGATAATGCTAGTAATAAATAGTAAAATGTAATAATAATAAGTAAAGATAAAAGTAACTAAAGTATTGCACATCACACTTGGATTGGCAGTATAAAGGGATCACGTGACAGTGCTAAAGTGACACAGTGATACAGTGGGGTGTGAGGAGGTAGGAGGGGAAGGGGTGGGAAGGGGCAGTTCAGTTGTTGGTGGAGCTGGGCAGTGGTTAGGTGTCTCAGCTCAGCATATGAATGGCTTGGGGGTAGAAGCTGTCCTTGAGGTGGTTGGTCTTTACTGCTATGCTGACATAGCCAGGCTTTCTCTTGGACATCTTCTTGATGAACAGGCCATGGCTCGGGTGACTGGGGTCGGCGATGATCTTGTTGGCCTTCGTCGTGCACCTCGCTGTGTACAGGCCCCTCAGGTTAGGCAGTGCACCACGTGTGGCCTGCTGGGCTGTCCGCACCACCCTCTGCAGCCTCTGCCGGTCACGTTCTGTGCAGTTGCTGTACCAGGCAGTGATGCAGCTGGTCAGGACACTTTCCGTGGTGCACCTGTAGAAGTTCCTGAGGATTGGTGGGGGCAGGCCGAACTTCCTCAGCCATCTGAGGTGGAAAAGGCGCTGCTGGGATTTCTTCACCAGCGTGTTCACGTGCCGAGACCACTTCAGATCCTCTGAGATGTGGACTCCGAGGAATCAGAAGCTGCTGACCCGTTCAACAGCGGCACCATTGATGGTAATGGGCACGTGCACACCCCTTTTCCTGAAGTCCAGGATCAGATCTTTTGTTTTCTCAATGTTGAGCTGAAGGTTGTTCCTTTGGCACCACCTTGAGAGCGCCATCACCTTGTCTGCATAGGCCGCGGTGTCGTCGTTGGTAATCAGGCCCAACACCATTGTGTCATCTGCAAACTTAATGATAGCGTTGGAGCTGTGCTTGGCTGTGCAGTCACTGGTGTAGATGGAGTATAGGAGCGGGCTGAGCATGCATCCTTGCGGGGTGCCCGTGTTGAGGGTCAGGTAAAGCCGCGTTTCCACCAAAAGTACCCGGAACTTTTAGTCCCAGGAACTACTTTTCAAGGAACTAAAAGGTTCCTTCAGCCCATTGTTGTCTGCGTTTCCACCACGGTCTAAAGTCCCGCAAAGATTAGGCAAATTAGCCCACTGACATATGAAAAAGAGACGTTGTCATCGGTCCATCTGTCGTATGATTTCTTCTGTAACCCCATACTACCACCGAAGTAGCCTACATTATTTTCTAATAACCAGGACAGCCCGGAGGGGTTTATTATATATAAATGCAGTCCATTCCACTTATATACAACGGGTTACCAACAATGACTATATATGGTTACTTTTGTATTTATTGATTTTTATCGATTTAATCACCTGGAATTGAAATATTCTTCTGCAGCCATTTGGGCATATTTTACCGTTGTCAAGCAAAACTGTCATTGGTAGTTGAACTTGGACCGTTGTTATACAACAAATAGGATATAACAGGCCAATAGTCAGATTGTAACTGTTTTATATATCCTCTCAAACACATTCATTATGTTTTTATGTGAACATTCACTTTCATGTCTTGACATCCGAGGCGACAGAATGCATTCACATTTCCAATATAACTGGCAACAACAGCAGAAAACATGCACACGTTGTAAACATTTTGCTGTTTGATTACTTTCTCATCGTCAATTCCATATAGGCTAATCGCAAAATGACAAGAATAGAACGAAAACTCGGACTTGCGTAAAAATTTAAATTAGCAGTGGTACAGCCACCGTTTGCTTTCCTTCGAAGTTACTGCTAGCCGAGCAGCGAAGTGTGCCCTCCAGATGCGAACCATGCACCATAAATTAGTCCATAGTCTTCCTGGTCTTTTTGTGGAATTGAGGAATGGCAGAGTAAAATTACGGCAGTCTGAAAAGGCTAAAGGGACGATTACTAGAATTAACCTGTTATTTTACCCTGACAAAAAGTGCAGAAGGTGATAACCAATTTGCTTTTACTGTATCACCAATGAACTGCCGCATACCTCACATAACTGTATCAAACGTTTTGAGTCAATTACAACGGGCTAACAAAGAAAATCCGGAAGAAAATATTCAGCAACCGAATTAATCTGTTTGAATGTTTTGGTACGTAATATGCTGTCCCAGCACGAATGCTTAGCATTTTATAAAACGAATACTACAGCAAGAAAAGAACAGAAGAGCACACGTTATAATTCCAAGACGTTGGCAGGCTATAACCAAAACTAGGCTACTACGCCGCATAACATACAAGTTTGATTTGAAGTTATTATGAAAATAAATCGGTTTGCCGCTGCAGATTTTTAAACATGGCGGTTGAAATAAAACACTGCAAGTAGTCGACTAATCAGAAATTTTCAGCGCTTGCGCCCCACCCCAAAGGTTCCGGTACTTTTGACCCTAGACCCTAGTTCTTGCGGTGGAAACGCACTGAGTTCCTCAAAAGGTTCCTAGTTCCGGGGTAAAGTTCCTGCGGTGGAAACGCGGCTTAAGATGAGGTGTAAGTGCCCACCCTTTGCAAATTGCAGGGGGTCCTGTGTGGCTGGTAGCAGTATAATCAACTATTATAATTGTTGGACAATTGAGGCTAATCAAATGGTCACTGCAGTAGTTTGGTATTACACTGCATGGTATAATGTCAATTACACCTCACCCAAACTAGCATTCATTGACCCTATTGAATTTTAGAGTTCTTTGATAATTTAAGATCAACAGTCTTCAAATTCTTTGAATTCTTTAGTTTCCTCAACGTGGTGTGCTACATCAATGTGGAGTGTTGTTTCTGGAGGGGGGGCGTGAAGTGTTTGTATTTTCCCATTAGGTCATCTGAAATTTGATGGGAAGGTCCCTTTGGGGTAGCTGGACTACTGTCTTGACTCCCAGCAGATGTGTGGCATGTAACCATCTGTGAGTGCAACAGCAAAAAGGCCCACTTAATTTGGCCCAGAGGTCTTGCAGGAAGCTGAAACAGGGCTATGGTTTCATGTTGAAATCCCATCTGCGGTCACTCTTTGATTCAATGCAAAGTGAGAAGGGCTGCCCCCGGTAAAGACAGTCCACAAATCAGATTCTTAATCCCAAAAGGATGCCTGGGGGGCTGGATTGCAGTGTGATCTATCTGAACAATTGGAAGCGTACATTACATGCAGTATGTCAAGGAAAAGGGGAAAAAAAGCACTTGGGCTGCTAATGCATCCACATAATGGAATGGCTCGCAGGGGCAATAGACGTATCGTGTTCCTTCTCAAAGAGATTATCACATATCACATTTTCCTCAGAAGGTTCATGTCGGACGACACATCACGGAATTGTTCAAACCTGACTGGAATGACTTTGCAAGAAGGCCTCATTAACCTTAAATGTATTCAAATTATCCGCCAGCTTGGTTCTAGTGTTAAAGTGAAAGAATTAGTACATGCCAGACAAAATGTCGTCTTTTAGACCTTAAAATGGAACCTAGATTGCCACCCCTGCGCTTTCCTAGGATGTGGATATTTAAGAAATGTGCATACCACACTTTATAGCAGAAAAAGGTTTGAAGTACAGACTGTAGGGAAAATAACCTTCATGCAGAGAGGCAAAGTTATTTGTAATTACAGTGCATGAAGAGTTTAATCAGTACTTACAAATTTAATTATCCAGAAAAACAAAATGGCTGCATCAACAGCCAAGACTCACCTACAATTTGATTGTATGGCCCTATGTAGCTTGGAGTGAAAACATGTTGCTAGCTCAGAGTTTGAGTGTAAGTATGATAAATTTGCTTTGTAAATGTTATACATTATTTAGTTCTGCAGAAGAATGATTTTGGGTGGCCAGCAAAAAAGTTCTATTATTTTTACGTGGTGTAAAATAACCAATAATAAAAGCTGAGTATTTGCACTTTAACCACATGTGAATTGTTTTATTACAAATCTAAAATTGAACCAAATCAAGAAAAAATATCTTTGTCCCAAACATTATGGAGCTTTCTATATACATATTTTTATTGTGCAAGAACTAACAATGAAACAGCAGTCAATTCTGCTCCCCTAAAATGGGGGACTATGTATACAAAGGGCTGTAATTTCTACATGGATCACCCAATGTGGATGTAAACACCCTCAAATTAAAGCTGATAGTCTGAACGTTAACATCATGTTCATTGTTTTATTCAGTGTACAAGAGTACAGAGCCAAAACAACAAAAAAGTTATAATTGTTCGAACACTTTTGCATTTAACTCTGTGTGTGTGTGTGTGTGTGTGTGTGTGTGTGTGTGTGTGTGTGTGTGTGTGTGTGTGAGCGCGTGTGAATGCGCTCTTGTGTGTTTTGCATTTGAGGAGGATCACATATTTATAAAAAGGCCCGCCTCTCCAGCAGTTGTTGAAACTGGAGAGGTCCCCCACCCCTCCTCCACTGTTATTCACATCCACGTCTCAAAGGCCTGGGAGAAAGAGGAGAAGGGAGCATCAATGATTTTAGCCTAATTTCCTCTCTTTCTCTCCCTCCCTCCCTCCTTCCCCTCTTTATCTTTTCTTAGGACCCTCCAGCCATGCAACCCCCACCCCTGTACATGCACACAAACTCGCGCGCGCGCGTACACACACACACACACACACACACACGCACACACCACTCTCACAGACACAGAGCCTGCCTCAGCATGTCCAGTGGGAGTAAGATGAATCACATGTAGGAGTGTCTTTTTTTGTGGTGTTAATGTCCCGGGAGGCCTGTAGCTCAAAGTGGTGAATGGGAGCCAGGGTGGTGATTACAGGCAGGAGCAAGGTGTGGCGAGACGGGGCGGACTCTGGGCTTTGTTTAGAGAAGAAGAGAGGGGACTGCTAGGCAAAGTGAATCCAAACTGGGACTGCAGCACAACAAGGCAGGGAACTGGAAACAGAAGCGCATGCTGGACTTGGCTCTAAGGATGTGCATTAGAACAGCTGTGCATTTTGGGGCTCCTGCTGTGATGCTGTATGGTTGTTAAGGAACTTCTTAACTCAGAGGGGGCCTTTGTAAGAGATTCTGCTGGAAATGGACTCCGCCACAGAGGCAAATGCCTTTGGGTCTTTAAACATGACGGAAGGCTTCACGCGTGGCGGAAAAGGACCTAATCTGGCCCTTGTTTGATCTTGGTGGATGAACTTAGTTTCTGAGAGGAATACAGAACAGCACTGATTTAAATGCAGAAGAGTGAGGAATATGGGACATTTTTGTACTCGGGTTCATGACTGCAAAGGAGAGACTTTGTACTACTATGTACTATGCCTTGTTATATTAACAAGTATGTTGTATTTTATTTTATTGTTAATTCACTTCTTTGTCTTTTTATAAGGGAAGGAGAGATTGTCTTTTGTACAGATTTATGTCTGTGCATGTGTGTGTGTGTGTGTGTGAGATTTATTTACCATCACTTCATAATCAGAAATTAAGGTTATTTTCTTTCTTTGATTTGTTGATTACTATCTTTGTCATTTTCAAATATTGAAGGCTTTCCTATACTTGTTCTGGCCAGTTAGATACCTTTTTGGTTGTTAGTATTGACCAGATATCATATTATATCACAAACATTTTGAAGAGCAATTAAATAATTAAGAATCTGTTTTAAACAGGGTTGTCTTGAGAACATGCTGGGTAGTGATAGGTGCTTTGTACAGCGTTCTTTGTGTGCCCAGGGTGTAATCTGAGAAACAGTAACAAGTACTTTGACACCTGTCTCCTATGTTGGCAAGTGTGATACACATCCCCAGCTGCTGTCACCTGCACAGGGGTACTGTGAACTTGCATTATTCTGATCTTGTGTATGCCAGAATGTACTATTTCTTAAGATCCTGGCACCATGAGTAGCTGTGCAAGTTTGTAACCTTTCTTTGTGTTTGTCTTTAGTTGCAGGTAAAGTGTTTCCCACAAACTCAGACACACTCCTTGGTGCTTCTGTAGCCACCACCACACCCATCCCTCCTGAAGTTTACCTTCCAGCCAACTTCAAGCTCTCCAATGCACAGCTGGCCTTCTTCTTGCGGGAGTCACCATTGCAGGGTGGCCAAAGTGGGCACCCACTCCAACGTTCCGAGAGCTTTGTGGTGTTCCAAACCAAGGAGCTCCCAGCAGTCAACATCACCTTTGGCCCTTTTGCACAGGACCAGATGCTCTCTAAAGACCTGCTCCAACCATCTAGCCCACTGGAGATCCCCAGCCGCCTGACGGTCAACTGGAAGGTAAGAGCCTTCATAGTGCAGTCCAGGGTATTCTCCAGCAACCCTGTTGTCCAAGTGCTGTTCTACATTGCTGGCCGGGACTGGGATGACTTCAAGGTGCTGGACATGCTCCCCTGTGTCAGGCTCCATGCATTTAGGGACATCCGCGAGATCAAGACATCCTGCAGGCTGCGGGGGAATCTGGCCCAGTGCTTGGCCCAGCTGGAGCTCCCTGGGACATGGTTCAACATCAATGTGGCACCCCTGGGGCGAAGGAAAGCAGTGGAGGGGATAGAGCTGAGTGGGGAGACCCTTCAGGTGGAGCTCTATTACACTGTCCATGACCCGAACAACAGCGGGGAGTGCGGAGATGTCTCCAACCACAGGGGGGTGGGTGGGTCCAGAGGTGAAATGCCCATGCAACACCCACTGCTCCGGATCGGAAGTATCAGCCTGTACCAGCCAAGCCAGGAGCAGATGGTTGTAGACAAGCAGCTGGACAAGAACATATTCCTCAGATTGCCGGAGAAACCTCTGAAGCCCGGCGAGACCCTCAACATCTATCTGTTCCTGGTGCCCAACTCCACCGTTGAGCAGTTCACCCTTAAGTAAGTCTCCTTGCCTGTTTGTGGTTTGACCAAGACTCTTTCAACGTAGTCGAGCTGAAATATTACTTTATTTTCTTAGTAATGTATAATTTTACACTTTCTCCGTTTCTTACTGCTTATCAAGTGTGGGAATAGTACATCACTGCTGGAAATGTTAAATGCTGAGATGTGTAGGACATATAGAGTCCAGTCCTTTTTGATTTTAGGTGATTTGTACTGAGATTTACTGTGTGGAAATAAGCTGTACCAGGTCAATGTTCCCCACAGTCATGCAGGAACTGGTGGCATGCAGGCTAAAACTGCATGCAGAGTTCAGTTTTCTGTGCATTAGTTCATTGACAAAAGCAAGCTGTATTTTTTGCCATACAGATAGACTTGCATTGGTAGGTTTTCAACAATCAGTGTAAGCAATTTCAATGCCTTTTTATAAAGATGGGAGTCCAAACTGAAATTTAAAGGTGCATTGAGAACTAGCTTGCACTTGAGGCCTAAGACTGAGATTGGAAAGTTGTATTCAAGCCTCTGTGAAAGGACATGTGAACTGGCATCTATTCAAATTAAATTTCGTTTGATTTGACCAATTATTATTTTTTATCATTTTAGAGCATATGTAGACTTATGTAGACTTATTTGCCAAAAATAAGCTTTCATTTCTGGAAAAACGAGCTCTCACCACGCCACCTCCACCCACCGCCCATATCTATTGAGGGAAATGACAGGGGAGGGGTTGATATTAGCTGGATTTTCAGCCATAATGTGAAACAGAATCTAACCTTCCTCATAAATGGTCTCTCCTTCCTCGTAATGGAAACTCAGACTTCAATTTAGCAATTCAATATGCATTAATTAGACCTCAATAACTAATTTAACTGGACAGGAACATGTCACAACAGAAAATGGTTATTTTATATATGCAGGTCTGTGTATGTATATATGCTTACTTCTGTGTGTTTATGGAAGAATTTTAGTTGTAACATTTTAATTTTAAGTCATTAAATTTTTATTTAGGGTATAAAGCACATTTAAAACAATAAACATCTGCTTATAAATCTGTAGTCCCATTTCAGAAAGTAGAAGTCTTGTCTAGTTTTGCGCTCATTTGGAAATGCTTCTTGGTGGTAAATTCAAATGGACCTACATGTTTTTTGTCTAGTGTGTGTTCACAAATTGTATTTATGAGTGTTATTGTACAGCACTTTTGTTCAACAGTGGTTATCTTATATCTTAGATCTTTCATTAACTTAATTTAACATGTTTTAAATTATGAAAACAACTTTCTTAAATAGGATCAGTGCAACTACTATCAAAATCTATCTGCTTGAATTCATTGTAATATAGCGATGGCGCTGATTCAAAGTGGTGAATCAAGTCCAGTTGTCACACTTTATAAATTAGAATTTTATGCAAACACAGCCAAAAAGTCAGCCTCAAATCCCAAAAATGCCTGAAGTGTTGCATCTTGTTTGAAGTGGCTGAGACGTAGTCTTTGTTTGACTGCAACCAAAGCTCAACTGTGTTTATACATACAGTATTTACACACATATTCATACATATACACACAGACAAACAAACACACTTACTCATTAGTGGTGCAGTTATCATACTTTCAAATTTAATTGTCTTTATGTTTAATAACTACTGCTTAAAATGCATTTTTATTTCACTCAATTAAAGATACACTGCCTGGCCAAAAAAAAGGTTGCACGCTCTAATATTTCGTTGGACCGCCTTTAGATTTGATTATGGCACGTATTCGCATCTGTCCAAAAGAATCCATACAGCAACTTTTTTTTTGGCCAAAATTGGTTACATTCTAAATCAGACTGTTTCCTTTTAGTTGTATAGCATAAGACTAATATGAAGGGTTGTGTGGGGGTTCTGATGGGTATATATAAATTTATAAATTACAACCTGAATCAGGTGAGAGCATTGCAGGTGAGGAAAAATATGAGGAAAACAGCAGAGTGACATTTTGAAGGGAAAAACAGGTCAGTAATAATGGTAGGACTCTGTGTGAACAGCTTCATCACTTCATCACAACACTGTCACATTTGGCCTGGTACAGTGAGCCAAAGTGCGGAGGCCTTTAATGAAAGGAGCTACCCAATCAAAACGTATGCAAAAGAATGAATGGACCACATAGTGAAGTCTGGCACTAGTTTACATGCAAAGAATGCTAATCTCATTGATTGACCAGTTTTTTTCATGCAAATTTAGATTCCAGTTGGTCAGCTGTTTACAAGTAACACTCTCAATGTTGTAAGAGATTGTTGTTGCTTTGTTATAGCCAACAGCTTTTGAGTGCAGTAGGGCAGCACCCTAAATCACCACATTTGCCTTAGCTCAAACTATGTGCAGCTGGGTAACTTTCCCTGTCAAAGACATGGCCAAACAAGCGTTTAGGAGACACCAGAACCTGGACTGACATGAGATTAACCAAAGCAAGATAGTGAGTTCCTCAGCAGAAAATTGAGATAGTGAGTTCCACAGCATAAAATTGAGGGAGCTCACACTGTGGGTGACTGTCATTTACTCTACCATTTCCCTGACCCAATCTATAGCCCTGCTTCACTGTTCTAACAGTGGCCTTTATATATACATGATGTATTATATGACACTATTTAGTTATAGTTCACTGGTACATTAAGTTATCATTTCAAGAAACAGCCTATATCAATTAATAATTTCTTCAGAGTAACTTTATTTTCATTTTCTTTTTCTTATGCATCAGTCTCCCACTTTCCTTCTTACTTTTTATGGAACTGAAAGCATTTTCAGAATAATAAATAAACCATACATTTAATCAGGACAGCTGTTACCAAGGAGGATTGTCACAGTTACATCAAACTTCAAATTGAAGGAATAAAATAGTCTACCTACGCTGGTAATGTCCTGATTTAGTGGAAAGACTAATAAATGGAAATCTCCTGTATGAATATTCAACATTTTTAAAAATCCTTTTCTGGATTGTGTAAAAAAAACACACACACGCCCTCCTTCGGTGTTAGCAATTAGGAGCCTTTTTATGTCAATTAAAATAAAATACACATCTATTTTTAACATTTTATCAGTTTTGCATGTTTTACCAAAGGTCAACATTGTATGGCTGTATGTATCTGGATTGCATTTTATATGGGAAAGACAGATTTTTATACATTTCCAGGAAGTTCTATGAAGTTCTATGTCTCTCTCACGTTGATTTTCAACTGTCTTTCATACCTTTATGAGTAAAATTTATCCACAAAGGATCCCAATTTAGTCTCATAATTCTGTGCAGTTAAACTGCAAAAATGCAATAGGAGGGATGGGCAAAACATAAGCTTTTGTTTTAACTTGTTTATTCCCAACCACCTCTTCCCTTTACAGATTTACTGGGTTTTCATTCAAGAGTGTTCATGTGTAAAATAAGTCTTCATTCATTTATTGTTAAACTCAAGTCAAGTTAAGCAGTCAGATTGGCCCTCTTAATAATAACCATATGTAATGACACAAAGCTCATCCTTTTTTATTTCATAAAAAGTTGGGAAGATTTGAGATATAGAGTAGGTAGCCATTAGAAAGGTTATTTCATAAATTCTTGCCACATCTAACAAAAAGTTAGTTTTTCATGCTTTTCAGCTTTTCTATGGGTGAATTTGCATATTCGCGCAAAATTAGAATGCTACAATTACACAATGGTTATCACATTGTTTGGGATGTGTGAACGGTTCTCATTGTGTTGGTGGACCAATGGACTGAACCTCATAAGCCAGGAATTGGCATCACAATACAAAAGCAAAGGAGCTTTAGAAGCGACTAGCCAGACACTGGAAATTGGTACTTGTGTTTACAGCCACACAAAGATGCTGTTTAGGGAAACTCCCCCAAGCATTACAGTGGCCATATTTGAAAGAGGAGGGACAGAGTATGTGCTTCTAAACAAAATGCCATAAAATAATGATGACTTTGGTGTTCCTGACGTCAAAATTCATGGACAGAAAGTAGATAACACAAGGTACACAATGTAATTTTGGTCATTGTCTTTTTTTTAAATTCCATTCAAGTTTTTTTTTCTTTTTTTGATTTGTCAAATTCCAAGAGACAGAGAATGGGTTACCAGAATACACACTTTCTTTACTCTGACAGCAACAACAGAGTTCCTGCTGTTTCCCAGTTTCCACCATTTTCAGCCTTCAACTGTGAACCACATAAATAACAGGGAGGGGAAACTGTGGAAAAGAAATGAAATAGGGGTGGGAGGAAAGGAGTCAGCCTTCTGCTGGGCTTAATTCTATATAAGAACCTTCATTATTACAACTTCAGTAATCCTTTTCAGGAGTTTACTTCAGCTATAAGCTTCCAGCATGGTTTAATTCACCGTCTACCGAGTCAATTGATTGGACCAGACCCTTATTTTGGTGTCTGAATGCTAAGTGTTTTGACATGACTCTCAGCATTGCTCAGCATTTCCATAACAACAAACTAGACATACAAAATTGAAGTGTTCGTGAAAAGCAGTTAAGAATGCAAATCCTCTTCATTGTCAGTGCACTCTGAAACCTGGGAAAAACTGCAATACTCATTAAAAGCTTATGATGTCCTATAAAGGGCCAGTGCCAGAGAAAGGCCATTGCAAAAACACTGAAACATGGCCTAGGATCCGCTTAAGGCAGGGCTGCCCAACCATGTTCCTGCAGATCTACCATCCTGTAGGTTTTCATTTCAACTCTAATTTGGCACACCTGATTCTACCAATTAGTAGCTCCATGACTTCTCTAGTTGTTGAATGAGGTCTGCCTTCTTAGGCTTGGAGTGAAAACCTACAGGACGGTATATCTCCTGTAACATGGTTGGGCAGCCATGGCTTAAGCAAGATTTTTTACAAGCCAGTCTGCCAATGCTATAGCACCGGTGCTAGTGTATCTGGGCCCACAATGCAGGTATTTGCTATGCAATCTAATGTGTTACTTTAGATTGGACAAACTTCTTGACATACCTTCAACACCAATGGTGATTTTCATTGAGCATAAAAAGGAATAAGCATGTTTCATTAGTCAACGGCCAATCTCCAACAACATTCATACTGTTGTCACATGGCTTTTTTCCTTTGGTATGATCACCCGACTTATGTCACTTCTGCTTATGGGTTGGAATTCCACCCGACCAGAATTCCAGCCAGCTACCGTTCAATAAGAAATACGTTCAATACACAATTTTCTTATGGAACCACAGTATGATAATCACAGCTATTGTAAATGGATTTCTGTGGCAGTGTATATGCAGCCAAAGAAACCCAGCTCTTCTTGTGGTAGAAATACATTGATTGTTTACACTGTAAAAAGATTCACCTTTAATTTATGGTAAATTGCAGGCAGTACAGTTGCCGGTTACTTACTGTAAGTTTACAGCACCCCTGGTCAAGGTGAAAAATTCAGTAAAATGCTGGCAGCTGGTTGACAGTAGTCAGTAGCAATGCTACTGTAAATGGTAATAACAGTAAAATGCTAGCAGCACATTTTCTAGCTAGTTACTGTTGTTCAACAGCATCAGTACTGCTCTTCGAGAAGACAGTAAAATACTGGAAGCGCACTTGCCAGCTAGTTGCTGTTGTTTAACAGCATCCGTGCTGAATTTAGAAATAATGGTAAAATACTGACCAGCTAGTTGGCTCGCATCAAATTAAAACATTGGTCCTAGCATACCAGGCAGTCAAGGGATCAGCCCCAGCATACCTCCACAAGATCTTCAAACCCTACATGCCAGCCAGACCCCTCCATTCCGCTACCTCCAGGACGCCTGGCACCTCCCCCTTCGCACTTGCGCTTCCCGATCACGTCTCCTGTCTCCTCCCCGTGGAGGTCAGAACAGCTGAGACCCTGACCCACTTCAAGCGACAACTGCACCTCTCCCCATCCCTCCCTACCTAGGGTTGTAACTAGGTAGCTGTTTCGTAGTTGACTTTGTTAATGCACTTGTGTCTGAACTACTGCTTGTATTTTTGCATAGACTGCGTTGTTGCTGTTCTTGTTTGTGTTAGTGTTAATCAGTTTAACCTACAGGGACCAAGTTAAACTATGCGGTTGTTCCCTGCACTTGGAGTGGTACTTCTCTCTAGGGTTTTCGACACGCTTGTTCCTGGTTATGGTTATACACTTTGTTGTACGTCACTCTGGATAAGAGCGTCTGCCAAATGCCTGTAATGTAATGTAGTTGCTGTTGTTACCAGCTTGCCACTTGTTTAACAGCATCCAAATTGCATTTAGAAATGATGGTAAAATGCTCACAGCGCAGTTGCCAGCTAGTTAGTGTTTTTTATCAGCATGAGTATAGAAATAAGAAATTGCTGTAGACAACTGGCAGCTCAGTTTGGTTGCGTGTGTGCGTGTGTTTGTGTAAATGCCCGCAGCTAATCTCTAACTGGCCGCTAGAGATCAACAAGTGCTTCGCCTGGCAGAGATCTGCACTCTACTGAGTGCACTCTTCTAGTTTCTAAATAATTTTAAGCTAACACATAATACCCTCCAGGCTCTGCCTGGCGGAGATAATAACTAGACACAAAAAGGTGAGTTTGAATACTTTATTGCGGCATACATTCTTAATACATATTGATGCTCAATTTTCTGATAATATATATTTTATGCTCAGGTTGATGTACAGTGACATTTTCCAAAAGACCTCTCAAAAAAACTAATCACCCTATTTCCACAATGCATTAAAAATACAAAAAAAAACTTGCAAACAACCTTTGTAAATCTATACACAGTAAGGAAGTTAGACACAGTGCCACTCAAAATCCGTCAAATGTTGTAACAATGTTGACGTCTTTCTCTTGACTTCTTTGCCCGACCTCTTATTAACCACCTTCCTTTTTGTCCCTCTTTCTGGATTTATTCCAACCAAACATATGGAAGACAAATCCAGAAAAGACAAATCCAGAAAAGACTTTAAGTTCTGGGTAAGATCTTGTCTTTGATCTACAATTTATGCTTGATTTGTATAAACTGCAGTCAAGCAAGAAAACAAGTTGAAGGTTTTAGGTATAGTGACATGGTATCCACCATTTTGTTAAATTTCCATCATCTTTTACTTCTAGATCAAACCAGTTAATATTATGCACAATGTTTCGTAGCTAGCTAAACTGATTTAGGTTTATTCGTTAACAATACAGATTACAGCAGTAAGAATCAAATGCTTTTTTGTTCTATTTGAGAATAAAGAGGACTTAGTATATGGATTCTACTGTCATTATCCTGTCATACGCATTGTGTTTGTGTGTGTACTACTTAACACCAATCTTGGCCTCTGAATACTCAAGGATGCTGTCTGCCTTTTGTTGGTCCTGAAAATGGAATACATGGTAGCATGAAAATACAGCAGCAAGGCCAGAGAGGAAGATTCCCTCATTTGCCTCATAGACCACCTCCCCTTCAGTGGCCACCATCCACTGTGGTGGTGATGTCAACATGTTGCCTGTATATATTTGTGTGTGTGTGTGTGCATGTGTGTGTGTCTGTGTGATTTGTGTGGTGTGTATGGTTGAGGGAGAAAAACATTATGATTAATACAATATATGCATCAATTACTGTATTATCCAGTCCTTTCGAAATGTACCCTTGTAAATATTCTTATGCAAGCTATATACTACCTGCTCAGCTGTGCAGATTGGAGTACTGTACTAGCACCGTTCAAGTACTCTGACAATATGGTGTATGATCATTTCTTAACATACAATGGAATTTAATCAAGCAATTTCATCCTGAAATGCTATTTAGCAGCAAAATTTCCTTGTTAAATTCCCGCAGTGGTCTTAGTTGTGTGAAATTCCAACTGTTTGCAAATCCAAGTAGTTATATGTACAAACCTAGTTCCATAAATCTTGGGGTTCCTGTGTGGATGAGTTCCCTGATGTGAGCTGCCATGACAGTATTGTTACCCATATTTTAAAAAACTTGTGTGACCACTGAGACAAAAACACTAGGCACAACCTGTAGCTTAACTAAGTCACCTTGGGAATTACACTCTAGGAAATAGTTCTAAATGCCTAGTTGCATATAAGAGTTTACACTGTAAAAAATGATACACCAATAAAATTATGGCAACAGATTACAAGTAATATTATTCATTAAATATAACTATGTTTGGTATTGAGTTAATATCAATTAAATGAGACCTTTTAAAGTTACCCATTCAATATGAGTAAATAGAAAACACAAATGAATTAATTAAAACTTAAACAAAAATATTGAGTTGAAATGAAAGAGAAACTACCAAGTTTATAAATAGTACTAATAAAAAATCATTTAATTATACACATGAAACATAATTGAGTAATAATCATCTATATTAAATCAGTGCATTCATTTGAATTCATTCAATACAGTTAATTAAATCTAAATATTTCTAACTTAAGAACAACATAAACTCAAGAATTAATGATGAACAACTCTTCACTTTATTTTTATTATGGCGGGCGGCATGGCAGACATACGACAGAACCAAACTAGCTTTAAAACCATTTATTGGTGCTTATCAACAAGGCACTATAAGAGAGAGACTTAGTTTACAGTGGGGAACGTCACAGAAGCCATGAAACACAACGCGCGTCTCACTCGCGCGTATAACAATAAAAGAACGGATTTCATGGAAGCATAATATAAAAAGAACACTAAACGACACCTACACATAATGAAACACAAAAATAACAACAGTTTAATAATGAAAACAACAATAAACAGTCTCTTTTAGAGCAATTGCAAGGCATGCTGGGAAACCAAACCAGGAAGTACATGCAACGTCGCTCTGACGCTACATTATTATACAAAAAAGCACCCCGTGTTGTCTTATCCCAAAACATAAGGAGAAAATACAGTTTACAGCAAAAAATGACCATAATTCTACAAAATGGCCTCCACCTGTATACTGTAATCACATAAAATTACAAAAATAGTCATACATGTTACTTGCAAATGTTGAGAATCTTGAGTGCTTTAATGAAAAATGGAGAAAATGTAAACAAAGGCCAAAGACATTACAAGGGTGGCAATATTGTTTTGGCTCAAAATAGTTTGAATGAAGAAGGTACAATTAGGCTACAATTAGACTGTCGCTTGCAGAAGCTCCCTCCTTCAAGATCACAATTGCCATTGTGAGCTGTTCAAGTTCCTCCAAACCCTCAGTATCCTGCAACACAAAACTGTAATTAGTTTTTACAAGTTCAAATGAAAATGACAAGACATTAAGTAATAAAATGTTTGTTGGTCTCATATCATGTAACATGACTAATTTACGGTACATTTCCCAGGTAGAAATTACCTTAGTTAACCAGTATTTGTGAGGAGGTGAAACGGGGAAGAACCATCAAGATAGATGCAGTCACCGTGCCAGCATGTCTGCAAATGACCTGCAACGCAAATGCGTGGACTGAAATACATCCAAAAACGCGCACACAGGAAGTGCTTGTAAATTGAAAACTACTCAGTTACATTACAGTGGATTCACTCAATATTCTCTCTATTTGGAATTACACAAACAGAATGCATTAGTTTTAATCAATAAGAATAAAATGATTTTATTCTGACAATATTTAGTTTATATCAACACACATCATTGCAACAAAATGAAGTACACAGTTCAGTTGAATATGTTTTACACAATACATTTTTGTAAAATCTACATGACCACAGAATCATTTTTTACAGTGTACATCACACAGGTACAATAAAGCTGAACTGAGGAAGGAGACAGAGACGTGGCTTCAAATTTTAAAAAAAGGTTCACTGATTTTATAAACATACAACATTAAAGAGGAAGATCAAAAGGATCTCTCAAAAACAGTTATTAAAAGAGCATAAATATTTATTACACTTGCAATTTCAGTCAATGTCAATATAAAATGCAAAAAAATAAAAAATAAAATAGTTGGCCTAAAATAGAATAGGCCGACAAACTATCACTCAGAATCATTCAGGGGGACATTGCAATTCTCAATGGAGAGAGCAGAATGGAGCAACTGCGGGGAGACTACTCAGGGTAGTATGAGTAGAGGACACCGGCTCCCTATGCATGCGTGACGCTGCAATTGTCCACTCGCCAATCACAAATGAGGTGCATTAAGAAAATCCTCTGCATACAAGTGAGAAAGGAAAAGAAGACACTGAGCTTCAGCCCTATAGTCAGCTACACCTAGTAATCACACAGAAGACAATTGCACCACCAGTGGGTTTGTTTTTGCAGTCCCAGTACCAAACATTACATTACATGCATTTTACAGACGCTCTTATCAAGAGCGACTTACATAAATTTTACACAGCAAAAAAACAAAAACATGCATTCAACAAAACAGAAGAAGAAAAAAATAAATAATCCAAAAAGCAAAAACAAAACACACAAGCAACAATGAAAGCAATGAAAATCCAGTTGCAAAATAACCAAGGTTAAAGGGACAAGTAAAACAAATACTCAAAAGAAGCAGAATAAATTAAAAAAAGAAATGTTTGCAAGGAACCAAATAAGGGGCAAAACAGCAGCCGATTGTCCTGAAATGTGAACAACAATTATTAGCGGCGTGTTCCGATTACTGTTGAAACATTGGTATTCGTATTAAAATGACTGGACTGACAAAAAGGATGTTACCCTGAGCGCATACTGCATCACATCAACTGTGCATAAAGGTTTTCTCCACAAATAGATATGGGCAGTTGCTTTTGATTTCTGAGATGGAAAGAGCCAGTGTGCTATTGATCATCCTCCATTGAAGGATGTAGTTGTCCTGAAGTTGTTTTGAGACTTCCCCGCACTGTGCTCCCATTACCCCCTCTCACTGGTAGATGCAAAACATAGCTTGTCTCATATTATCTTGACTCTCTTCTGTCTAACCATATGGGAAGCTGGTTGCCACTGGATTCAGCCATAGCGATCATGGGGCCCTCTTTTTTGGTTGTCCAGGTTCTAATTATTTCGTTAATCTGTGTCTGGCCTTGGAGTTGTTTTTGTTTAAATTCTCTATTCTGTTCTTCATTTGGATTAAAGTAGACTCAGACTCAATAATGAAATGTACAACGGAATCAGCTTGAATGAGTACTGACTTGATCTTCCCAAATATCAGACCCTCCTCACATCTTCCAACAATAATGCAAAGGATGCACACACAAATAGCCTACCAAGTGTGTCACCTTGGTAGGCTATCACATTGCAGCAGACTTGATCATCAATGTACTAAATGCATCTACTTGTGTTTCTGGTTCTTTTATTTCACTTTCATCTTTGCAAAACTATATAAAATATTGCAATCTGTTTGAAATTAATTGAGAGTGTAACTTTTGTTAATGGTAATATTTGGCCAGATAGGCTAGGAGTCTACACAAGTAGCCTGCCTGGGCTACCACACAAACAAAGGTGGAGTAGCTGACAATGATTGTTTCAGTACATTGTCTGTGGAAAATGAGGTGTTGAAGACTTAATATGGGCAGCACGGTGGTGCAGTGGGCATTCAGAATTTACAGCAAGAAGGTCCTGGGTTCAAATCTGGCCTGGGCCTTACTGTGTGGAGTTTGCATGTTCTCCCCATGTCCGCGTGGGTTGCCTCCAGGTACTCCGGTTTCCTCCCACAGTCCAAAGACATGCAGGTAGGTATGAGCGTTTGAGTGAATGGTGAGTGAATGGTGCGTGTGCCTTGCGATAGATTGGCGGCCTGTCCAGGGTGTATTCCTGCCTCTCGCCCCAAGGTATACTGGGATAGGCTCCAGCACCCCCCACATCCCTGCCCAGGATAAGTGGGTGTAGATAAATGATGGATGGATACCTTAATTCTCAAAGCCTATCGTTAACCAAGTAGGCTACTTTTAATTTTGGCCAGAACAGAAAAGGCACCAGCACCACAAGCTCTTCCATAGTCTAACGGTTAAGTGAGTTCCATGAGTGCACAGAGTGCCATGTGCACCTCAACTGTGATGTTGCTGAGAAACCTGTCTATATGTTGCGCCCTTTACAGTGACTTTGTGGGCAACAACTGTGTTTCCTGCCTCAAAATTAAGATGGGCTTTGGCTTCCATGATCGTAAAATTATAGTCATCCACAAAGAAGTGTGTGCCCCTCTCTGCTACAATACATTGTGGGAAGAACTTACCAACATTCATGGAAGCTTGATGGAGTTGGTGTCTTTCAGCTAATGGTGAACATAAGTTCTTAAAGTTCTTAAGCTTTCTTGTGCACTAATATCAGTGTCCACTAGCACAAAGAAGTGGATCAAGTGGATAATTAGCTTAGGATAATATAATGATATTATAGTAGAAGTGGTTCATCTGGAAATGCAACCTGGCGACAATATATATATATATATATATATATATATATATATTCATTAATGACCACCAGTGGAAATAGCAGATGCACAAATGATCTCTACAATTTCTGAGTCGTACGATGAGTTGCCACAGCTTGTCATCACATGAGTGTTCAGTTTCGTCACCCACGAAGAGTAGAATTAATCTCAACAAAGTCAAATTTTGTACTGCATGTCCACTCAGTTTTTTGCTTCCAGGATTGACCTCACTAGGGTTCTGGCTAGCATCATCACTGATATATTTGAAGTGATTTATACTTGTGTCCAATTCCATATGAGTGAGCAGCTTGTCTGTAGTCGCTAAGTGCCATATTTACTAAGCAGGCTGAAATTATGGCCAGGTACGCAAAATCCTGTGTTTTCAATTTAGCAGGGTATTTACTAAGACTGGTTATGTAAAAGAGCACAGCCTCAGTGAGTTTAAGTGCATTTAAATGCACTGCCGGTATTTGAGATTTAACCGTCTTGTGAATGGTTGGAAAGCAACGTTGTTGTACCACTCTAACTCTGGTGAAGTCGGTTTTTGAACAGATGTCAGGATCCATAAATGCAATGGACAGGCACTGTCACCTTTTAATGCGAACACATCTCATTAGCAAAAACTTCAGAACACAGTTGTGGCAAACACGCCTGCCACAGGCCACCGAAGTCTTCTGGCCCTCCAGCACAAGACCAGGAGATGATGTTAAACAGTCCACATTTATTCCACGTAGGTGTTGGCAATGATGGTATAGCCAATGAGCAGATGTTTAACCCATGTCTTTGACGGAAGCCCCCTGGTGTGGTGTGGATGGCAGATTTACCTTGCCAGTGGATACTCATCGCACAGTGCAGCCATCCTGTTCTGGTCCAATTAGCCTTGGCCAATTATCTAATTCTTCACCAATTATCCAATTGGCCAGGTCTAATTAGCTTGACCCAGGGCAGGTGTGGCTGCTTAAACCAGCCATCCCCACACCACATACCCCCACGCCAAACTGAGGCCAGGGAGAATCACTGGCCGAAGCCTACCCCCCCCCCACCCCCGCACTCCCAACAAAGCAACAGACAAATAAAAATAAAAACTCTAAACACGCTAAAAAAAAAAAGAGTCAGGGTGGGTGGCCCCGGAACAGTCCAGTACATGCTGTGCCCCTCCTTTTGACGACAAGGCAGCCCTTCTTCCTCCTCCCTCCCGGAGCACGGGAAGTCCTGGGCCGCTCCGCTGGCTGGTGGGGGCATCACCGGCCCGGGCTGTTCCAGGGGCCGTGGCGGGGTGGCTGGGCCGGTGGGCTGGTGGACTGGCCGTGTGGTGCTGGGGACCAGGAACCCTCGTGGCTGTGGTGGCCGCCAGTCGGCTCTGCTGGCAGGCGGCTGCAGGCTTATCCCTTCATGGGCTCCGGGCAAACCTACCAGGCCAAAACAAAGAACTAAAAACAACCAAAACGGACGAGAAAGGAAGCAAAACGGCGCGGCCACCGCTCGTGCGCCGCCCGTGGCTGACCCGCCTTCCCGGCCAAGTCCAGCTCACGGCGCGACCACCTCTCGTGCACCGCCCGTCGCTGACCTGCCTTCTCGGCCAGGTGCAGCTCCTCAGCATCCCAGCTGAGGATTGCCTCCTTCCCCTCCCTGGTCATCTTCAGCTCCCCATTTTTGGCCCGGAGGATCCACCCGAAGCCCTGTCGGGAACACCTCAGCCGCCCCTCCTCCAGTGTGCTTCCTGGCTGGCCCTCCTGTGCCTCTTTGCTGTGCCGGAGGAGCCCCACGTTGGGCGCCACTGTGGCAAACATGCCTGCCACAGGCCACTGAAGTGGCTTTCTTTGGGGCCCTCCAGCACAGAGACACAGGGAGATGATGTTAAAACAGTCCACATTTATTCCACGAGGGTTTGGCAAGATGGTATAGCCAAATGAGCAGATGTTAACCCTGTCATGACGGAAGCCCCCTGGTGTGGGTGGGGATGGCAGATTTAACCTGTGCGCAGTGATTACCTCACTACGCACAGGTGCAGCCACTCCTGTTCCTGGGTCCAATTAGCCTGGCCAATTATCTAATTCTTCACCAATTATCCAATTGGCCAGCTCTAATTAGCTTGACCCAGGGCAGGTGTGGCTGCTTAAACCAGCCATCCCCACACCACAACAGTGTTAATATTTCAGTTGTTTAATTCCGTACCAAATAGCCATCTTCAGAGTCACCTACCTCGTCTAACAGGCAACTGTTCCTAATAATGAAGGAGTCATGTGTGCACTTTGGGAATTTGTGATGATGTTCCAGTAGTCACACACAGTAGTCACTGGACATTGATAGAATGTGTGTGCTTTCTGTTTCTGAACACATGCTCATTTGCTGATGGGGTTATCAGCTGAACATGTGTGTAGTCATTTGTACCTAGCACACTTGGGAAATCAGCAGTGATATAAAATCCCTGTTTGGTTTTCAAAAGGGCCTCTGGATTGTTCGGAAATATGATCTAATGGGACATTCGATGCAGCATGGCTTTCAGCACCAGCGACAGTGCATTTAAGACACATGGTCTGTGAAATTTCAGCTAATGTTGTGCCTGTGTGTTAAAATGACCCAGAAGTCAGGAATGGAGTTTTGTTACTGCTGGGATGGCATGGACTGATTTTGTTGTTGGCTTAAAATTATGGCATGATGTGGGAGCCTGCAGGTTATTCTCCACATTCTCCAAGAAAGATGTTAACACTTGCTTTTCTCAGATAAATAACAGATGAAGTTACCTTGGCAGCAATGGCCACCAGCTATGATAAATCAGCTTTAGCAGGTCCTATGTATACATTTCCATTTTCCCCTCCTATATTTTTGTGGACTAACATGCGAACACTCAAAAAATACATATGTATTAACAAACACGGAAATTTTAGGGATGCCACTTTTCACTCATTTCACCAGCACAAACCTCCAGGGTGACACCTTAGTAAATATGGACAAAGGCTATTTCTCTCTTTAGCATCAATTAGTAAATCCTTAGTAAATATGGCCCTAAGTGGTTGATGTACAATGCTAGGTCATTGGACATAATACCTTCAAACAAATCATGCCCCAGGTATGGTGGCAATCCCCGAAAGACAAACATGAAAGAATGCAAGGTCATTGAACAAGGAATTTAATTAGATACCCACAGCAACATCTAAACCACTTGCACGTAAATTCTGAACACGGCCCTTGTAAGATATAGGCTAACTGTCCTTGGCAACTTCATTGTATAGGGTGCTGAAACAAAGGTCAACCTGTATATTTCACAGAACGTGCAAAAGTGGGTGCTCCTACTAAAATTTTAAACAAATCCACCAATGCTGTGTGACTAAGGTTTTCACCAGCAATTGCCTATAGGTTCCTCAGCACACCTGCCCATTCTCCTCCAGATAATTCAAAGTTTTTAACCAGTGATGCCAGAACCCCTGACCAATGAACTTTTGACCAAAGAAATCTCATTCTCTGCAAAGTAGCACTAGCTGCATTTGATCTATGCCTGATCTGTCATTAGGCTGAAATTTTTACGGTACAAAAATCTTATGTTTTTTCTTCCCTGAGCCCAAAGGATTTACAGCTTGAAATGAATCCTGATAAAGTATCAAGCCTAATGATAAGGGATTGTTTTGAAAACAGGTTTTCTGCAATAACTTTCCCATCCCAAACATCACAAAACACATCTATTGTTTGTCTTTAAGAATGTGTATCCTTGTATTGATCCCTTGCTGATTCAATGTAAGTGAATGTAGTGTTTGTTTTATGGGAATGTATTGTGCATAGCATTCCTTTCCTCAATAATTCTCTGCACTGGTTCAACATGATGAAAATTATTGAAAAAAGGCTTTTCATCTGTGTTCTGTTCTCAATTCATCTTTATATACATTATACAATACATTAACTGGCCAACTTGAATCTGTTACTAGAAACTTGTTTGACTTGGTACTCAGAGGTTCCTTAAGTCTTGGAATCTGTTACTAGAAACTCAATTTTCAAACTTGCTGCTCAACTCAGTACTTAGGGTTTCCTTAAGACATGGAATCTGTTTCTCAGAAACTCAGTCTTGAGGCTTGCATCCAGCACTAGGTGAGGAGCTGGGGCCAAGACCCAAGAACACATATGCCAGTGCCTGGGACATCGCACCTAAGACTGTGTGCACCAGCTATAGTAGGTTGTTTTAAGCTGGGCTCTAAATATTTGTGATTCTGAAAAACAGAAAGAAAGATGTAGTTAAGGTAAAAATATGATCGTTTCTTAATAGAAATAATCACCGGTTAATTCTGTGAGAGGAAATATGGACAAATTCAATGCTGATAGCTGAACACAAGACAACAATGCTGGCTAATGCAAATTAACATGAACCTGTATGTATACCAACAAGTACATAACCAAACGATTCTGTATGACAATTACTATGGTACCAGGAGAACTGTTAAGCAGATTCTCCCAAAATTTTGCTTTGAACTTCGCTTATATAGAATCCTGAGCAAGCCCTTGCACACTCTACGGTTCCTTTTGTTTGCCTAAATAAGGTCTGGACAGGAATAGACCTGTAACATGACAAAGAGACAACTCCTACTCCTCCAGGAATAGAGAAACTGCATTGTATAGTCTCCCATAATCTACATTACATTACATTACAGGCATTTGGCAGACGCTCTTATCCAGAATGACGTACAACAAAGTGTATAACCATAACCAGGAACAAGTGTGTCGAACACCCTAGAGAGAAGGACCATTCCAAGTGCAGGGAACAACCGCATAGTTTAACTTAGACCCTGTAGGTTAAACTGATTAACACTAACACAAACAAGAACAGCAACAACGCAGTCTATGCAAAAATACAAGCAGTAGTTAAGACAGTAGTGACAGTAATAAGATGCATTTTTTTTCTTTCACATTCAGTTTCAGATTCATGCACATTTCTCGTGCTGTGGCAGTGTTGATGAATTACAGAGTGGATTATTTCTGTCAGTGTCCAGTCTTGTCCTGCCCTTTTGACCCCTTCACCTACTATTGTCCATAGCCTGGTCTTCCAGCCGTCGTTGGCGGCCTTCCATGTCTGCCTTTAAGCTACCATTTATAACATGTGGCATTTTCATGGCTCTACCACCAGTGGAATTATGAAAGTCCAAAAACACTCAGAAATGCACCTTACATATTGTACCTCAAGTATTCATGCAAAATTAACATAACATTTTGCAGCATTTCTTGCTGAGGGAAAAACACAGCAACAGCCTTCCACTCAAGCTATACAGTATATTAAGTCCAAAGTACCTGCACAATCTAACACACAGACTCAGCCACATCAATGTCTAAGATTACACAGGAGTCATTCAAGCACTAGCCAAGCAGCCAAGCCCAGCCATTATCTCATATAAAACAACTATAATAAAATTATTATTAAAGCATAGCCTACTGGATTATGTTCTCCAGTTCTTATTTTTATTAACATTTTACAACTTATGATATAATAGGAAACTTTGGAAAAATTTGAAACAGAGCAAATCCCAAGATAGTATAAGATTTCCAGCATGTTACTGTCAAAAGAGATTTGCTTTTACCTCCCACAATGCATTACTGTATACGGCATTTTACTGTGATCAATTAAAACAGAAAATTAGCACACAGGTCAACATTTTATTTTATTTTATTATCTACGCACTTATCTTTGAATAGATATATTGGGTAATTAATACCACGAGTATTAAGTAGTTACACCTGGGCTTTCCAAACGGACCTTTTACTTCTCATTCTGGAGTCTTGTGATCCATGGTTTACTACTGTCTCAATATAACCTGTAGGTATATTGTTGCATATTAATCACCACTATGATAAACTGAGGAGTTGGCCAACTGGAGATTATTGAACTCAGACATTCAGTGCTACTGCAGCCAAAGTATGCATTAAAAACAGAAACGCTTTGTTTTAGTTTCATCATAGACGATACGCGACAGCTATGCCAAATACGGAGTTTCGCAGCACCACCATTGTCACTGGTCGTTCATTTAACAAGCACCCCCTCCCTGCAGTCTCATCTGCAACTACACCCCCCACCCATGACAAAGTGGACAATATTGTCTATCTGGGCATTCATAAAAATATTCTTTCACCACTCAAAAATCGTATTTTGTCATAGCAGCAAGATAAATCCGACAATAGCCCTAAGATATGCCAATACAGCAGTGAAAACGCTGCTCACTGAATAACGAAATAAACAAGTTTTAAAAAATGATACCATGTCATTCTACAGTCAACATCTGGGACTAAATATTAAATAAATACACAACCTTACCATTGATTTTAGATATGTTTCTGGACCCCTAGCTATTTTAGACCATGGTACTGACAGAAAGCTTGTAATTCCCACTTGAAAATGATGCAACAGTGAGTTTCTTGAGTTAAAACAGTTGATTTGTAGTGAAATACGTGAATATGTTGTTATTTACAGCAATGCCTAATTTAGACATTTTTGGTAGATTATGAAGTTGTGGTCAAGAAGTTTTTGATCCAGGACATGTATACTTTAACCTGCTGTATATATGCAATCTCTCAGTATTCCATTGCAAACTAAAAAAGTGCAAATTCATTTGATTTTTTGCCTAGACAATTGCATTTGTGGCACTTTATTTCTTCCAAAATTATGAATATAAACTAATCTGCGTTAGTATTGTAAATTGTACAAATGTCTTGCTTCATTTAAGCCATTTTTCAAGTCTCTGTGGTGTTCACCTCTGGAGTTATAAACATTAAATAGGGCAAGGATCGGCAAGATTTGGCATGTGCGCTAAGGGGTTAAGAGAATAACAAATTGTCATGTCATAAAATAAGTAATCACAATTCCTGCTGGACTACTGCTTGCAACAAGGTAAACCCATGTGCATATCTGTCCACGCGAGGAGCAGGATCAGAAGTACAGATTATCATTTTTTTCCCCCAATAAATTCTCTTACTTTGTACTTATAGTGTAGTCTGCCTACATTGAAGTTCACTATTGTCATGTTTTAAAATCTAAAAGAGATTGCAAAAGTTTCTGCAAATATCAGTAACCATTAGGAAAATGTAAATGGGTAAACAAAAATAAAATGCTGTCCAGGGTAAATGTTCGACTTTAAATTCTCCTAATATAATATGATATGACTTCGGAAATGTACACTTGACAGCTGTTTGGGATTGTTGAACTCACCGCAGCCGGTTTTATTAACTGTAACACAGAAGAAATCATGAGGGAATACACTACGCAAAGCTCATATTTTTTCATTGTAAAATTTTCCTTTTCTGTAAATTGGTGCGTCAAGGCTTAATTTAAAAACTATTTTCTAAGACAATTCAATAAGTGAGCCAACAGAACCAAGCCCTTTTATTGTTTAACTTTGCAAGCCCATTTGCCCTACACCAGTGTGTGTGTGTGCGTGTGTGTGTGTGTGTGTGTGTGTGTGTGTGTGTGTGCAAAAAAGCTACTGTAAGCGTCACGTCAGCAAAGGAAGCTGGTTTGGTGTAACCAGCCAAGCCGCGTATGCCAGGACTTCAAGGTGCCAGTGAGAAATGAAGTTTTGGAGTTTCAGGAGGTTCCCTGCAATTGTGAAGCATGATGGTAAAGACAATGCAATAAACAAGGGAAGAGAGGTGGATTTTCGCAGACCCAAACCAGATGGCTGTGGACAGTATTTTTGTGTGCCAGTTAACAGTCATAAACGCACAAATTGCACTTTTCACCTCATTATGTGAAAGGGGCATCTGGTAGAGGTGCATGGTTGATTGAATCCATCCCTTTGCTCCAGCCCTGTCTGTTACATGATTCTCCCTCATAATTCCCTCCAGTGGTACATGTTTTCACTACATTGTTGTCGTCAACAGCTTGTTGCCTCATTTCGACAGTCACTCCTAAGCAGGTGAGATTGCTGACACCGCAGTGAGCTTCACTGTGCAGAAATGTGTGTACTTCCTTTTCAAGGGACTTGTTTCTGGAAACACAAGGTGGAAATTGGATACCTATTCAGGTCTCTACAGCTACAGGGCTTTTATATGCGTCACCGGGCCACCAAGGTTCATGGTACAAGGTTCATCTACTTGGACTTCCAAAAGGCATTTGATAAGGTACCACATAAGAGACTTGTTAGTAAAATGAAGACAGTAGGAATTATAGGACGTATTTCATAGTGGATTCGTAACTGACTACAGGGTAGAACACAAAGAGTAATAGTAGGAGGGATATTATCTGAGCAGAGCTGTTAGAAGTGGAGTCCCACAAGGATCGGTGCTGGGACCACTGCTCTTCCTAATTTATATTAATGACCTCGACAGGGACATAGAAAGTACATTAGTGAAATTTGCAGATGATACAGTTTGGAAGCTACTAAAATAATCCAAGAAGATTTAAATAAAATCCAGAAGTACGCGGAAACCTGGCAAATGAAATCTCATATTGCCAAATGTAAAGTTCTGCATGTGGGAAATGAAAGCATTAGGCAGGATTACTTTATGAGAGGAACAAAATTGGAATGTGCTCAGTTTGAAAAAGGCTTAGGAGTAATGGTTGATCAAGGCCTTTCACGTTCTAGGCACTGTGCTGTAGCAGTAAAAAAAATCCAACAAGATTCTAGGATATATAGCCAAAATTATTGAGTATAAATCCAAGGAAGATATACTTTTCTTTTAGAATACATTTGCTAGACCACACTTGGAGTATTGTGTGCAGTTCTGGGGACTGTACTACAAGAAAGGTATAGAGGCTCTGGAAAAAGTTCAAAGAAGAGCAACAAAATTGATTCCTGGAATGAAAGAAAAAAGCTATGATGACAGACTTAAGATGCTTAACCTCTTCAAGCTTAGTAAAAGGAGACTCACAGGTGATTTGATTGAGGCTTTTACATTCATAAAGGGGTTCAACAAAGAGAACTACAAGGGATTCTTCAGGTTGAATTCTGTGACTAGAACAAGGGGACATAAATGGAAATTAACAAAAGGTGGATTCCATACAGACATTAGGAAGATTTTTTTCACACAGAGAATAGTCAATGTGTGGAATAGCCTGCCAGGTCATGTAGTAGAGGCAGAAACTCTGTGGATTTTCGAGACTAGGCTTGATACACTGTTAGATACTATCTAGTCTGTAGGTAATCAGGGCACTAGCTAGGAAAATGGTGAGCATTGTTGGGCTGAATGGCCTATTCTCATAATTATGTTATTTTCTGTTATGTTATGTTATGCGATGATACCGACTGCCACCACAATATGGTATAGAGATGTTTGTGTCAGAGGTGCAGTTTACGGCCATTCTTCTCTGCAAGAGGTGGATCTATATGGTGATAAAATATTAATAAAACATGGTCATTTATAACTATGCTGGTTAAATAGAAGACTGTTGTGGCACTTTTTGTTAGTGAATCTACAAATACGAACACTCATTAAGAAACTGCATTAAAAATCTGCATAGAGAATTGAGAGAATCATGATTTAAGGAAAAGTACCATATGGTTGTGGCTGAGACATGGACAGGTGCTCCTATTCATAAAATAGTTACAGATAAAATAGTGTTTCAGTGCTTTATTTTATGACATTTATGATGCCATTTAAATTGTGCTTTGCCACACGTATTGCTTCAAAATGTGTCCCAGGTCAAAAAAAGTGAGCTCATTTCATTTGGGCCATTAGACAGTGGTCCTGAATCTCCCTGTGTATCTTGTTGTTTAACAGCAGCTCTGAATTAACCTGCACTAGTCATGTCAGTCATGCCGGTTTGAGGGAGTGAAGGTTCAGTTCCTGATTCCCATCAATTGATGTGCAATGATTGTTATATAATAGTCACTGTTTAATGTTCTGAAATTTAGGATGAAAAAAGGTAAGCTGAACTGGAGTCAGTCCTATCAAGTGGCTATTTAAACAAATTTGAAGCAATGATTTTTGTGTAATACAAAATAATTACTATGAGTTTACTAAGCATGTTAAATTAGCCTTTTCCTATAGATTGCACTTTACTATGCAGCTGGACATCCAGCCTACAGCAATGCAGCAGCAGAGCCAATTAATTTATATGCACCCTCGACGCTTGGTAGAACCAAACACCACCATTGTTTTTATGTCAGGGACCAGTCTACAAGTCTGAAGATGCATTGGTATTCCTTTCAGTTAGCTCCTCCCTGAAGACAAGTGGTTGTTGCGATTTCTGGCCTGCTTTGTTTCACATTTTTTAATTCATTTATTTGCATTTGTTAAGCCTGCATGAATGTTATGCATGCTAGAGAAACGACAGGTTCATTTGCTTTTTTGTTTTGGAGTTGGTGGAGTTTAGGAAATCATGGGAAGGTGATTAAAATGAGAATAAAACTGGAGTGACCCTGAATATTTATGCTTCCCAAATAAGTGGGACAGATTTGTTATGGCTATTTCTTTTTGCCTTGGCCTCCGTTGTTCCTTAAGTTGTTTGTAATTACAGTCAGGCAGCCCTTTATTGTGTTATTGGAATGATTACATTTCAACAGGCAGAAGTAAGACCTGGGTGAAATAAACGCCTCACTTTTTGTTCTCCATTTTCCAGATGTTTTTGTGCCTTGATAAAAGTATTCTGCAGTGGCAACAGCAACTTTAGGTGCAGTCAAGTGATTTCCTCTCTTCTGGGGCTTGCCAGTCAGCTCTCTTTCAATTAACTTCCACTACAGTAGTCTAGGAACTGAGCTCTGAGAAATAAGGAAGGCTTTAATGTATGTTGGAGAAGGATACATTAATTGGATTTTTCTCAGTCCTTACTTCTGGTTTCTTGAGCTTACTGTAATTGCAGCAGCTCAAGAAACCAGAATATGTGGTTTTCAGGTCAAACCGACAAGGAGACAGACTGTGATTGAACAGTCCCAGGGACAAAGAGAGGGGTCAGGATTTGCTACCATTGTACTGGTAACATTATTTAAAAAAATAATAAAAAAACACTGAGTTGCATTGCTGGTTGTATGTGGTTTGCCCACATTAGTGTGAAGATACTGTAGAGCTTAAAACTACCGCTGAACATTGGCACTTCAGGGACTCTTCTAGCTTCTCAGCCAGACTCTTAACTTCCTGACACCTCATAAACAGAGCTAGCACAAGCTCATCTCCTCCTCTGCTTGGTTCCCCTTACCCTGTTACTGAACAAGCCCCTTTCTCTGTGTAGTGGTCTGGTGTGTGTCATCAGAATGGGCAGGCCCTCTGTAAAGGAGGCAGTGAGCCGGAACAGACAGACATGTTCTGGCAGACTCTTCAGACCTCTGTCTCCCTCATTATTGACTGTATGAGTCCCAGATGACTTGGTATTCAGCAGAGTTGAGGAGGAGGGCTAGGGTAAGAAATGGGGAGAGAGTTGAAAATCAGTGGGATGTGTAAGGGTGATATATTGTAATGTGAGTATGTGGTGTACAAGTGCTAGAGCTCATTTGATTGCTTACTACTGCTGGTGTCACTCAACATACAATTTTTGTAATTCTGTTGATGAAACTGACAGCATATGCAGTGTATTAATAGTAAGCATGAATTGGTATGTGCTTGGTTATTCACTACCACAAAGAGTGGAGGAACCACCAGTAAATTCTATTTCTGTTTCTGACACACTGGGATATCAAACAAAATTTCAACCACAGATGGGGATTCTTAAAATTACTTGGTGTGAAGCAGCTCCTGATTCACATCTATAGGAGCTACTTTCACAAGTGGAATTTAATTTTAATCATTATCACTGCATTCTTAGACACAGGTTTTATACCGATTGTTTTGGAAACTGTACTTTTGTAAATTAGTTTTTTGTCAGACAAGATGTACACGCAAAATAGTGGTACATGCATCTGGGAGCAAATTACAGCAACTATTTGCTCAGCTGGTGATGTACCTGTTTATAAACATATGGTTGCTGCATTATATATCTTTGGCCCAAAAGCCTTGTTTGTAAATTATTAGACACATTTTTTTTTTTTTTTTACAGTTTTTACAGAGGGACCTATTAATCAGAGACAGACATATGTTTGGTCTTACCTCATTCAGATGTAGCAGAGGACATGGAAAGTGGGAGTGAATGTTATCTTGTCATTGGTCTGTGTAAATATGAAGGAAGCTTCCTTTTAATTCAGGCTCTAGAATGCAAATATCTACAGAATTGCTAAACCCATTTCCCATCTGTCTGCTTACAGGGTGAATGCACATTTTTCATGGGTGCATATGCACCTGGGACACCAGTGAATTTTTTCCTCTGGAAGTCTTGAAAGATTTTTTTTTTTAAATCACAGCAGTAGTTTAGCACTGTCTCAGTTGTGGTTTATTTTTTTATGGATCTCATTCAATCACTCTGTAGTTTATAGATAGAGAATAAATAGCTGCCCTAGTCCTCTTTCAAGACACATTAAAAAATAAGTTAAAAAAGTCATTTCTTTACAAATTGGTACACATTATTGAATATTTTTCCAAGCAGAAGGCATCATTTATTACCATGGCAACTGATTGTTACGCACATTTATTATATTTCTTCTCGATTAAAAATAATAATTTTGTATTCATGTGTAATAATGAAAACAAATTATGCAGCCAAGTGGCATGTATTTTTTTCTTTTGGCTTTTTCTGTCACATCTGCAAGATATGTCCAAGTAATGCAAAAATATTCTTTGTTGGTTTAGACCTGAACTGCATTTCACTGAGAGTGTGAGATAAAATTCTTGGTATTACTGATGGAAGCAACCGCAGCAGCAGTTGTAGTGGCCATGGTTTCATCTATGCAGCAGTCATAATTCAGTATTTGTGGTGTTAATGTGTGAAGCTGTACCATGCCATGCCAATTCAGAAAAAGAAAATACAAACAGCCAGGCAGCAAATTACTTTCCCAGTGGGTCCAAGGGCTTGTCTTATTCTGTAAAGTCCTGGCTGAAACTCAAAGGACACAGATTTAAACCCCCTTTGCAAAGCATTACTGCACAAAGGAATGCTTTGTTTCATCTGAACAGACTTGCTATAAAAACTGCACACCACGAGTGTGTGAAAAGCAAATGTAGCCTCATCAGTTCCCATGTGCTATAATCTGGTCTGAGCCCTTGACGAAACTGATTTTGCATTGTCACGATGTTGGTTTAGTGCAGTCTTCCTGTTCACTGGTCTGAATGTGTACGTATTTTTTTATTAGCCTGTGTGTGTATATGTGTGTGTGTGTGTGTGTGCGTGTGTTATGTTGGCTTAATTTAACCGAGCCGCAATGTGTTGTAGATGGGTTGGCATTTTTGAAACATAGCATGAACTGTTCCTGTCAGGAGTCTATCTGTGAGAATCTGCAAGCTTTGAATGATTCTGTTGAGTTTCCCAATTCTGTGTCCATTTTATTATCTCTTGTAGGTGGTTGATATTTTACAGTTGATGGCCAGAGATCGTTGTCATCTGCGGGGTCAGTTACAATTAAAATCTCCCACACTGCCTTGGAAATTCACTTCATTTATTTTTGGCGCTCTCCCTTTTAGAATTGTCCATCTTTTACAAATTAAATCAGTATGATGCTATGAGACAAAGGTAATTACCTGATGCATCTGCCTACCTGAATCTCACATTTGCTGATAATTGCAGATTTTTTTTTTTTAATGAAAGTAATAATAATAATAGCAACAAAAGTAACAATAACAGCAACAACGGTACAAATAATAAGTAATAATGATATTGTTACAAGAAGTGATAAAAGCAGGTTATAGGGAGAGTGCATGAGGACAACAAAACAACAACAAAAAAAAAAAGAAGAAGTGATAGATTAGAGAATGCTGGGAGGGGTCTGAATGTGTGTATGTTTGTTGGGTGTAGGTGTGTGATGCCTGTGTGTGTACAAGTGTATGTCAGATTCTAAATTTGGTAGGGATTGTGGTGTAGGTGTAATGGCGGATATGTGTATGTGAATGACGGTGAGCATGTTTATTGTGGATGGTGGATAGGCAAAAAGGGGTGATGAGTGAAGTCAGTGCGGGAATTAAGAATACAGGGTATTAATGAATGGATTCCAGATTATGTCACAGTCAGCGGTTTGTTTTTTAATGGAGGCAGATAATTTTTCCATTGATATGTATTCGATTAGTAGATTTTTCCAAAGTGCAATATTGATTTTTTTCCTTGATTTCCAGTTCATGAGGATAGTTTTCCTGGCGATGATTAGGGCTATGGGGAGTATTCTACAGGATGTGTTGTTTAGGTTGATGTTGGATGTGTCTCCTAGTAAGAAGAGGGGAGGGGATAGTGGGATGTGGCAGCCTAAAAGAAGAGACAGGTTGTCAGTGATGTCCCGCCAGAATTGTTTGATTGGTGTGCAGTCCCATGTGGCATGCATATAGCCGTCTGTGGTGTTTTGTGTGCAGTGTGGACAAATTTCAGAATCTATAAAGCCCATTTTAAACATCCTTTTCCCTGTGTAATGTACTCTATGAATAATCTTGTATTGTATGAGTTGTATGTTTGTGTTGGTGGATATAGAGAAGATGTTATGTTTTGCAGATTTGAGTCCAGAAGTCGGCACTGGGGATGATCTGTAGGTCTTGTTCCCATTTATTTGAAGGGATGGATATTGTTAAATCAGATGTGGAAATTGTCTTGTAGATTTTGGATAGTAGTTTTTTATTAGTAGTGATGTTGATCAGGTCTGATGTTAATGGGGGAAGATCTAAGTTAGATGAGTTAATGTTGATTTTGGTCTGAATATAAGATTTAATCTGGAGAAATTCTAAAAAGTGATTCTGCCCAATGCCGTACTTCTGGACCAAATGAGAGAATGAGACCAGAGTGTTATTATGGAAGATATGTTTGAGGTGCGTGATACCTTTACTAATCCAGAAAGGGAAGTTTAGTGGTTTTCTGTTAACTAAGAAATCAGGATTGTTCCAGATGGGAGTGTGTTTGGTGGGTGAGAATGTGGTGTTAGTTATTTGGTGAAATTTCCACCAGGCTGTCAGAGTTGTAGCTATGGTAGGGCTTTTGAAACAAGGATGGTGTGCAATGGAGCGACTTATGAATGGTAAGTCTGATATATGGATTTCATTACATAATGTTTGTTCTATGTCTGTCCAGGAGTTGTCGGATTGATTTGGATTGGTCCATTTATGAATGTATTGGAGTTGGTGGGAAATGAAGTAATGGAGAAAATTTGGTGCTTCCAGACTTCCCTTAGTTTTGGATTTTAGTAAAGTGGCTAGTTTGATTCTAGGTCTTTTGTTTTTCCAGTAGAATTTTGTGATGATGGAGTCTAGGGATTTGAACCAGGAGGGTGGGGGCTTGATGGGGATCATTGAGAATAGGTAGTTTATCATGGGTAGTATGGTCATTTTGATTGTGGCAATTCTGCCTATGAGGGATATTGGTAGATTCATCCAGCGCTGAAGGTTGTCCTCTACTGTTTTGAAAAGTGGGTTGAAGTTGAGTTTAACTAACTCTGACAGCCTAGGGGAAATGTTGACTCCTAAATATGTGATATTACCAGTGCGCATCGGAAGAGGTGGTGTTTGGACGGCCACATCCCAGCTATTAGGGCTGAGTGGGAGAATGGTGGATTTAGACCAGTTGAATAGTGTAGTCTTAAATTTTAGAGAAAGTGTTTATGAGGCAGATGGTATCAGGTAATGAAGAGGAAGGATTTTGTAGGTACAGTAGAAGGTCATCTGCATAGAGACTGATCTTATGGTGTATACTTTTTGTTTGGATTCCTGTGATGTTTACTTTTTGACGGATAGCTGCTGCAAGTGGTTCAATGAATATGGCAAATAAAGATGGGGAGAGTGGGCATTCTTGCCTAGTGCCCCTGTGCAAAGTAAAGCGTTGTGATATTAGTCCATTGGTGGTGATCGTGGCCATTGGTGATGTGTACAAAATCCTCACCCAGTGGATAAATGATTCACCAAAACCAAATTCTTTTAGTGTAGAAAATAAAAATTCCCAATTTACTTTATCAAATGCTTTTTCTGCGTCCAGTGAGACTAAGGCTGTTGGTCAGTTTGTGTGAGATGTGTAATGGATTAGGTTAAATAGTCTACGTAAGTTGTTAGATGAGTGTCTTCCTTTAATAAAGCCAGTTTGGTCTGAGTGGATGATAAATGAAGTAACTGTGTCGATTCGTGATGCCAGAGCTTTGCTAATGATTTTTGTGTCTGTGTTAATGAGGGAAAGCTTGATGGGGAGGTGGGGTCTTTATCGGGTTTTAGTAAAAGAGAAATTGTAGCAGTGTTCATGTCTATGGGAATTTTGGATTTTTGTTTAATTTCTGCAGTTAGCCTGTTGAAAACGGGAGCTAGAATATTCCAAAAGTGTTTATAGAACTCAGCAGGGAAACCATCAGGTCCTGATGATCTATTTTTAGGCATGAGTTTGAGTGTATTGTGGAATTCTGTTATTGTAAACGGTTTCTTAAGTGTATTTGCTTGGTCTTCAGTAAGTTGTGGTAAATCAGTATTCGTTAGGAAAGTGTCAATGTCTTCTTGGCTTGGTTTATGTGTTGATAAGTATAAGTTGGTGTAAAAATCTTGGAAAGTCTTATTTATTTCCTCAGGTGTCTGCATAGTCTTCCCTGCTGAGTTCACAATCGTTGAGATAGTTGTTTTTTCTTTGTTTCGCTTGATTTAATTGGCCAGGTATTTTCCAGATTTATTACTGTATTCAAAATGTTCGTGTCTGAGTCTTTGTAGGAGGAATTGAGTTCTTCTATTTGTGTGTTCATTAAACTGTAAATTGTATTTCCGTAGGTCATTCTGGGTTTGTGCTGTGGGGTTATTTGCGTTGATGTTCTCTAGTTCTTTAATCTTTCGTTCTAAGTACGTTTCCTGTTCGTTGTCTTTTTTTTCTTGTGAGTGGAATATGATATGATTTTTCCTCTTAATACCGCTTTCCCTGTTTCCCAAAGTAGTGATGGTGCTATTTCCGGTGAATCATTTATTTCAAGGAAGAAAGCCCACTCTCTTTTAATATAATTTAAAGTCGGGGTCATCAAGTAAGGATGTATTAAGTCGCCATCTGTTGGATGGTTTGCAAGAATGATTGATATTCCAGGTGAGTGAGACGGGTGCATGATCACTAATGGCAATGGGGTGTATTAGTAGGCTATATCTGATATTTTGGAAATAATTGAGTTACTGGTTAAAAAGAAGTCAATGCGAGAGTAGGAGTGATGGACCGGTGAAAAGAATGAATATTCTCTATCAGTCGGGTGTTTTAATCGCCAGCCATCGCCAAGACCAAAATCACTCATCAACTCTTTAATTGTTTCTATGGATTGGCAGTTACATGTACTGTTTGAATTGTTAGATCTGTCTAAAGATGGGTTCAAGACTGTGTTGAAATCTCCTCCGATTATTATTGGGGAGTCAGACAGATTGGAGAGAGATGTAAAAAAGGTATGAAAAAAGTCATCTTTATTTGGGCCGTAGATACATGCAATAGTAGTTGGGCTGTTGTGTATTGTGATATTTATTATGATAAATCGTCCTTCAGGATCTGTGATGGTGTTGTGAATAAATTAAATGTTTTTGTGCATTAAAATGGCTACCCCTCATTGCCTGGAGTTGAAATGGGCAGAGAAGATTTGATTAAATTGTGGTGTTCTTAATTTATGACAGTCAGATTCAGATGAGTTTCTTGTAAAAAAAGGCATATATCTGCTTGTAGTTTGTTTATGTGGTTGAGTACCTTAAGTCTTTTTGCCTGTGAACCAATTCCATGGATGTTCCAAGTTACAAATGTAAGTGAATTCACGGTGGCAGGATGTGGGAATCTGTTGTTTGAATGGTTTTTGTGTTTTGTGCATATTTATGTGTGTGTATGGGCATATGCACGTTTGTCTGGGTATGTTTGTGGGTGGATGGGTGGGCAAGTGTTCTTCCATTAGTGTGGAGCATGAGTGGAATGTGTGCGTGCGTGCGTGCGTGTACATGCGCGTGAGAGAAAGGGTAGATATGGGCCCTCCCAGAGATATAGTACATGGGTGTGTTTTGGATGATTTTATGGAGAAGAGAAGAGAGACAAAGAAAACAGAGAGTAAACAAAAAACAAAAAAATGTAAACATAAAATACAAGGACATAAACTATAGAAATTACACATTAACTGTTTTTTTCCCCCTTTTTTTCAAGTGCAAAGGTGCCTGGTGAAACCAAGGTGCATTTTTATAAATACAGATCAGCCTTGTTGAGTGAACAGAGAGGAATTAGGGGGTCAACGGGTGGAAAGAGAGAGTGATTATGCTGGGGGCAGCAGATTAGAATAGCCAGGGGGTTGTTTTTTTGTCACGGAATAGTTTGCCATCAATGTACAACTTGTCGACTGAAATGACTGCTTTTTTTCCTTCTTGCATATTCTGTTTTCTGATTGGGAGTAGTATTTTGCGTCTGTCCATGATTTTTCGGGGGAATTGGTCGTTAAGTCCATAGTCCGTGCCTTTCAGTTGTCTGCCGTGACGTTGTACCAGTTGTTTTTGTTTGAAATGTTCGAATTTTGCTACTATGGGTCGCGGGCGTTTGTTTGCGGGGTTTTTTGCTCCTATGCGGTGTACTCAGTGGAATGTAATGCCGCTTCCTGTGTCCGGGGATATTTTGAGGTGAGTAATCATAAATTCCTGTATTAATTGTTCTGGATTGTCGTTATGCGTTTGCTCTGGGATACCGGAAAAAATAAGGTTGTCTCTCATACTGCGTGATTGTAGATTGAGTATGGTTTCTTTCATGTCCTTGTTTTCTTTAGTAACAGAGGCAAACTGGGTTGTGAGGGAGGTAACGGAGTGTTGGAGGGATTTATTTTCTTTAGCCAGTGTAGTTATTTGTTCTTGGCTGAATTCCAGGCTGTCGCATAGCTGCTGGACTTCCTTATGAAGCACTTCGATAAGCGCAATCCTTGCATCTAGTCCAGAGAGTTTATTGTCAATTGAAAGTTAAATGTCACTGACCTTGGTACAGCATGAATTGCCCGGAGAGCTATGAATGGAGTCGGATGGCCGGCATCTCTTGGACGTTGGTGTGGAGGCGGAATTGTCCTTCTCTCTGGCTTTTTTGGTGTTGCTCATGGTGCAGAGTCGGTTGTAATATTAATCGATGTAGTCCTCAAGTTCTTCCAGATCGAACGGTTGAATTATTCCAAATATTAGGGTAATAAAAAAGGGTATATTTCATGGGAGAAATTAGTTGTTGTTTGCAATCTAGCAGCTTGACATCGCTGTTTGCTTCATCTTGTCTGTGTGTCCCCCTCCCCCCCACCCCCCATCACAGAATATCGTAGATCTCCATTCAATTCTAAAACTCTTACCCATTTCCTTTACCCCAAAGCCAGCTTATAGCGATAATTGAAATGCAAATTATTACTTAAAGCTTGAAAATGAGAGAGGCTGAGACAGAGAGTGAAATGTAAATTGTGATTTAATAGGGACCAGGGGTAGTGGACTATCAACATGGCAGAGAGGGCAGGTCGGTGTAGATTAAACAGCAGTGCATTGGCACATGGGGTTAAGGCAAGGGTCAGTGAGAGTAATAGTTTCAAGCTTCTCTGATGACATGTATTAATGGTTTTTCCAGTTTCTCAGTGATCCAGGGTCAATATACTGCTTCTGGCCTACTTCTCTCATGCATTTATACATTTTTTCCACCAGTTTAATCATTTTCATTAAAAGGAAATTGAATGTGTTCAGTGTACATAAAAGTAAACTAGTGCTGAAATACAGCATTCGCATTATTCTGCTAACAAGATTTCAATAATTCTGCTTACGTTTCCACACAATATGAGGAATAGTGACCAATATTCCCCTCCTTTCATTTTCACAAAATCATCTAAATGCCAAGAAACAATAAATACACTGTGGTTTTAACATACGTACAACGTACAGTAGTAATAATGCACTGTATGTTTGACCTGCCTTTAAAATAACGGCACATAAATACTTTCAGTGTGGGCTTGAATGGTCAAGAAAAAGGCCCTTGGTCGATAAAATATAGTCAGATTCGTGGAAATGTACTGTAAGATGCAAACTATAGGAAAAGCAGTACTAAATGCATTAGGGTCATCAAACAATCAAACTAGAAAATCAAGCAATCTATAATTTTTACATAACCACCTCACAATCTTCACAAGAGTTCTGACAGTTATGCACATACATTAGTGACCTTGAAGAATTACTGTCACATAATTTGTTTTTAAATTTTGTCAATTAAAATTGTAATTTTCTGGCATATTTTTCCTGCCCGATGCAATCTTAAAGAAGTCATTCTTTCTTTTGAGCATTAGCATTTGTATCATTATTTGAGTTTGGACCAGACCATTTAATTTACGTTTTAGTTTTGGTATGGATGCTAATATTGGTCAGAAGTCTCAAATAGTATGCTAATTTATTTTAGAAAGTATAAAATTGTATAGATGCATATTTTGTTATTTATACTCCTACATGCTTCTTCGCTTTTCATATTGCACTGTATGTACTATGATGCATAAGCATAAAATCTCCTATGAAGAATAAATTAGATTGACAGCATCAACAAAACAACAAACGTATTGTCTTACTCGCATGTAAAAGGCCACCTGGTGGGTGCAAAATGACATTACAGAAACTACAGAAACAGAATCTGGTGAATATATAGCAATCGAATATAATAGCATGTAGGAGTGTGCAGCCAGTTAAGTATTTTCAGTGAGTATATAGTCCATACAGTATGTAAGTTAATTGATATTTCCATATTAATTTACTGAGGTGTAAGACCACATTAGCCTTTTAGTACTGGTCAAGACAACCAATGATTATCACTTGCTATAAGCTACTACGAGCTAAACACAGCAACACCCGTAGGATGCTGTTTAAGTCACCTTTTATTTGTCATCTACTCTTCAATAATAAAATAGCCACAATTAGCCAGACAGCCAGCTAATGGCAGGATAAACGGGAAAAAAAAATGTATCTGAACAGATGTGCACTGAAAGTGATTTATGTTATATCCACAAAATGAGGGAGCAGAGTATAGGATTGTCGATTATAGTGGAGGGTGGGGGTTAGGAACTTATATATGAATGTAATAGCTGAATATAATATCTTCTGATGAAAGTGATGGAGCCAAGCATAAAGCTGAATCTTTTGAGAAGTCTTTTGCACAACAGCACATGGCCTGACTGCTCCAACCATTAGGGTCACGATCTGGAAGCACACTGCAGTCTACTGCTCCGGCTAATTGTTATCTTCATGTTGCTGTTTAATTAACCACCAGGAAATCGTAATGAATAGTAAACGACGTGGGGGGCTCAGAATAAAATCGGTGGTCCATTTTGTTTGCCATTAATTTGGTCCTTCATTAGGCCTCTCTTTTTTTCTGCCCACCTCTGTGACACCACGGTTTTGTTTTTCTCTTTCTCCTCACCCTCTCCGTTTCACACCATGGGTATCTTTATTGTTGTGTGACATTTATCTTTCACTCAAATGAACATAAAGTATGTGCTTCTGTTGTCTGGTGAAGGGGGCTGGGCAGAACAGAAGAATAAGGACGCAAGTGTGCGCATATGTACAAGAACCTTCTGAATTACCTTGTGCTAATGGAATCCTTTGAATATCAGAGTTATCACTGTTACATTTGTACTGTATCAAAACATGCAAATCACACTTTAAATATTTAAAACTATTCCATTATCTCTTCAAACACTAACATGTCTTTTTATGTATTGTTATCCATTCTGCTAGCAAGTCTTACACTGGCGACATTAGGTCCTGAATTAAGAGGAAGGTGATATTCCACAATCTGTCGCTGTATGTACTCACAGTATCGCATCTGTTATCTGTTTTGATATGTGTCGTCCTCAACAGTACTCCAGGTTCAGTCAAGCCTTACGGCCGATTTATCTCTTAAGACAAGATGAGCGCCCAGATAGGACACCTTGGCATTCATGCATAAACTCAGTCATTCTAGCTGGAGGACACCTGGCTATCTGTTTTTGCAGAGTAACAGAGCACCGAGGCCAAGATTGCAAGTGGGGGGAAAACAGTATTATATCTATGCATACTGATGTGCTCTATGAAATGTCAGAGACTCATTTTTAGAGAGGGTAATTTTCTTGTTCCCTGCTTCTGTTGGCAGGGCTGAGTTCCACTCTCCTTATCAAATAAATTGGAGAGCAGCTTTTTTCCCGATTGCCTCTGCAGAAAGGTTTTGGCTCACCCGAGGGTCTTTTGCTTATAGCTTCAGCTGATGGGAAAACTGCTTAGAATAATTGTGTTCCAGGAGGACAGATTCTGAGCGTGCAGTGTGTTGTGCCCGTGCAGTGGGCATCTACATAAGTGCAGCCAAGGCTAGAGAACCCCAGTGCCACTGAGCAGCAAAGCAAGAGTGGCTCTTCATCTCAAACCAAACCTTAGACTTTAACTGGGCCTGGTTACCTCACATACGCCTACACAAGTCAAAAGCGTTCTTTAAATTATTGCCACTTTTGTGCCAGAGGAAGTAAGGTTTGAAGGGGTCTGCAAAGGGCGGGTGATATTTTGTGTGAAGTTAATTTGCAATCTGGTCACAGGCGGTGGTCATCGATGCTAGTGGTGGGGGCAGTGGTCATCGATATTAGCTTATAAATAAAATATTGCAGTAACTATTTCACATTGTTTTTCTTGATATTGTCATTTTTGTTAGTGTTATTTTACTCATTATTATTCATTAATTCCAAGCATTTTAAGTATCCATCTGCAATGGGAGGTCCTTATAGAATCCACAAGGCTAGTAAAGGAACAAATGTATAATTATATGGGATTCTGGGTGTAAACTTAATTGTTCTAAAGAACAACTGAAATTTATGAGCATTTTAAAGAAGGAATTTACTTATTTCTCATTTTTTGTTTCAAATTGAATGACATTTTTTAGATGCAAAGCATCTCATGGACCTGACTTGTAACTCACTCACTCACTCACTCACTAATTCATATTTAGCAGGCTGAAGATTCTCCACAAGGGGGAGCTTTTAGCAGTCATGGGGTTTCACATCAGTGTGTCTTTTTTACTTGGTTGAACTGAGTCAGATTTAAGTGTATTTTCGTGTTTTGTTAAATCAATCGTGCCAATGCACAACAAAATAATTTAGTCCCTTGAATTAGGTCTCCGAAGTCAACTCCTCAGTGTATAAGCATGTAGGCTCTGTTAATGTTGTGCATATTTTGTGCACAAATGAATGGCCTCTGCATCATTAGTGGAACCTATGAAGCCTGTACACTGATTGACTGTGATGTGCACTCATATTGCAAGTATAAAATATGTGGAAATTTTTTAAATCCATTTTGTGAATATGTATGCTATGGATATGTATAATTTGTCATTGCTGGACTTGGGACTTGGGCCCAACTGTCCAAATTGCTCTTTGTTTCAATGAAAAAATATAAACATGAAGAGAGGACCCTGTTCTGCACAGGCTGACTCTTCGTTTTGCTTGTTTTGAAGGACCATCTCTTATTTGAGCTCACCAGGGTACAATGAGCATTTTGGGTTTGGTTAGAGGCTTATCTGTGTGGTGTGAATATCTGTCTCCATTGCTGTTCACCTGCCAATTATCGCTGGGTGCCTGAGTGCCTAAATTATGGAGCGGCTGAGGAGCAAGACACAGTCATATCTGTTGATGTCTCTCTCACTTTCTCTGAATAATGATTGCTTTCCCACCAGTTACAAATGGCAGTGTTCATTAAAAAGTGGGGGTGGGGGCCATGTCTGGCACGTAAATCATTTATATACATATAGACTACATATAAACAACTTGGTCCTCCAACCTCCGCTTGCCACGTACAATATGAATTTAAGGCTATTTGGCACCATATGAATCATTTTGCCTGACATGGAAGTGTCCTAATAGGTTTGTCTTTGACTTTCAGGTCATACATGGTGTTCTAAGAATGAATGGCAGGTATTCTTCATAAATGATAGGTCATTGTTGAAAGATGCTAAGGATAAGATGCAGTTCTCCAAGTTTGCATAAACACGTCATATATCATAGCACCACCAAGCAAATCCAATGGGCACAATAATTGGTGTGATCAAGTCGTGCATTGTACGCTGCACAAAACACTATTGAAATGAAGCATACATGCTTTACAAGTCCACATGGGCATGGTGGAAGTATATGTTGATAGTTAAATAATATATTGGCCTAGAAATAATATGTTGTGACTGCAGAACTGTGGTATAGAAGTTGTCTATAAAGTGCCCAGAGTGCTCCAGAGAAACTAATGGAGTTTCTGTCTGCAGATAGTTGGAAAAAGGCTTTTCTGGCCAAATTTAGCACTTGGAGTGGGACTGCTTTTGCAATGATGCAAAAGGGAGTGCGGTTAATGCCTTTGAGACATTAGTGCTGACATTTTCCTTCCTATTTGTTTACTTTTCTGCCTGCATTTGCGCATTTGGGTCTGCTGAGGGTACAAACATGAAGGCTATATCTATCCATCAATGTGCATTTCCTTACAATAGTATTTCCTCGTTCAAATTCAGCAGTCTTGTACCCAACATGGTCCAGACCAGTAGGTTGATCTGCAGTTTCTGAATAAAACATTATGTTTTGGAACATGAAAAGCCACCCAAAACTGGAAGCAGGCAAAGCCAGACCACATACTAACGCAAGTGTCAGGACCCAGCACATTTTTGAAAGAAGACATGGCCACTCATTCAACACATTTTATATGTAAAGTGTATCTCAGCAATAGATGTGAAGAGGTTGAATTATGTAGGAACTTGGATAGAACCATGTCAGAAAGATATTTTCCTGCTGTCATAAGGAAAACACTGTTTGATGTGAAGGTTGGATCTGACACCCACACACACACACACACACACACACACAAAGATTAATATATTCGACTGATTTCATTTTCACCCATAAGAGTCATATGCGCCAAATCACCAGAGGCGATACCAGTAATCTGAGACAGGAAGAGATTTAATCCATGCAAGACCCATCCAGCCATTTGCTGGACTTTTTGTATTTATCAAAGGAAACAGACCAGCCAGGCACACACGTCACAACAAGGACACAGTCTTCTCCGAGGGGAAATAATGATGACTGCCAGGAGAGATGCATCTAGTCTCCCACTCTCCAATTTTTAACATTAAAAATTGCCCCCCATCCATCAATGTCATATTTGATATAAGAGTGTGGGATGCAAGATAAGGCTGGATCTTAGTCTCGTCTTAAGGGAAGCCTTGGCCGCAGCCATTCGTCACAGCACCGGCATCAAAGCAGAGCTGAGGTTTTATCAGGTAAATGCAGTGAGTCAGAGGCATAAGGAGTGTGTGTTTCAGGAGCTGCTGGAAGTTAATTTACCAGAAACACACTCAACTCAGTGGGGTTTTGATCATCCCTTTTCTCACCGTTCAGCTGCTGACTAGCTGTCAGGTTATTAGCATAAATAATTTCATATCAGTGTTGTCAATACTCCTCAACACTCTTGTCTAACTTCCTTACATTCAGATTTGTTTGACAGTAAACACCACACCCAAGTTTAAAAGCGGAGTTTCTGTGTTGTAGAAAGCACTTCAGTTTTAATTTCCGTTCACAGGATACCAATTTGGAGTCAGACTTGAACACTGGCAGCTGTATTTGTGATGCACCTTCCGATAGTTCCTCAGCTTCTGAATCTAATTTTACAGCATCCCATTACAGAGGCCGCCTGTTTCTCTCCTTTAAGGAAATATAGCAGCTGCCTGCCACTTTGGTGCATCATGTAGCATCAGAGTCATTCAGTTGAAGTGATAAACACAACATCTATCAAAAGAATAAATATGATTGCATAGATTTCTCTCATTGATGCTGAATAAAGGAACATAAATCAACCAAATTGACATCCACCTACCTTTGATGAACTTTAGAAACAGCGAAGAATCAATAGTATGCTTGGCCTTTGAGGACATATGTTTTACACATTTGATATCATTATTCACATGTTATATAAATGCAAATACAAAGATATCAAATGCACATCTTATTGGTAACAAATGGCTATTATATACATAATTATGCATAAGGCTACTATGTTTATAGCCCTAGGCAAATAATGATTTTGTGATTTGGCTTTAACACCAAAATATGAAAATGCCAATTGTCTATCATTATTTTTGTGAAATACTGTCATTGGAAATAATTCTCCAATTTTATACTGGGGTGGTGAACCAAGATTGTAAGTCAACCCATCAGTCCATTCAACTGTTTTTGCACCATTGAATGGAATTTATTCAAATAACTTGAATGGTCAAAGAACTGACCCTTTTATGTACGGCTGTTTAAATAAAAAATGTTAAATTCAAATCCTTTTATTTCAAGCATATTTCAGTTATTCCAGAGTTTGAGTTCCTACAGTAATTTATGTTAATATTTTGTGAGTAGCTTCATATAATTTGTAAAAAACCTGTTTGTTTTCAATAAGATACTGTATGTGTTTGATATTCTTGTAATTCATGTTCATATAAATGGCATGACTTCAAAATAAAATCAAATATGTTAATGATCAAACAAAAAACAAAAAAAGTCTTTATAGGCCAACCATATAATAAAGTCACATCATTGTATTATTAATTAATTAATTAATTTACTATTAGATGTTATTTCACTGGATCTGTGCCCATTGGCACTGAAAGGAAAACACTGCTTTTGCACTTTCAGGATGAACTGGCATTTAATCGTCTGTAAGCTTCAGAGGGAATATGGACAGTTGTACTTTAAAGCTGTACAAATAGCCCTTGTGCAAATAACATTTGTGTGTGTTGTTCTGTTTGTTATGGGACCTCAGAGTTTCCTCACTGTTTTTGGGCCTTCGCTGCTAAACATTTGCTGAAGATATCTTTGAAATTGCTACACAATGTTAGTGCATTTTGAAGTATAAATCAATGGAAAGAGTGTCCTTTCTTTTCACCTCTTTGGTGTAGATGGAGGGTGCAAAGACTACAAAACTACTAGCAGACAGCGTTTGACCCTACCTATGCTTATTATAGCACACAGCTTTACCATTCCAGTTTATTATTTTTGACTATTAATCGGCTTTGTGGAAACAGTTCAGACTTGTTCAAATCACAGAGTGCACACTAGGGAAATATGCCATCCCACCAACTTGTTCTAGGGAAATTATTCACAGTTAATGAAATGGATCACAATAGATACCATTACTATTATTTTTCAGTTGTTTCAACAGGTTACGATATTAAGGAATACAGACAGGGCCGTTGCTAGTGGGCTGAAAGTTTGAGACAATTCAGGGGGTCCAGAATTCTTAGCTATACCCCTGAATACAGAGCAACCATTTTTTTATCTGTTGGGTGGATGCAGTTGATTATGAATGAAATGTCACTAGTGAGATGAAGAGCCACAATCCTGTTCCTGTAGTATAACCCAAACATGGAGGGTTTCTGGTTTATTTATGTACATATTGGAGACAGCATTGGTTTTGTGGTGATTATGGATCTAGATCCAAATGCCAAATCTTGTCCGAAAAGAGCCAGTGTGGGTTGAGATTTTGGTTTGATTCAACTAATTAACTAATCAGGGTCTTCAATCTAGACCTTAATAATTATAATTAGGTGTGTTAGTGCTGGGTTAATACAAAAACCTGTACCCACCCCAGCCCTTTTCGGATAAGATTGTGGGCCTCCTGACGTGTAACCAGAAGGTTGTAGGATTGCAGGGTTGTTAAATTCCCATGGAAACTCAACAAGGTGCCTCACTTGCTGCACTGTAAGTCCAAATGCATAAATGGATTGTATGAAAAATGCAAGGCAGTCAATGCTGGTCTTCTTGGGTGGGGTTGTATGCTAAACAGATGGATGGCGGATTTCTGTTAGTGAGGGTTATGTGTCACTCTGTCTCTCTCCCAGGGTGAAGGCAAAGAAAGGGGTGAATCTTCTCAACCCCAGATCCAAGAGCTCCCAATGGAAACTGGAGTGTGTGGTGCAATCTGGGGCCAAGCACTCTATCGCCACTATAGACGTCACCAAGAGCAAAAACGTGCAATTGGGGTAAGTCCAAGATCGGAACAACTGATCTCCAATGAAACACCAGAGACAGTTATCACAAACCTGTCATAAAGTCTTCCTAAAGCAATTGCCTGAATTTCTGCAGTAAATACCTAGTTGCTCATTTGAAGGTCAATATATATTTATTTTAGTGAAATTATATGCAATGCTCAATGTTGTTTACAACATTTCAAATCATTTGTGTTGATTTCTTCATGGGAATGCTGTCCATTCCCAGATGGAACAAACTGTATATCTGTCAGAGTTTCATAGGTTCATGTGTAATGTTACAGGAAATTGTGTGGTTGATTATGTCTCTTTGGAATTTTGTGCTTATAGAGCAGTCTTCAATTCTATGAGAAACACCAGTAGTAAGAAATGCATAGTTATGGAAACCAGAATGTGCGGTATGAGGATAAAACAGACACGCAGAGTATCAAAATAAAAAATCTTAAGATTGGAGGGTATTGCCATGGAGACAAAAGACTGTCACCGCAATAAATAATGGGTCCAGTGTGGGAGACATAGAGAGGATATAAAGTACAGAACCAATAAGAAAAAAGAAGAGACTTATTCCATTCCATAAAAACAACAGCTCCATTTAAAACATCTGTGAGGCAGATTGATAAACCATCCAGACATGAGGTACTGTATGTATGGATAAAAAAGGGTGAGGCTTTTAATCTGAAGAACACCATCCCAACTGTGAAGCATGGGGGTGGCTGCATCATGTTGTGGGGGTGTTTTGCTGGAAAAGGGACTGGTACACTTCAGAAAATAGATGGCATCATGGGGAAGGAGGATTATCTAGAAATACTGAAGCAACACCTCAAGACATCAGCTAGAAAGTTAAAACTTGGTCGCAACTGGGTCTTTCAGCAGGACAGTGATCCTAAGCATACCTCCAAAGTTGTAACAAAAAGGCTTAAAAACAACAAAGTGAAAGTATTGGAGTGGCCATCACAAAGCCCTGACCTGAAAACCACAGAAAATGTGTATACTGAACTGAAAAAGCGTGTCCGAGCAAGAAGGCCCACAAACCTGACTTACACCAATTTTGTCAGGAGGAATGGGAAAAATTCCGGCAAAGTATTGTGAGAAGCTTGTGGAAAGCTACCCCAAGCATTTGATTCAAGTTAAGCAATTAAAAGGCAATGCCACCAAATACTAACAAAGCATATGTAAACTTTTGACCCACTGGAATTATGATATAGTTAATTAAAGCTGAAATAAATCTGTCTCTAATCAATTGTTTTAAAATTACCTCTGATGTGAACAAAGTAGATGCCCTAACCGACTTGCCAAAAGAAATGTATGGTAACATGAAATGTGAAGAGTTCTGAAAAACTGAGGTTGAATGTCTTTAGCCTAGGTGTATGTAAACATTTGGCCTCAACTGTATGTAGTGCTGCAATATATCAAATTATCTAGAAAGGCAGCTTAAGCAGTTCTCTGAAACACAAGTGGCAGACAAGACCTGACCATGGATCACAAATATCCTGTTGGAGCTTGACATTTGTTTGAAAGTTATTTTTGAAAGTTCTTTCTTTTCATTGTTTTTAAGACAAGAAGTCAATCATTTGCATACTTCAAAAATAAAATTCTGACAAATGGTTTTGTTGGACTTGGACCTCATAATAAGTAGGCAAAGTCAATTTGTTTTGCATGATAGATCAATAAATGTTTAGTACATCCAACCAGAAACTCTCCTTAGGCATTTTATTTCCCAGTCTTTAAACCATGGTGCATTTTAAGCTTGTGGGCTCTTTCAGTAGTCATGCCTGTTGTTTCCCCTGCCAAGTACTCTTTTTCCTAATGAGGCCTCCTTACATTTTTAAGTCAGGTAAAGTTTCTTTACTTCCAGGATTAATAGCCTGCTATTTCCTGTTTTCATTTGATTTAGTATCTTCAGGCTTGAAGCTGTTAAAAAGCAATAAAGATAACTGAATCCTGAAGCTATTTCAGGCCTACTTCATCCCACTAAGTGCAGTAACATTAATGGAAAACCTTTGTAAATGCACATTTCACTGATATAGCTTGCTTTTTTCTTTCTTTCAAAGTTGGGATGTGTTTGAAATGATGTGCCAAGTGGGGCTTCTTTTTAAAAACAAATCTGTCTGGAACAGTATTAGTATCTCCTCTCCCAAAGGAAGTGGTATTATGTTATTGCAAATTGCTTTCTAAATTTCAATTCCATATCAGATGCAGTACCAAGAAATTTTATTTTTATTTATTAAGATTTGTTCACATGTCCCACACCATCAAGAATTGTACACATAAAAATGGATATGGTGTGCTCAGATTTAACGGTTTGATGAAATGTTAAATAAAAATAGCAAAGCCAGATTGAAATAATTACAGCCATTAGAGGTAGGAACAATGCAGAAAAATAATTTATTTATGAATAAAGTACCATTTTTGGTGTCGACTTGATCAATACTAGAGTTTTCAACATACGCTATTGAACTGGCCTTACAGAACAATTCTATTTAATTCTATCATGCTGCTCTGAAGCTTGCACTTACTGTTATGTCTATAAATGTATGGACATGACGATAAACTATTTCAATCCCTAGTCTGAATATTCATAAAAAAATGTCTTCCTTATTGTTCTGAAGAAATCCTTGGTGATATGAGATTTTTGTTTTGTATATGGATTCATTGGGCTTTCATCCCGCTGCGATAAAGAGGTTCCACATTTCAGATGTCTTTTTGCCACTGTTTTCATAATCCACGTATAATTTTTAGTTTGAATACACTTATATTTATAGGAACTGTCAATCAGCAAAATGCTTAAACTCTTAAGACACTATACAAGACCATTTGTCTTTTCCACATGTAGATTATCTGTAAATCAGATTGTTAAAAAATGTTTTATGTGTTTTTTCATTAATCTTTCAGAAAAGGTAAGCTTTAGAGCCTTGCAAGTCTTCCTTCATACATGGACACTTTCTTCCCCAACATGCCTTGTCTGGATAGCTATATGTGCAGTCGGACCTGAGACCTGAGCTTAATGACTTGGCAGTGGAGGGGATATGTTGCAATGTAAATAAGTGGTGGCCCCTGCCTCGCACTGGCATTTTCTTTCGAACTACAGCCCATCCCCTCTTGCTCAGTTCATCTTAAAGAGAATTCAGTGCAGAGAAGTGCTCTTGTAGTTCAGCCCACTTTGACTCTCTCCTCATATCTTCTAAATGCTAATTTCTCTTGAATTTGTGCTTCAATTGGGCTGTCAGATGACTACAGAGATTTAAAAAACAGTGTCTGAACATTGGCTGTTACCAGTAACTGACCACCGTTTTTGTATTTGAGCTTTTTACCATGGGGATAGCGCAAACAATTGTTTTCATACTTTTGAAGAATAGGATAACTAGATAGTGAAATAACTACAGTGAAGTTACCACAAATTGGCATTTATGAAGACCAGCTGTTTAAACTATGCACAGCCGGGTCCTCATCAGTCATCACCACCGATAGCCTTTCATTCAAGTTTCATACTGTAGCGACCAGTTTGCGCCACCCACTTACCCGGAGTCCTAGGCGACTCTGAAAGATTAAGACTGATATTGCAGAATCAGTGTTGTTACAGCTGCTAAAAATGTGTTACAGTTGTAAACTGTGCTTAGAAGTAGCTTCTATTTAGATAGTTATTAAACTAAGGGTGAGTTGGCTGTGTGTGGGAAAGATGTCATAGCACTGACTGGAGCAGTTAACCTTGCTGGTTAAAGAGCACACTTTCTTTTAAAAAAGGAAGCTTGATCTAGTAGTAATAAGGTGTGGAAAAAAGAAATACAGCCTCTCCGAACTGTTATGCTGCATTGTTGTGAGCACTTATGTTTCACCAGGAGCTGTAAGTGTATAGTTCCAGCTAGAGCTAGAGAGGGAGGACTAAAAAGGGAATACTATAGTTGGCAAGTGAGTGTTTTATTAATTATCAAGTATGCGAAAATAATTAGAACAACTCAAAAACTCAAAGATTCAGTTCATTTTTCATTTTGATGTCATGACTCAAATGTACTGATTCATTTCAATTGATTAAACTTCGCAACACTACTAGAAACTGTTGACGGGGGTGGGAATAATAGCCATTGCTTATAGAAATAATACACCAAAAATCTTTTTGGGTGGGGGAAAATCTATTCTGGTGGACCTAAGGTGCTCTAAGGTAAAACTGAAATATACCCTGTTCTGCTCACATACACCTCATTTGATGCACTAGCCCAGATCTTTAAGATTATGAAAGGTGATAAGCACAGATATTTTATCATTATAATCAATACAGGGTATGTTTTTATTTTAGCATTGCTAATAATTGGATGTTTATCATGCTATTGGCTGAAAAATGAACACGATTATGCTGTGTTTACACTTCTGTTTTACAGGCTTTTACAGTCATACCAGAATCCTCTGTAAAATTGCACAATATGCATTTTTTTCACAGAACTGATTTGGGCACTATTTTTATGCTGCATGAAACCCATAGACGTGTTTAAATTGCAGCAAGGGCTAAAAAGAATGAGTTTAAATATTGAAGGGAACCCTGACACCTTAATTTGCCATTACATCTTTTCCATCATGTATGTATTTTTATTGGCTCTGAGATTATATCCATATTTCATCAACACTGATAACAGAATTTTTTCTTTTAAATGAGTTCCCCCTCATAGAAAATGAGCCACAAAAATAAGATACTTTGATTGGATACTGCCAGTGTATGCTGCCAACAACATTCAGTGGTATGTTTTACTGAATCTGGGGATCGGACACTTGTCATGTTGGATGTATGGATCATTTCCAAATTAGATTTTTGTGAATCACTTGGGCACCCATTGGTTTCCCTACTTATAATGATTAGACTGCTTATGGATATTTCCTAAAGGGATAACAAAAATTGAGAACAGAAGTTGACAAAAGATATAATATATTGCTTTGTAATCGATTCTGCTACAACAGATGGGCATAATTAGTTCTTTAATTATATTATGTGCTAATTTTGCCAATACATAATGCCTAATGCATGACAGCTGTTTGTACTGATGGATTTGCCGGTATAATGCCAGGCTGACCCTAATTAATTGCCTGTATCATAATGTAGCTGCAGGAATTTTTCCAGGTTTTGTAAAATATTAATGTAATTTATCACCCTCCCATGCCTGTCACTGTTTATGTTCATTTTATTTTGTTTTCTAGGGATGTCACAACTAACATAGAGATCATGCAGTTAGACTTTGAGATGGAGAACTTCACCAGCCAGTCTGTTACCCGGAGAATCAATTGGAACATTGACTACCATGGTCAAAACCCCCCTCCGGACTCTGAAAAAGTTGTGACAGAGCTTACTGTGGTCCAGCAGGACATACAAGCCATCATCCCTCTTTCTATGGTAGGTAACCTTGCGCTCGTGTGATGAGTCATTTTATGTCACGAGAGGTATAATATCTGGACTGTTGCCAGAAGGTTGCAGGTTCATATCCTTGATGAAGCACCCTTGAGAAAGGTAATTAACCTGAATTACACTTTTGAGAATACAGTATACATGAATAATATGCAAAACATGATCTTTGTAGCTCCCGTATCTCTTACAATTGTCTGCTTCATAAATACATATTGTGATGACAGCAATGAATAATGTAAAAGTAAAACATATAAGGTTTCCTGGATAAAGGAATTTACAGTACTAAGTGTGCATGTTAAGCGACCTTGTCTGGTTATTGCCTGTCAGCAGCCACTTGCTTAGAGCCCTTCTGTTTAAAATGAGCACTCCAAGAAATAAATTAGTATCACAGTGTTTCTCTAGTTTTTGTTGCTAATTGTTCTTAATTAGACAGTAATTGTTCTTAGTTTTTTTTTTTTTTTCCATCTATTGAAGGACGATTACCCTCGTAAAGCCACATTATGCCAGAAATAGCTATGTATGCCCTTAAAAATAAATATCCCATATTCACATCCCAGGAATTTAAATCAATCAAACTAATTTTTTTTTAATGTGAAGTATGCACTATATGACAAATAATTCCAATTGAAGGAGGTTCAAATTTTTATTTATACAATTACTAACTGACAGATGAGATCAGTTGGCTCCATTTGCTCTGGGTGTGGAAATGTGAAACCATTTGTGTAAAATGAATGGAGTTTACTGACAGCAAATGGCAATAAACTAAAGCTCCATTGTGTAAAATAAGTTTACCACATAATTATGGAAGAACACATTTTCAACAACCTTAATTGATTAAGAGATTGGCTATGACAAAAACCAACATCCACTTAGATCACTATGGATCATTATTCTGGTCCTTTTACTTTAGTCATGGACAGCTACAGTGTTCTGACCAGGTGCTCAACTAACTGATTCAGTTTACTGCCACCGTCAACTCAATGCGTTGTTTCCCTGTAGTTACATACATTTAGAATTTAAAGTTCTGTAAAGTCTTCAAGAGACCACCACAATGGATTAAGATGTACAGTAGACTATAAAAAATAAAATGCGTAGCAAAAAAAGTTTGTTTTGGTACAATATATTGTACATTGCATGGTTTGAGTCTTTTATGAGCGTTACTGATTTTACCATAAAGGAGGAAGGATCACTAGGTATCGACACTGTTGACAGGGGACTTCAACTGAAAGGGGGCTGATAGCAACAACTTACAAGGACAGAAATCTTGATCCCAGCACATTACAAAATCTGTATACATTGTTGCACTTTGTTTCTTAAAGCATTGGGCAATATGATATTGTTATGTGTAGTACCACCATAGGCTGCGTGAAGGTTGACCGTTACCATTAAAACTGAAAAAAAAAAAAAAAATCATGGAAACCCCGAAATATGGAAGAAAATCACAAAAAATGGGAAAAGTCCACGAGACCTAAAATAAACAATATTGCTGGGGGGTTATTTGGCCTGTTTAGTAATATTGGGAGGTTGTAATCCCTCTATCCCCCGATAAATTATTCCCTTGGGCATTTCTGTTACTTGTACCTTGTAACAACATAAAAGGTTTTTTAGAATTTTATTTCTCCACTAAATCTGCAAATATAGGCAAAATCCATGTAGGTTAATGATAATACAGTAGAATCCACTTAATTGCATAATTTGGGTATTTGCATAGAATTGCCAAATCTTTAACAATTTTCCATTCATTCCATTGTAAAGAGGTCACATATTTGCATAAACCATTATCGCACATCTCAGTTATTTTACTGAATTGAAAACATGAATGTCCAATTACATTGCATAATGATCATACATACATGTTATAAGTCGGAAGATGCCTCATAAATAAACTGACAATTGTCCTATAAAGACACAAAATCGCCAAAGTTTCCAAAGGTTGACGGTTTCTGCTGAAAATCTCGTCTGTAGCGGACAACTGAGTGGCATCAGCAGTGTGCTCTCCGTCTACTGTCTCATTCTTTCATGCCATTACGCTGACTCTACTGAGGTTCATTTAGCATGTCTAAGGTTGCATGTAAACTTGAAACAAAACAAAAAAACTTGAAATGCAGTATCATTAATGACAAAAATTATACCAATAAATGCACCAACCATTTATAATTGTTTTAAGTGTGGTTTTTGCGCAATTTCTCTTGTAGGTGGCTTTCGCAGATTGAAAAAACAATTATGCAGCCTGCCTAAGACATTTCGATGCAGGAAAAACCCTGAGTACATAGAGTATAAATGTTAATGCACAACATATTCATCCAGCAGTCTTAGAAAATGCAAAAAATCGCAGATTTAATAGTCTTTTCATTTGATTGATCTATTCTTTAAAAGGAATATGTTTCTGAAGATCGGCACATGGAGACCATAGCAATATTTGGTTTACTTCAATATAGGCTTTACTATCACAGAGAAGATATTGCTTCCCAGCATTCTGAATGTGTTTCACTCCTTAAGCCAATTTATGCTGGTTGTTGTAATTATGGCATAAGTGCTTGCAGGTGCTGCATTTAGATATTCACACCTAGGTAGTCATGTCATCATGATTTTACTATTTGACGTATCAAATAGGGATGGTATGGACCTACTCTTCAGTCTTAAAGTTTGCAGTGTGGGTAATCACCCAGGTGCTTCATCGTATGATCTACTAACTTCTTCAGTAAGGAAATGCCCCCCACACACATGCCACTGAATTAACAGGAGAACCCATTCTTTTTAATGCAATATGCAAACATTTGAACAGCTTGTTATTACCATGGAAGGATTCTGTGAAAGTGGGCTCCTTTTTGTTGAAGTCCTTGGGCAATACAATATGGACCTGGTCACAACTTTATCTTTATCACATAACTTATTCTGTGTGCCAAGCTGCCAGTTTTTCTTGAGTACGTTTCAACAGCCTGACTGGGAATGTCACACTCCTCTGAGGAAGAAAAATTCTTCATGTCTAGATTAACAAACTCCGATCAGGGTTTGAAAATTTACACTTTTGTTCTCTGGATTAATTTATTGGCCATCCTAACAGAGGTACCTCCAGGTCTCTCAGTTTGGCTCACCTCAATAGAATCTATTCATTTTTTTTTTAACTGGGCCACTTTTCTTATCTCCTAAAAATGGCATTTAAACACAGTTTGTGAGAATTAGCTGCATAAATCAAACATTGGGGGCATAGCGATTGAGCATCAGCAGGTCAGCAGACTTTAGTTCAATACCCAATCATCTCTGTGGAGATAAACTTTGGCAGTCTGGCAGTTTGAAGAAGGTTGCTAGTAATGAGAATATCCAAAATGGGGAGGCTTAAACTCCATAGTATGGCCTTTATAAGCTGAGCAGTTATTTTTTGTCAAACGTAGATTAGCTCCTAGCCCTGCATGCAAAGTAGACCCACATATTAAGAAATGGTATTGGTCAGTCCAGTAGCAGCCAGGTAGAGATAACCTGGAGATTAATAAGAAAAGACAATTTGGTTCTTCTATATGCATAGTGTGTTTCAATGGTCTGCCAGGGAAGCCAGGCAGACTGGAGCTAAACTAACTGCAATTGTTATAGTTAAAGCAAGAGCAAAGTAGCATAATATGTGGGGGAAAATGTTCCTGGACAAACTGAAGATAAACTCCCAATATTTCTGAATCTGCAGATGTGGATGCAAAAGCACCAATATATTTATATAGAGTACAATGCTGCATCACGAGCAATAACCCAGCACATATGAAATGCTCAGCACTTGACCATGGCTAACATCTACGACCTGGCAGCTTGTTACAATTTAAAAGGCTCAAACAATTATTTCTGCATCTCTAAATTTGTAAGAGACTAGCAGGCAGCACAGTGCACTGAATGTTCTGCTTTATGATAAAAAGAAAGACTACAAAAAACCTGACATGCCAAAGATGCAGAATGTGTTCTCCTCTGGTTTAGCCTTAGCAAGGCGTAAGGAAAGGAAAAAAGGGAATCCCAGGGTTTAAAAGCTGTGATAAGCAGATTCGCTGCCAGCTTTCCCTTGAAGAGTGGTTGAGGCCAGACAACTCAAAGGGAATTTACTGTGTGTGGAGCCAGTTGCCGGGGAACACAGTTAAATCAGCATGGGCCATCACTCCTGTCTGTCAGGCCTGGCCAGGTCCCCCGGCAGCAACAGTCTGGGCACAATTAGCACCCTGCATCAGCATGTCTCGGAGGCAGCTTATTAACGAGCAGGGAGTCAGGGAAAGGCTGAGTGCGGCGTTGCTACCCAGCACAGTGATGGATAATAAATAAAACATTGTGTTGCCTCGCTAAAGGTCCCCAGCACACATTCACACAACATTACATCCCAGTCAGCCAGCAGAACACTGCTAAACACAATTTCCATGTGGGGATATTGGTGTAGAGGTCAATTGAGCAGTAGTACCCATCCAGTTCAGGGGTAGCCTGTCATGCTTGTACAGGTCATTCCTGTCCCAAAAAGAGTCCCAGTGCCCCATAAGCCTGTAACGATTTTACCAGGTTTGTTAAATCACCAAATAAAGTTTTGCTTCCCTCTGCTTGCGTGTGGTACTGGTAGAAAACAGTACCATTGAGTATTTTGTTCATAATCTTTTCTGCTAACTCCACAAAGTTGTCCTGCAGAACCTCAGACCTACCCTTACCTTTGTCATTAGCCCCTATATGAACCATGGCTACTGGATCCCTTCCTGCTCTGGCCAGGAGCTTGTCCGCCTACTCCAGGAGGTCTCCTACCTGGCCACTCGGCAGGCCACACACTGTACGAGACTCCTTGTTGTGCGAGCAGACTATGCTGTCAACCCCTCTAATAAATGAGCACCCACTATCACAGACACCCTCTTCCTTGAGGATGTGGCCATCTGCATGCCCTGTGACTCATCAGTCCTCCCACTCTCAGGATCAAGACCCAGGTCCAATCCAGGTCCTGCAAGGACTGGAATTGGTTGGACACCACAACTTCTGCATGCATTCCGTTTTCCGTGCTTGCTCCCTAATGTCAACTCTCTTCCCCTGCCTGCTTTGGAGTCTCCCTCATTCCCAGTTGTGGCATACACACCAGTTCTTTAAAGGACATACTACTTAATTCCTGGAACTTTACCAATTGTGAACTGTGAAGTCCAGCGAGCTGGCAAGACTGAGATCCTTGATGCTCAATGAGCTGGCAATGGTGGCATTCAAACTCACCATGGAAAACGCTTTCCAGAAGTGCAATCATCCTACAACCCTCACACAGCTTTGGCCACATTTTCACCCCCGGTCTCTCCCTAAGTCTAGATAAAGTATGTTACTGTGGAGATGGAGACACCAAGACCACAATTAAAAATTAAAATCCACAATTAAAAATTACTCGATATCCTTGGGTTTTAGTTGCAACCAAAAATGTTAAATTGATATAACACAGCTCTCCAAATGAGCATTCTATGGGTCCCCTAATTGGATTAATCCGTCTTTGTGGAGTCATAATTAAGCGTGTAAATCTGCCTCTTGGCCTTGGCCCTTGTTCTTCTCATTACAGTACTGTGGTTCAGGTTGTTATTTACAGACAATCTATCAGATTTTTAGGTATCTTCGGCATTTAATTGTTTTCTGTCAAAAATGTTGTTAAGCCCTCCGTCAACTACTAAGTGCTAAATGTAAAACTACTATATTGCTAAATTGCTTGTAGAAAAGAGCAGATTTGCAGATCTAAGCAATCAACACTGCTCATTAGTGATATAACTAAAGTCACTTTCAGTTTAAACAGCCATTAGAGTTTCATTAAAGCTTAGGAAGTTATTTACTGTATGGGTGACAAATGGCAATTTACCAAAATTACCAACATAAGAGGAACATTAGTCAAAAATAATTTCTCATAGGAATGCATATTCATAATACTCTAATATGACATACTTGATCATGTTTGTTTCTTGTTTTGTATTTTCAATCAGTACTCAGCTCAAGGTTTGATAGATTTTCAGTTGTTTAGATTGGGACCAGATGTTATGTTTTTTTTTTGTGATGAAAAAAACGGCTAGTTTTGATTGAGGCTTCAGTTAACCTTTGCACAAGAGCCATTGGAAATCAAAACTTTATTATGTCAAATATAAATTATTCTTCCCCATAAGAAAAATAAGTAAATATTAAAATCAATGAAATCAACATGTAGAACATAATAACATGCTTTTGTATTATACCAATGAGTGATATATATGATGAAAACATTCAGGGAAGAACCCAATACATTGTATGAAGCCATCTTTATACATTTTGTTTTCATATGACCTTCAGGATACTGAAATCATCAACACGGCTGTTCTGACTGGCCGAACAGTTGCCATCCCAGTGAAGGTTGTCTCCATAGAGATAAGCGGGGTTGTCACTGATGTCTCCTCCTTTGTTGAGTGCAAGTCCTCCAACGAAGACATTGTCAAGGTACAGTATTGGATTATGCAAGAGCCTTTTCAACATATGTTGTGGTTGTATCAAGCTGTTATATTCTAAACCGCAGTATGTGTCTTCCCTGCTCTTTACTTCATATCCTTTCAACTATAAAAATCAATGAATGTCCATGCTCCTGTATATGTTAAAATAAATTCCCTGCAAAACACTATAATAACCTTTTAGGATGTGCTTTTATAGCTTAACTGGTACAGTAGGTGAGGAGGCACAGCTTTCCAGAGCTGTATGTCATTTTGCGATCAGACAGAAGTCCATCATCTGATATTACAATTTACTTACATCTGTGCGCACCAACAATGCTGATTAAATGTAAGCTTGAAAATCAAAGTGCCCTAGTATTCAGAATTAATATTATTTAGACCCTCAGAACACAGGTATTGCTCCAGGAATTGCATTTAAATTGGGCTTAAAATGCACATTGGTATTTCCTCAAAACACTTGCACTTGTTCGCCATACTGTTTTCATTATGCCTTAAATAGGAAAATATTGAAAATATCATAAATACCTGGAGTCCCTTGGAAAATGTGCTAAGACTTTGAAAATAAGTCCATGATCAACTTGCAAATACAGGTTGGCTAACAAACCTGCACTGCACCAGGATAAATCTTCATCCATTTCCTGTGCAGAAATGTGATTCTACGGACCGCTGTCACTTTTCTGCTGATCTCTTTTAAGGAGAGTTTGATAGTGGCTTGACAACAGCTGACAGAATAGTTCCTCTATTGTGCCTTGGAGTGAAACAGATATCAAGGAACAATTTTTCACGTGCTGATGTGGAAATTGAACTTTGTCGCTTTGGCAAGGTCATTTTGGTACAATTTCAATGCAAAATAGCATGGCAAGCATGCTATGGAGAAATAACTGGAAAAGAAAATAATTTGCTTGATGCACAGATATATAGCCATGTGTGTGTGCGTGTGTGTGTGTGTGTGTGTGTGTTTGCGTGTGTTTGTGTATGTATCTGCATGCAGTCGTGCACGTGTGTGTGCGTGCATGCATACATGTGTATAAATAACTGAGTAAAAGTGTAGCATTCATCTTTAATCCTGCTGCAGTCTGGTTTAGGATTATAACTATCTCTCCCTCTCAATAACAGAGGCCCTTACTGTTATTGAGAGGGTTTTGCTTGACTGCATCAGCTATTGAACTTTAGAAGCTAATGCAAGATGAGCCCTTCCAGCAGAAATGTGCACAGCTCTGACACTTCAATAAAGCACTCCAGAATACCAAAGAGATGTGCATGAGAAAGACAAAGATGCTGGTTTCAATATATGGCCCACTGTCCATGCTGCATTCATACACAGTTATATTAACATAGCAGAAAGACATGCTACTTGCTTGCTCAGTCTTTGGAAGTCAACATTATGCATTTCATGTAGAGACTATATATACAGATATTTAGAAACAAATATGTTTCTGATAATTCAAGACTCCTACTCATCAGTGCTTCGCCATATGTATTAATGTGATTTATGAAAGCACAATGAGGATGAATTTAAATGACTGCGGCGGGGCTCAGTCCAACAGGAAGATTTGGAGCAGTCTCGAGCCATACCTGCAGGTTGAGTGGCACACACACTTGGGTTGGGTTGGCTAATCAGCCCAGGTGATTAGCCATGGTGGGGGCTGAGGCCAGGAATCCACACGCTGACAGAGAGCAAGTCCGAGAGAAACAAATGACGTGCAAGAAACCTGGCTGAAGAGCTGTTGTGCTGTTTTGGTTTATGTTATGGTTTTAGTTTGTTATATTTAACCCAGATTCCATGAGGGTGAAAGGAAAAGATTTTCATTTGTTCATTTGTTTGTTTGCTAAATGAAGAAGCTCTCTCTCTCTTTCTCTCTCTCTCTCTCGCTCCAACAATAAGACGTTAGTGAAAACGGAATTACTGCATCTTTCTCTGTTCAGCTATTCTGTCCCTCCCAGAGATATCACCTGGTGTGTGACAGTGACATTCATGTTATTTTTGATATTAAGTTCTTTGAAGTGATCTTAATCAGTACTAAGAGGATTAAACTCGGAATAAAATAGGTGCACGCTACGTATTTTATTTATTACCAGCTTGGAAAATGTCTGGCAGTTCATCATGTTATTTCTTTTCCCCATGTATTATCAGAATTATATATTTTTGATTTGCAGCAAATAGGATTGGCGCATGTTTTTCAGCTGCCAGATGACCCAGTCCCATCTGACTCCAGAGGGTCGGTGTGTTTGTCAGTGTTAGTATGAAATCACGGTCATTAAACAACACATCTGGGTCCCAGTCAGACATGGGGAATGGGGCAGAGGGGATGGGGACAGGTGCTGGGGAGCGGTGACAGTACGGGACGGCACAGTGAAGGGCCCCTTGGGACTTTGCTAGTGTGCAGGAAGCATGACTCTCAAGCTGATCCTTCCACCCAAGACAATGTTAATCATACCAGCCACGTGAGAATGCTTTCCAGAGTAGGAAGTTCCACTTTAGAGATCAGTGCAGTACACTCCTTTTACTGTCCTTTTAATCTCACATTTACCTGGGAAAATGTACCTGAAAACAACTAATGTACCTGTTATTTACAATCTGCCTTCAAATGAATGGAAGGGGACCTGAGAACCTGGTTCCTGAGTAGATCTCTTGCTGCACTCTTTTGTGTTTTACTTTTTGAAAAAGAATTGCACAAATGCTCTGTATTCTGATCTTCATTATTTTTTAAACAAGGCATATAAGGTTATTGCTGATTTAGCACATGTGCAGAAATTTTTAATGTTTCTGCTTGAATAGATCTTTGCACAGATGTTACAGCTGTTTGCAAGGCAAGCAGTACTTAAGTGATGAAGTCACTAAAGTGATCAAAAATCTGAATAAACCAGCTGGCCTTCCATCTGATTGCGCACGTGTTGACAACAACTGAAAACATTCCAGCGCAGCGCTAATTGGCAGAAGCTGAAAATAGTGTAAACATTTTTTTGTGTGTTTGTTGGACTTGGTTGCCTTTATCTGTGGACCGCACTTGCAGGTGTGAAATGTGTTTAGATGCTCATAATGTCTTCCTGTCCTTTTCCTCTGACCCCACCCAGGCAATCTGCAGGCTAAAGACATTGTGGCAGATCTCTTTCTGCCTTTCAGAGCTCTTCCATTGCCCCCTTCGAAGCATTGACACCCATAGTTGTTTACAGCTTTCGACTCACAATTAGCCACCCGCATTTTATTATCTGTAAGCTGTTAATCATTCAGACCTATCAGAAAAATGGCCAGAGAATTGACATCATAATTTGTCTGGAAATTGATATATCTTTTTAAACCTTGTTTGGAAATTATACTTATTTTTCTTATGAGGTAAGTAAATGTACTTTATTGGGTAAACAGGACTCTCTGGTTTGCTCCAGTAGATGTGTCTGTATTTAATGTTGTTTTTGGTAAATATTCAACTGCAAATGGATGGTATGTGGGCAGTAAGTGGTGTAAGCACCCTGAAACGTAAGTGCATAAATAATGCAATAATAATAAATCGCATTTGAGTGATCGATGGTTTCACCTGGAATAGATGGTTACAGGTCGCCGGTTGGAAATGCGCTCTTGCCTTGAGTGCCTGCACAAAAGGGTATGGGCAAATTTTCGAGGCAGATCGTTTTGGGATGCATTAAAACTGAGAAACATCGCTGATCAATTTCTCCTGAAAGTATCGATAACGGCGCGGAGCGTCTAGGAGGACCGAGTATTTTATTACATAGATATCCCACTTCGTGATGAATTCCCTTCAGTGGTCTGGCTCCAGATCCTGACCTCCATTTGCAGGAGATTAGCTTCTCTGATTACTGTGTCAGCTGCCTTAGACCCCCTGATAAATCACCAATATTATCCTCCACGAACCTTACTATCTATCGCAGTGCATAATTCACCATTAAAGGGCTGGGGATTTATGAGATTTTCCTCACCAGGTGACTTTTGAAAAATTTTTGTTTCTCTGCTAGATTAAGCATTCTCTCCCATTAATCAAATCCTCATCTAAGAGCTCCTAGCATATGTTTTCATCATATAATATAAGCTTTGTCACAAATTCTGATTTTCACCCATGCAAATTTAATTCCACTTGGCTTGAACAGTCTGAATGTGCAATGCTGACTTCAGTATTTGTTAGCACTAGAAATGGAGCCCCGTCAACTGTCAACATTGTGCTTGCTAGAGTATTAGTAATTCATGGAATGTTTGACTTGCTGTCAGAGATATCAGATTCCCATTTGGTTCAACAAATGTCACTGTATTTAAACAGTGTTTTCTTGTTAATTTTTAGACTCTCGGTGCTGTTGCTCACAGTACATTTTGACAATGGCACTGATCTCATACGCTGTTCAATTTGTGCTTTTTTTGTTTTTCCCATCAAGGAATTCCATGCACTGGGACAGTGCATGAACAGTGTAAAGCTGCATTGCGATTGGGTTTGATATGGTATCAATAGACCTTATGTATGCTGCCATAAAAATAAATCACCATAACATACCGCTGCAGGACAGTGCTTTAACCAGTTTGGAATGTGCATATTATAATTACATAGTTCTTTTGAGTATTGAGTATCTTTTGAGTATTTTGACCTTTATGTTGTTTACTTAGATAGACATTTATAATGTAGAAAAGCAGTACTTGATCAGAGCACACACTAAAAGGTCTTTGGGGTTAGTAGAAGTTATGCCTTGATGATACTCATCAAAAAAAAAAAAAAAAATCATTTTAAAATTAAGTGAAAAATAAAATGGTGGTTGTGTATGGAGTAAGCAACTTGGCTAGTTTGTTGTGTGATTGTTCTGTTGTTGTTGTTGTTTTTTGTTTTTTTGTTTTTTTTTTAAAATGATGAACACCTGAAATATTACAGTAAATTGTCCATACAGTGCATGAGGGGAGGGGGAAGAAAGATCTTACACAAATTACATGTTGAATGATTACCATACCAAGTCTCCATAATGTAATTGTGTTGGTGTTTGAAGTGCTATTCTGTTTAGTACAGCTGAAGGCCACACATTGCAAATTTCACAATGTCCTGAAAAGCGACAGGATACTGTATTCTGTATATGCAGCCACCAGTGTCATATTTGTGCATGGCATTACTGTAAAATAATTACTTTTTCATGACTGTACAGGATGGAGTCATTCCTCTGTGTATTTTCACTTCGTCTTCCAGCACCATGGATAACATTAATCTCTCTTCAGCAGAAGCACCTTTGAGAGTCCCAGCCCTCTCTCACCTGCAAATAGGAAACTATCAAGAGCACCTGCATGTGGTTACTTGTTAAAGGAACAAAGAGGAGCTTGCCCGACAGTGGGGGTTCCCCCGCAGCTGAGATGCAATCAAGGGTGCTTCTATGGTCTGGGTTTCTCAAACTGTACATAAATGAAGCTATTGTAGAAAATACCTTTGAGTCAAGTTTTTTTCCAGCAGTGCCCACTCCCCACCCTATACCATTTTTTTCCCTGACCCTTACCACATGCACTGTACTGTTCCTGCTGGGTGAAAACCTCACCCCCTTTCTGTGTATTTTCCTCCCTTAGAAATATATAGTCTTTTATAGTCGTGTTTGTGTACATCTTGTTGCACTGTTTACTCCAATTCAGTATGCAAAGTGTGGACATAATTGTATGGTATCAAGGAAGATATGGACCTAGGATATATACAGCCCTAGGTCCAGCTGATGATATATATTTGACGCTTCTCGTTCGCTAGCTTTGTGAGGGTTTTCTCAAATCTGACAGAATCTGTATGTGTGTGTGTGTGTATGTATGTATGTATCTCATAAAAAACACGTTTTCAACGTACAAAAATGCCAAGTTACTAAAAAGTATTGATATCAAAATGACGCCAAGTTACGATACTACAAACAATATAGGCTATCTTGCCTCACCGAAATGACATAAGATGTATCTCAAAGCAATGCTACCCAATATTTCCTCAGTTCTTTCAAGTCACTTGGCCCTGTGTATAAGCATGCACTACATGAACAGGCCAAATATATGTGTGGATGGCTCTCTCACAGTCAAGATTGATTGAATAGGTGTGTGTATGTCCAATTTGTATTGGTATGTAGGCCTATGTATTTCGCTGCCCAGGCTTTCTGTTGCGTGAATGATAGTATGTTTCTTGGTACAAGTGTGTTCGTGAATGTGAATGTAAGATGCTGCCAGGGAAATGTCCCCATGCGGATAAAGAAGTTCTCTATGTATGTATGTACAATATGTGTTTTACATGCAGTATTTATTGTACGTAGCAAATATACAATAACTTGCACATGTACTCAAATTCAGTTCAGAAGCAAGTATAAACATGTTTTCTGGAGAAATGTGCTTCCTGTCGTTGCTCAGCAGCAGTTCTGTACATTAATTAATTTATACATTAATTTCAATGTACAATGTTCAATGTGTTCCATGAGGCAATTCGAAATATTTGTCTCTTTGATCTGACAGAAAGTTTGGATGACATTGTGAAATGGTAAGATTAGAAAACACAGGGCCAAGTGACTTGAAAGAACTGAGGAAATATTGGGTAGCATTGCTTTGAGATACATCTTATGTCATTTCGGTGAGGCAAGATAGCCTATATTGTTTGTAGTATCGTAACTTGGCGTCATTTTGATATCAATACTTTTTAGTAACTTGGCATTTTTGTACGTTGAAAACGTGTTTTTATGAGATATCAGTTCTTTTTGCAAAGCGTTTTATTATGAGAGTGAGAAATGCGACCCTGCAAGAAACGGTTGTGGATTATGGCTATCGTTGTGTGAATCTGTACAGTCTGATGAGCGTGTACCGTTCAGCAGTTTCGGTTTGCTATATATGTAAAACAGTGGCTGTGAGAAAGGATGCAATGGCGTAAGCGTAAACGCATCAGAAACGCAGATGGAATATGGTATGTACTCACGGATTTGACGTCCATCCAACGAGCCTTGACTGACAAAATAATCAACACGCCCGTAGAATTATAACTCCCTAGGTCGCAACTTGTGTAGCCTTCTGTCCTGCTCCGTTGTCTGTTATTTCGTGGAGATGCACTATTAGTGTTTGTAAGGTTTATCCTTCTGTCCTGCTCCATTGTCTGTTATTTCGTGGAGATGCACTTTTAGTGTTTGTAAGGTTTATAAGGCATTTTGATAGGCTAATCTGCAGGTAGGAATCCTCTTCGCCGTTTTGCTAAACTAGAACCGGAAAACATGATAGTGGAGAATAGGAGCAGACGCATATGTCCGAGCAAGCTTTGCATATGAGAGAATAACAACAGTGTGAGAGAAATTAAAATGAAATTACGAAATTCCGTAGTTGAAACAATATGTTTTTAGCAGAATGGGCATGTAGGTGAAGGTTGACATGATCACGGAGTATAGTGCGAAGTAAATGGAGTGACCATGAGCGAGCTTATATTCCTTATCAAATGGTTTACATAACAGTCGGTATTGAACATTGGTTGTTGAAGTGGAGGGTCAAATAACACTGCACACATTATTTACCTGTAATGTAATCTATTGCACGAATGTGTTTTTCTCATGTTCAGTGCTAGTAGTTATACTTATGAGTGAATCATGATTTTAAATGTAATGTTTTAATGCGGAGTTGCAGAACGTACATACGTAGTAATTGTGTGTAGCCTATGTGGCTAGATAGAGAACAGGGCGAGGTAACATGAATGTAGAAACGTGGCGTTTGCTGATATTAAGGTTTTGTACGGTAGCCAAGTGAAGAAATATAGTTAGTAGAAATGGCACAGTGGTGAACCGGTGTAACTTTTAAATAAAAGGAATACATTTGCGTCATGAAATGCATATGGGTGGCCGTGAGTGAGTGAGGTTTACCAGTCTGTGACTTCGTTAGCTAATGCCATAGCTATGCAATGCGTGAAATATCATTAGCGAACCTGCCGGTAGTTTTAAAGAAGAACACAAGCCAGTAAGCACAGAAGAGCTTCCGTTGAATCCATATGGCTTAGCAATATTGTAGCCGGTCAATAACTGAACGTACAGACGGTAAGTCATAATGCATATATCTTAGCAATATTGTAGCCGGTTAATAACTGAACGGTGAACGGCGGGTAGATATGGTGCGAAAGCAATAATTAAGAAGTAGTAGAAAATTATTAGTGAGGGTCGAAGCAAGTTAAAGAAACGGGTTCCAAGCTGGGCTTTAACATGCGACCCAGTGTTCCCAAGCCTGTAACCTTACCCACTAGGCCACAGACGGATTAGCTGTTCAACCTGCGGAGTTGCGGAATGTACATAAGTACTAATTGTTTGTAGCGTATGTGGGTAGATAGAGAACAGGGCGAGGTAACAGGAATGTAGAAACGTGGCGTTTGCTGATATTAAGGTTTTGTACGGTAGCCAAGTGAAGAAATATAGTTAGTAGAAATGGCACAGTGGTGAACTGGTGTAACTTTTAAATAAAAGGAATACATTTGCGTCATGAAATGCATATGGGTGGCCGTGAGTGAGTGAGGTTTACCAGTGTGTGACTTCGTTAGCTAATGCCATAGCTATGCAATGCGTGAAATATCATTAGCGAACCTGCCGGTGGTTTTAAAGAAGAACACAAGCCAGTAAGCACAGAAGAGCTTCCGTTGAATCCATATGGCTTAGCAATATTGTAGCCGGTCAATAACTGAACGTACAGACGATAAGTCATAATGCATATATCTTAGCAATATTGTAGCCGGTTAATAACTGAACGGTCAACGGCGGGTAGAAATGGTGCAAAAGCAATAATTAAGAAGTAGTAGACAATTATTAGTGAGGATCGAAGCAGGTTAAAGAAACGTGTTTCAAGCTGGGCTTGAACATGCGACCCAGTGTTCCCAAGCCTGTAACCTTACCCACTAGGCCACGGATGGATTAGCTGTTCAAATTGCGGAGTTGCAGAATGTACATAAGTAGTAATTGTTCGTAGCGTATGTGGCTAGATAGAGAACAGAGCGAGGTAACATGAATGTAGAAATAGAAACGTGGCGTTTGCTGATATGAAAGTTTATTACGGTAGCCAAGTGAAGAAATATAGTTAATAGAAATGGCACAGTGGTGAACTGGTGTAACTTTTTAATGAAAGGAATACATTTGCCGTGACTTCGTTAGCTAATGCCATAGCTATGCAATGCGTGAAATATCATTAGCAAACCTGCCGGTGGTTTTAAAGAACACAGGCCAGTAAGCACAGAAGAGCTCCCGTTGAATCCATGTGGCTTAGCAATATTGTAGCCGGTTAATAACTGAACGGTGAACGGCGGGTAAATATGGTGCAAAAGCAATAATTGATAAGTAGGCTACTAGACAATTATTAGTGAGGGTTGAAGCAGGTTAAAGAAACGTGTTCTAAGCTGGGCTTGAACCTACGATCCCATGTTCCCAAGACTGTAACCTTACCCACTAGGCCACAGGCGGACTAGCTGTTTGAACGGGAAATGTTTCAGAATAAAAATGTATGGGTATTTTGCGTGTGTATGCGCGTTTTTGATTGGGTCGTGTAGGGCAGATTTGGCTGGTGTTAGTGAAATGTCCAATGGGGAGACATGTTGTTAGTGGGATAGGCGGCAGGAAAAATAAGAATGAGAAGAAGAAGAAGAAGAAAGAGAAGAAGAAGAAGGAGAAAACGCAAAATCCCCTTAGTTTGGGGCTTTATTGTGTGGACATGTGAAGTTGTTTACGAATTCTGTCTGTTGAAATGGGGTCAGAATGTACAGAATTTAATGTTTTTAAGGGCTGAGTGTCTGTGGCTGTTGTGGTTATTTCTGTGGGGAACCCTGAAAAGTGCCAAACTCTCGGTGCTGTATAGGTATGGGGGCATGCCCCCGCCAAGGCGTAACTTGGCGGGATGGCATACCTGCCATCCCAATTTATGTATGTTCGTATTAGGGATGTTATTGTAACAAAATGTTTGACAGCCCCTGTCAGTTGTTGCCCAGCTCTCCTCCCGTTACAGTGATGTGTCAGTAACTATATGCGTCATCAAAGACTCAAACCTCGCAATGTGTACCATGTTGTACCAAACATGGTAGCCCAACCCTGTTTTATTATTTTAGTGGGCCTTATGCAATTTCAACATAATGTGTTTCAGGTTCTGTTGAAGGCAAAAAAATATGCTTTCTTTCTGTGATGGATCAAAGTGATGAAATCTGCACCAATCTATCAATGTATTTTACCCGTATTTGTTCCTGTCGTGACAACTGCTCATTGATTTTTTTTCATTACACGCGGCTGTAGTTGCGCTTGTTATTTCAGTTGTTTCACACATGAGATTATTAATTTAATAAATTAATGTTCTTTAAAACACTATTACTTTTTAAGGCATTATTAGGCATATATTATACATGATATATATCGCATCGTGTTAAGGGATGTATTTGTTGTATAGGCTATTATAGTAGGCAAGAATAATGGAAAAACATAGCAATAGACAGCGCAACTGAAAATTTCCATATATATATATATATATATATATATATAGTCATTAAAATATTAATTAAACTTAAAATGAACATATTGACTAAAACATTCTTATGTGCAGTTTTAATGTGATAAACAATTTTGACTTGACTTTAAAACTCACATTTTGACATAATTTTCATTTTGACTCAAGATTGCTTAGAATCATTGACTGCAGTGAAAAAGCATCAGTGTTATTCAGGTTTGTATCCTTCATGAGGCCAACAATGTTTAAAACTCAACCACTCAAGTCACAATTGCTGCTGAAATAGCTACAGCTTGCAGAACATGGATTTCTAACATCATTGCCCATAAAAACATTAAATCACGTGAATTTATTTTCAAATAATTTTTTTCAGAGTACTCTATAGCGCTATATCAGGCCTAGCATTTTGAGGACTTGAGTCCTGGAGTACTCGTGACCATGCCTAGTGTGTACGCATGTATGTATGTATGTATGTATGTATGCAAGCATGTACAGTTGAAGTCGGAAGTTTACATACACTTGTTTTAAGGTCATTAAGGTCACTTAAGGTCATTAAGGTTTAAGTCATTAAAACTCATTTTTAATCACTCCACAGATGTCATGTTTGCAAACTATAGTGTTGGCAAGTCAGTTAGGACATCTACTTTGTGCATACCACAAGTAATTTTTCCAACAATTGTTTACAGACAGATTATTTCACTTTTAATTCACTATATCACAATTCCAGTGGGTCAGAAGTTTATATACACTAAGTTGACTGTGCCTTTAAACAGCTTGGAAAATTCCAGAAAATGATGTCATTGCTTTAGAAACTTCTGATAGGCTAATTGACATTATTTGAGTCAATTGGAGGTGTACCTGTGGATGTATTTTAAGGCCTACCTTCAAACTCAGTGCCTGTTTGCTTGACATCATGAGAAAATCAAAATAAATCAACCTCAGAAAGAAAATTGTGGACCTCCACAAGTCTGGTTCATCCTCGGGAGCAATTTCCAAATGCCTAAAGGTACCACGTTCCTCTGTACAAACAATAGTACGCAAGTATAAACACCATGGGACCATGCAGCTGTTGTACCACCTAGGACGAGACGCGTTCTGTCTCCTAGAGATGAACTTGCTTTGGTGTGAAAAGTGCAAATCAATCCCAGAACAACAGCAAAGGACCTTGTGAAGATGCTGGAGGGAGCAGGTACAAAAGTATCTATATCCACAGTAAAACGAGTCCTATATGGACATGACTTGAAAGGCTGCTCAGCAAGGAAGAAGCCACTACTCCAAAACCGCCATAAGAAAGCCAGACTACAGTTTGCAACTGCACATGGGGACAAAGATCTTACTTTTTGGAGAAATGTCCTCTGGTCTGATGAAATAAAAATTGAACTGTTTGGCCATAATGACCATCATTATGTTTGGAGAAAAAAGGGTGAGGCTTCTAAGCCGAAGAACACCATCTCAACCGTGAAGCACGGGGGTGGCAGCATCATGTTGTGGGGGTGCTTTGCTGCAGGAGGGACTGGTGCACTTCATAAAATAGATGGCATCATGCGGAAGGAAAATTATGTGGGTATATTGAAGCAACATCTCAAGACATCAGCCAGGAAGTTAAAACTTGGAAATGGCTCTTCCAAATGGACAATGACCCACAGCATACTTCCAAATTTGTGGCAAAATGACTTAAGGACAACAAAGTCAAGGTATTAGAGTGGCCATCACAAACTCCTGACCTCAATTCAATCCAAAATTTGTGGGCAGAACTGCAAAAGCGTGTGAGCAAGGAGGCCTACAAACCTAACTCAGTTACACCAGTTCTGTCAGGAGGAATGGGCCAAAATTCCAGAAACTTATTGTGAAAAGCTTGTGGAAGGCTACCCGAAACATTCGACCCAAGTTAAACAATTTAAAGGCAATGCTATCAAATACTAACAGAGTGCATGTAAACTTCTGACCCACTGGGAATGTGATGAAAGAAATAAAAATGAAATAAACCATTCTCTCTACTATTATTCTGACATTTCACATTCTTAAAATAAAGCCTAAAACAGGGAATGTTTACTCGGATTAAATGTCAGGAATTGTGAAAAACTTTAAATGTTTAAATGGATTTGGCTAAGGTGTATGTAAACTTTCGACTTCAACTGTATGTATGAAAGTATGTGTGTGCATATGTATACGTTTGGAAAAAACAGAGCACAAAATCGTGCAAAATAATGGGTTTAAGAGGAACTGCTACTCAACCAGCTTTTCTATTTGGATGTACTGTTTGCTCGGTGCTGTTAACAACAGAAATTGTGTTTCTCCCCCCACCCTCCCTCCCATTTGCTATAGGTGTCCATGAACTGTGACTATGTGTTTGTGAATGGAAAGGAGACACGAGGCTCCATGAACGCCAGAGTGATCTTCAGCTACGAGCATCTGAGCGCGCCCCTGGAGCTGACTGTGTGGGTGCCCAAGCTACCTCTGCAGGTCGAGCTCTCCGACAGCAGGCTCAGTTTCATCAAGGGGTGGAGGGTCCCCATCCTGCCAGATCGCAGGTGAGAAGCAAAACAGCTGAATTCCTCGTAATACCTCTCTGCAACTTTTCCACTTACTGGTGCTGAGAGTGGAGGGTAAGAAGACTTCAGGTTCTGAATGACATCCCTTGAATGAAGATAAGATGTTTATATGCAGCTCTGCAGAATTGGAATTGATTTAATTTTGCTTGACTGCCGCATACTTGCCTGTCCAAATGTCTGTATGCATACCCCACCGTGGCATGTATGTGCATAATGTTTTTTTTTCCTTTTTTGCCTTTTTTCCTTAAATTGCTTGTTTTCATTCATTGCTTGTTCGAGTTTAGCAGTTGCTTGGCTTGCATTCATTTACTAATTTTAAAGTAAATGCACACTTATACATTTCTTCTTATAATAACATGCCAGACTCATAAATGAAAAAAGTCCACGCTTATTAATTTAACTAATTCCATCACAGCCATTTCAAAATGAAATGTAATGTCATTTTGACAGTGATACATTAGGCCTAAACTGTAATTTCTTCAAATATCTAAGTACATGACATGCTACAGATTTCTACAAATCCAAGATAGATTAAAGCCGCAAGTGGCGTTGGGAGGGGTCCAAGCATTGGCACCATCGCGCCCCCTATGGAGTGATTTTAAAATGGCTTTGTCCTCATGATCATATGCCTTCACCCAACATATCTAATGAATATCATGATGATCGTATAAAATATTGATGACTTATGGCCAATTTTGTGCTAAGAGACTCTGTCGGATGACTTAGTTACGTTGCCATGGATATGTCCTGGCCGCTTCCCGTAAAGGCCTTTACTATGTCGTAACACTTAGATGGTCCGGCGTGTATGCACAGCTGCAGTGTTTCTGCGCCGCAACTAAAAAAGGCGTCACACTAGTGTTGTCACGATACCAAAATTTTGACTTTGATACTGATACCAGGTTTAGTATTATGATACTCAATACTGAAATGATACTTGAAACTTAAATGATGCTAATTCGATACTCGGTCCTTAACGATACTGAAATTACCTTAATAGATCAGAAACGTAATGTCCACAAGGGTTGACCTCATTTTCGAATTCATGGTTTATTAACAACCTGGGCTGCGTTTCCCAGAGTCTCCTTAGCGCTACGTGCGTCGTAAGGTTAAGGGCTTAAGGTCTTCCTTTAGGTCTCGAGCTGTTTCCCAGCATCTCCTTAGCTAAGGTATACCTTAATTAAGGTATACCTTTAAAAGGGTGGTCTGAGGCACTCGTAAGCTGTCCCTTAGCGCTGCGCTCCGGTAATCCTGTCACAGTTTTGCCTTATTATGCCAACATTTTGCTTTTCAAATCGACAGTTGTACTACAGTGTGCATCTAGTAGCACATCGGCATGCGGAAATGAGTTTAATATTTTACGAAAAACTTTAAAAAAAAACTTTACGAAAAGTAATTATCCAATCAACGTGTCTGTGCATAGCACGTCGTGAGAATGTTGTCGTTTTACCTGTCTATCCCCATCATGATGGTAATTAAGTATAGGGCCTATCCATGATACTAATCCAATTTGTGAAAAGAAAAAAAAAGTTTTTTTTATTTATACGTAGTGGCGCTAGCTTAGGATATGGCTTTTCTGACTGCATACCCTGTAGAAATTAGTTTGTTTGTGTGTGAGGCAATGATCACACTGACTTGGAACAAACCGCCGGTTTATTAAGAATATAAAACCTGTGTGTGCAAAACCAACGTTGAGTGAGTCTACTTGCATGACCTAACTAGAACACGTTGATTGGCCAAGCCATAAACAAACATACAGGTACAGTGGCTCATAATGGACAAACATAGCCAAATGATCTACATCCCCTTCCTTTAGCTCACACCTCCTATATAAAACAAAATAGCACTGGGTAAATATCAACATTACAGAACATTTTTCTTACCATGTTGTTTTACGATTTTTGGTAAACAACCCAATAATGATATTCTTGGTTAAATTTAAGATTATCCAACAGCAAATTAAGGTGGATGAACAAATCACTTTAACAGGTAGACCTATTCATAAGGCACCCGGTATAGAATTCATCATGATCAATTTCCACAGACGCGCTTTTGCCTTTCATCTATGATCATTTTTGCATTGCAGAGAAAAGTTCGCGGGAATCAGTGCAGTGCAGTGATATGCTGCTACAGTTGCCTATATATTGTGTGACAAAAACAAATTAACGTTAGACCTTTGTTTCAATAAGAACAAAATAATTCAGCCATATGTAGCCTATATCCTTTTCCCTGGGCTTCCACGAAGTCCCAGACTATGGCTTATATGTCCCGATTGATGCTTTTTATTTTATCCTTTGTAGCCTATATGTACGTATTTATTGAAACTATCACAAGGTCTCGTCTTAACGGACTCTTAAAGAGATTAGCAGATGATCTCTAGTAGGCATAGCTCCCTCTTCTGCAATATTAGATTGATGTAAAATGATTATGACAACACTTGTTATATTAAAACGTCATTCACAAGCCTTTACAAGTGAGACAATCGATTCGCTTGGCATCGATTGATAAACTTTTCAGCACCACAGTGAAGGCCAGCTCCAACTTACGATGTACCTTTGAGGTGTCCCTTTACAGTTGTCTTAAGGTATAGTCCAAGAAACACTCGTAAAAAATCGGTTTCCCTTTGAAAGGTATACCTTAAGAACCTTCGTAAAACGTTAAGGTACATTGAAACTCGGAAACGCAGCCCTGGTTCATTAACAACCTTTAAGTTGAAGCCTCTTCAACATATTAATATGCATAGGCCTATAGTGTTACAACACTGAACAATAGAAAAATATGTTAAATATATTTCAAAAATTAAACAGTTGTAAACTAAATAATCTGTAAAACAGGTCTTTCACCTTTAAATAGATTTAAAAATAGCATATTTTAATAACAATACAGCATCTATCTATAATAAAATATTTCCAAATTGGAACACCTATTGCTACTGAAGTGAACTGAGTCAAAGCTTGCGCTGTATGAAGGAGCTGAGTGCACAAGCGCAAGTCACCTCACTTGGCAACCTTAGTTGCTACTGCCTTCTAGCGAAGATTCTGACAAATTACACTTTTCATCCTCTCAGTCAGTAATGCGGGAGACAATTTTCCCTGGCTTTTACATTTGACTCAAAACTACCGAACGTCGGAATATTCTAATACCGAACCGTTTCTTTTTTTTTTTTTCTTTTTTTTTTTGGTATACCGTGCAACACTACGTCAGACACATATTCCAATCCATTGCTCAGCTTAGCAGAGAATGCACATTTCAGCGCGCCACAGAGACATATAGAATAATAACACATAAATACACATTTCAAATAATAAATACGACATTGAGAAAAAACGAAAATAAAGACGTGATATCAACTCGCGATCTGCGTGCTGCGCGCAAAGTAGCCTACCGTTTTATTTATTTAGACATTGGAAGATAAGAAAAATTTTGGTTACGCTGACCTATGAAACGTTATTCCAAAAGCAAAATCAGACATGTTATACATCGTTAGAAAGCTTATACTCTCACCTACTGAATAAATGAATTGTCAATCAAGCCAAATTGTACTAAAAAGGGCGACAACGCCGTAAGCAACAGGTGTGGTATTACGCACAGCTATTTTTGAAGATAGCCCAGGCGTCACAAATGCGCGTAGCCTATATTTCACAAACGGATTGTCCAAGAGAATATATGACCACTCATTCGCAAAAGGACATCTCTACGCGTAAAACCAGTGGTAAGATTGTATATTTATTCAATGTTTAGTCCCAGATATTGAATGTAGAATGACATGGCATAATTTAAAAAAACTTTGTCTTGTTTATGTCGTTATTCAGTGAGCAGTGTTTTCACTGCTGTATTGGCATATTTTAGGGCTAACGTCGGATTTATCTTGTTGCTACGGAATATTACATTACATTACAGGCATTTGGCAGACGCTCTTATCCAGAGCGACGTACAACAAAGTGTATAACCATAACCAGGAACAAGTGTGTCGAAAACCCTAGAGAGAAGTACCGTTCCAAGTGCAGGGAACAACCGCATAGTTCAACTTGGACCCTGTAGGTTAAACTGATTAACACTAACACAAACAAGAACAGCAACAATGCAGTCTATGCAAAAATACAAGCAATAGTTAAGACGAGTGCATTAACTAAGTCACCCACGAAACAGCTACCTAGTTACAACCCTAAGCTTACAGTCAATTTAGAGATTAAATTGAGAATACGATTTCTCTCAGCATAATGACGGATTTAAAGACTAAACAAACTCACCCGATATTGTCTTCAAATGGATCCATGCCAAAGAAAAGTAATGATTCATCCTCTCAAAGCTTTACCGTACCGTATTATTTATTTAGACATTGGCAGAGTACAGCATAAATTGCGTCTTTTGTTTATATTCAATATTAGTAATTGCAGTGAGAAACTGCAGCTGTAGACACAAGATAGTGTGTTATGTTATGGTAGCAACGGAACGAAGCGGACTATATATGTATTACCGTCATTGTTTTATTGTACGAGCGTGTTTTCGCGCGTTTGCACAGAAACTCAAAACCAATAAAAATGGTTTAGCTATTTCTCAGCATAATGACAGATTCAAAGACTAAACGAACTCACCCGATACTGTCTTCAAATGGATCCATGCTCAAGAAAAGTAATTACTCATCCTCTCAAAAAGCTTTTACTAACAAACTTTTGGTAGCCTAGCATGCACTCTGGCTGGCACTGTCTTCCATTGCTTCCCCGACGTTCAGACCGTCCCCTCACTGATAAAAACTAGACCCTACGGTGTCGGATTACTTGCGTCGCCATGGATGTCGCTTGCCGTAAAGAAGTTTACTAGATGTCGTAACACTTAGATTTGGAGCTCCAGCTCTTCCGCACCCCTACTAATAAAAAAGTCCAAATGGTGGGCAAACAATATGGCGGACATAGGTGCTCCCAATGGCAAAGTTGTAGAGCATATTCAGATGCATCGGTCGATTATGTTTTGTGTTGATCTGGCTTACGGTGTGGGAGTTATGACCTTTTAAACATGACCCTTTGTTATAGCGCCACCATCTGGCCAACATAGGTGATTTGTAGTGCCTGAGTAGTGGGGGGCCATAGGAACAACTTATGTGTCAGGTGCGTGGGGGGTTCGGACCCAAACGCAGAGTGAGGGGAAAAACTCAAAACTCCAAACGGAATAGGAAACAAGGACTTTACTTAGAAAACAGGAACAAAAGCAGGGAACAAAAAGCCTCGCAGGGCAACTCTCAAAAACAAAGGAAAACTTCAAAAACACAGGAAACAAGAAAATCCAAAAGTCCAAAAGCACGTGGAAAACAGAACATGGGCAGGAACATGATCAGAGGCACACACTAACAAACAACCAAGGATCCAGCACCTGAGTCAAGGAAGAAGGAAACTTAAATAGAACAGACTCTGACGAGACACAGGAGGGCACCATGAACAATCAGGCCACAGAGAGGGAAGGGAAAACGAGACAACCAAAAAGCAATAATTGAACAATTGAAAACAATAATACAATTACACAGGGTACAAGCAGGACACAAAACAGAAATGCCGCCATCTGGCGGCCCAACAAGGAAAGACAGAGACAAAACACAGAACCATGACATTATGGTTGCTGAGCCTCAGACATTTTAGTGGAGAAAGCTTCCACGCCCCAACGAAAAAGTCAAAATGGTAGGCAAACAATATGGCGGACATAGCTGTAGAGTAGAATGGCAAAGTTGTAGAGCATGTTCAGGTGCATAGGTCAATGAAGTTTTGTGTTGATCTAACTTATGGTGTGGGAGTTATGGCCTTTTATGCATGACCCTTTGTTATAGCGCCACCATCTGGCTGACATAGGTGATTTTTAGTGCCTGAGTAGTGGGGGGCCATAGGAACCCACCTGCCAAATTTGGTTGCTCTAGGACTTATGGTTGCTGAGCCTCAGACACTTTTAGCGGAGAAAAATAATAATAATAATAATAATAATAATAATAATAATAATAATAATAATAATCCTAACAGATACAATAGGGTTCCACCAGCTTCGCTGCTTGGACCCCTAATAATCCGAACAGATACAATAGGGTTCCACCAGCTTCGCTGCTTGGACCCCTAATAAATTAATGAGGGTATTCAGGTCTTTCAGTAATCTGTCACTCAAATCTCAGTCCAGAAAAATGGTAATTTTACAAACATCATTATGAAATATCACAGTAAATTGAACACTTAGATATGCAGTTTTTCCACTTGTTGTGGGAAAATGAATATTGCTTACATAATTGATTTTGCAAATCTCCTTCCATTCCATTTGCGCTGAGAGCAGAGGCTACCTGTGAAAACACTCTACTCACATTACAAGCCTTAAACATTGTCAGGAAGCACCGCAGCAAACAGGCTAACTGCACATCATGCTCTCTGGAACATAATGGTCAACCTCACTGGCTTCATTGTGTCAGTAAGTAACCAAAACTAGGTGGCATTGCCCTCAACATGTTTTAATGAATTTGAAGAATTTTAATTAAGAATTTTGCATCCTGAAAAAGAAAAACATATTTCTGACCTTCTGAAGGAAAAACATTTTGAGGTACATTCCTCTCACTACAACCTCTACATGAAATATTTGAAACTGTTTCTGCAAGGAGAAAGACTGTCTCTTTAAGATTATTTAAAAGCTTTAAAAATCAATGGATGGGGTATGCCTTGTCAGCCTCTGACAGACTGCTTTGGTTTATGCATCCCAAATTATCTGAGGATCATGCTAATAATAGAATAATTATCCTGGGGAAGGAAAGGAGAATGAGGTTTTAGCCTTTTAGGTCAGGTTGTCAGACCACTGAATGAACTTATGGTAACTCATATAATACATTGCTGATGTTTTTGTAAGTGCTGTAGGTAGAATTTTAGTAATAATTAGTCTCATAAAATGATTACCATATATTTTGGAATTTAAAGTAGTTTCAAATATTAATGGTTAACTTAATTAGATTATGAAATATAGCCAATTTAATCAAATAATACTAATATTATCAAATAATACTAATAATATCAATCAAATTCCTGAAGGCAGTGGTACTTGAAATAAAACATAGTGAATATAATCAACATTCAAGGAACATGAAGCAGACAACTAGGTGCAAATAAACAACATTTATTAAGCAGTTATCAGAATCAGTTAAACATCATTATAATAACATATCTAAAACTATTTTCTACACCTAATAGGAAAAGCAAAATCTTCAAATGAGGGATCTGAGTTGAATGAGGAAAGAATGTGAGGGTGCGCCTGAGTACACTCGGGTGTACACTCACGTGGGGAGAAGGAACAAAGGTGGTGAAGATTGGAATGGGGATATCAACAAGCAACTTGTGTGGAGTGTTCGTCTGAGTTGAAGGAAAATGGTGCCGGGCTTCTATACTGGAGCATCTAGAAGCCAAGCAAGCAATTCTAACCTGGGTTCAGGCACCACGGAGACACTACTTAGTTAGTCAAATCAGCTACGTGTGTGGCGGAAATGTTAAGCAGGGCAAACATAGCTTGCAGGAAAGAGGCTAAGATAGAAAGAGGGGACAGCACTTGTGCGTAGCCTCTATTAAGAGCTCTGAGTTCACTATAATTACTTATCAAATCACAGTTACAAACGAAAGTTACATTAGCCGCTTTTCCACCGCAAGGTACCGGCTCGGCTCGACTCTACTCTACTTGCTTTGGTACCAGGTACTTTGTTTTCCACTGCAGATAGTACCCCATCAATGTAGCTGGTCATCATAGCGATGCCGCATGAAACAGCCATGACGTCATCTTCAACGCAACACACACAGGAAAAATGGAGGATATCAAAGGGATGGTGTTCTTGATTCTCGGTATGTTGCTGTTTGTCACAGCAAGGCGACAAATTTTGTTTCAGAAGAGGCTGAAGGCAGCAAGACAAAAGACTGCCGAAAAAAACGACACAAGAGGGTAAGCTAACTTAGTGACGATACTCTCTGACCAATCAGTGGTCTGCAGTGTTTTCACGTCACCTTTTGGTATCGCCTCAGCTTGCTTGGAACCTCAATGGAGGTGATACCAAAAAAAGTACCGAGTGGGTATCGGGTACTATCCACAACTTTTGCCCAATGGCAAATCAAAAAAGCGAGTAGAGGCGAGTTGAGCCGGTACCATGCGGTGGAAAAGCGTCAATTCATACAGTTCATAACTACATAAAAAGTGATCTGTACCCAGATGTTACAGTCTTACTTGATGTTGAGTATCATGGGATACTCAACACTGGAGTGTCTTTCTGTAGTCCATGGTACCAACCCAGATCAAACACAGACTGTGCCAGTGCAGGCTGTAGCTGGGGCTATTCATGATTGATGCATTGCTGGCCTCCGCAGGGAGGCATAGTTTAACCCCTGCCTCAACACTCAACAGCATTCTGCTTGTATCAGTTGAGCTGTGTTTTATTGCAGTAGCTGATATGGCAGAGTTAAGAGATAGTCTACAGTTGAGAAATCATCAGCTGGTTGCTCACACTTTGGAAATTGCACATTCTAGTCTTAACATAATGAATTTGAAAGGTGTTGCAGTAATGAGATAAGTCTGCACTTGCAATTTGGCATAACAAACTGCAAGAAAAGCTGCAGTAATGCACATTTAATACAATGTGTGCAAATGGCGAGTTAATGTTGTTTTAAAAGTCTTTGTAAATGACTGAAGGGGAAAGTAGCTACCCAGGGCATGTACAAATAACATGACCATTTTGTGGGAGAAAATGCAATAAATTAAATAAATATAACACTTTTTTCCAGTTTAATGTCCAGTCATAACATCCAAAGGGTAACTTACAGAAACGCATCATGCTATTTCAGGAAACAATTCAAATGCTTCCCTTGTAAACATTGTATGGTTTTTACCCCATGTGATCTTTAAAGGTCATCGTGGTAACCAAAAGGTGAAAACAAAGAGTTATCAGGGCTTACAGAGTACTTCTGAGACTGATAGAGTTCAACTCAACTCACTCAAATATAATTTCAATGATATTTAGCTGAAAGTTGAAAGCCCTCTATATGCAGTACTACAGCTGTAGTTGGTTCTCATCGCCAAAGGCATGGGTTACATCCTCCTGTATGGCAACTGCAATATCATTCTGAATAAAAATAAAATTTCTTGTCTTGGTTAAAATTTCTTTAACCAACCCTTCCGCAGGATCACAAGGGACAGCGACGATGAGGAAGAAGATGACCGGAAGGTGAGCCGGGGCTGCACCCTCCAGTACCAGCATGCCGTGGTCAAGGTGCTGACCCAGTTTCACACCACCTCGACCGAAGGCACTGACCAGGTCATAACCATGCTGGGGCCGGATTGGCAGGTGGACGTCACAGACCTGGTGCAGGATTCCCTGAAGGTGTCTGACCCCAGAGTGGCAGAGCTGGTTGACCGCACAGTCCTGGTGGGCTTAGAGGTTGGAACCACCACATTGAAGGTGGGTGGTACAGACAGCCTAACACCACACAGGTGCTATCACCAAGAAATACAATGCACAAAATAAAATACAAATATGAGAATCAGAGTATGATTTATCCATTGGTATACTTCTGTTCTGCTGTTCAGAGTTGCATGGGTTGCTCCAGCCACACAAATAACCAATATGAAAAATGTAAGCCATGGGAATTGGCCTATATTTTTCAAAGAAGTTGACTTTATCAGAATGATAAGAACATTTGCAGCTGCCTACTGATGCATGTTCTTGGAAAATATAAGCCTGAACACATGTCTTCTCTTAAAATGGGAAGTCTTGTGATTCAGATGATTCACAAGTGGAAGCAGTTTTTTTATTGTTTTACAGGGAATACAGATACCCCACTGTCAGAGACGTTAATTGGCCCACAATGTTCTGGAACCTTTCATAAATGGTGACCAGTTAACATCTCTGATCAAAGAGTATAAATTGTGGGTTAGAATCTTTTATGCACACACACTAGCACAATAGAAATGTTAAAATTGACATGTTTGAACAAACCAAGGTAATAAATAATAAATGGCCTTGGGGGAAAACACTTTTTGTCTCTACCTTCCCTCCCTTTTTTCCTCAGTTCCTTGCTGTAGAATAGAGCGATGTCAATTGCTAGGTTTGGTTGACATTAAATCTGTAAAAAAAGAAAGGCTATGGAGTGGGTGAAGCTTTTTGTTTTGCAGCTTTCTGATTCAGTAAGTTTTCTATATGAATATTTTTTTCTCCCCACTGCTCTGCACTGCTCTTATTAGAGACAGCAATGATATTCAGGTGCGTGCATAGCAGACTCTACAGTTAACCCCCTTCCTTAAAATAGCAATGTTAATGACTGTTGTTTCAGTGAAGCGAACAGAAAAAATATATACTTTTTTCCCCATGTGACTTTGTGCATGCTTTGTGCTTCTTTCCCCTGGGCCTGGAATATTTTTTTACTTTTTTCTGAAATCTAGAATGTTCCCCAGTCCCCTGGATATCAGCACTATGGTAAGTTTAGCTTCCCCTTGTGAATCAATTAGGCAAGAAGAAAGTATCATTTGGAAAGTTTTGAAGGGGGAGCTTCAATGAATAAATTTTTTTTTTTTTTTTTTTTTTTCATTAAACTCTCTCTCTCTCTCTGTTGGTTGTTTTTCACATTCTTAATATTGTATTCTAGTGTCTGTGATACAGCCTCATTAGCCACTGCCATTAAAAGCTGTTGTTTTTATACATTTGTTATGCAATTGATGAGAAAGCCAGAAAATCAGATGTAGCCGGATCTCAGCAAAACAAATGCCTCAAGATCATTTAGATCCCTCTGTGTGTAAATGATTGCAGTGTTGTCTTCAGTGGGACAGATCACTCTTTTGTGTAATTCTCCTTTGCCTACTCTTATGTTTAAGTCTGGGATTAAATACATTCAGATGGAGAAAAGATGTATATAGATTGATGTGTAGTGACCTGGAACTGTCCTTTCCAGTACATTAGTAAATCCGAATAAGATAAAATGATGCAACACCATGCAACAAGAGGCAACAATACTTTTGTTTCAGATAGCATACACAGTCACTACTGCACAGCATATTGTGGACTGTAAGGTAAAAAAGTAAGGTATCGACATGAGGGAAAAGAGCATTTTGCGTTCATGCGCTTCGCTGTAATCCTGAAATTGTATGCCACATTTACAAGATGTAAGAAATATGGTGTGAAGGTTTTAGATCTCAAACGTTTTAAAAGGTTGGCTTCTGTGAATTATCAGAATACTGAAGTAAAAGCCTGACTGGTACCAATTTAGGCAACATAATTGTGCTTACTAATATTCCTTGATATACAGAGGAGCTTAATGAGAAAAAAATATTTCATGAGGAAACATTAGTTCTTGGCTGAGCTCAAAGCATTAGCTTCAAAAAGAGCACTCTTTATACCATCACATTAATACTGTACATAAGATACGAACACTGTGATGCAAACACCAACATCAATCAGTATCAATAATTCAATCAATAATGTATAAATTATACAGATAATTTCAATCCTTGTCACTCTAACTAAACAACTAATCAAATAAGTTTTCTGATGTCCTGGAATTGAACTTGTTTTGTATTCATAGAAGCAATTTTGATACCAATTGTTTGTATGCTGAAAAGTTTCTTTACTGTCACTGTATAAAACACCTCTCCAATCCCCCCAAATCCCTAGCACCCCCAATGGACTTTATTTTTCAACGGACTGTTTTAAAAATGTAGACTGTAACTTGTATAAGATCTGCAATACCAAGCATTCTATTACAGAGAACAATTGAAATGCTTTCTCTGTCTAAAGGCCTTTTTATGCTTCTTGTGGAAGTTGACGTGCACCAGTGCGCACAAGCTCCTGCCTCCACAATAACATAAACTCTACCGGGTTGTAGGAACTAAAAGTGGGCAGGAACTATCTACAATGGAGAATAAAATGGTTCCTGGAGCGTGTTTTTGTTTGTGAGAGTGGCCAATGCATCCATTGCATAGAAACATTTACTGGTCCATCTATTTCAACCACTCTGGTAATTGGGGTCTTTATTTTTTGTAATCCTGCTTATTTTTTATTATTTTTCCCAGCACTGTTTAGCTGAGTGGTCTATGCCCAGTTCAGCTAAACACAGAAATCTTTGAGTACCCCTTTTCATTACAAGTTGCCGACTCAAATTTCTTATGAACGTCATCGTCACAACATATACCGATCAAAGCTTGCACCTTGTCGTTGGTTCACAAATTTTTAGATTTTCTTTTTCCATTTCAAAATTCACTTGTTCTCTAGCAGCTGCTAAATGTTTTTCTGTTGCCTGTATTTAAAAACGGTGCTTGTGGTCTGCTAGGCAATTTTCACAAATATTACATTTGACCAATTATTAATGTTCAGGTCCATCCCAATAGTTTGTGGACCGTACTACTTCATACTACCTCATACCTACCTTCATACTATACAAGCAGGGGCAAGCATGCATGCATGGAAGCATGCCCCAGAAACCAAAGTCAGCTCTGGTTCCTCCAGTAGATAAAGGGTTTTAGTTTCCAAAAAGTTCCTGAGTTCTGGAAAAGGTTCCTGTGGTGGGAAAGGGGGCAATTATTGTAGATGAAAAGACCATCTGAATGGACTCTTCCTGTGCCTCTCAAAATCTGAAACACTGCACCAGGTCATTTGTTCTGTGTGAGCTACCCAACTGCTCTTCCGGGTCTTTCAAAACAGGGTGGCAAAAAAGGACAATTATTGCAGCACTCCGGAAAAGTGCTTTTAAAAATGTTTGTATTGCTGATGTACAGGGCGCAATTTATGAAAAAATAGGGAATGGGAGGTTTTTGGTACTCCATTTTATTCATAAAAAAGTATGAACCTGGGTGGTTAACCTGTCACTAGTTAGCAAGCTTTAAATTAACCAGGCTGAAACGAATACAAAATATAAGCATCACATACATGCTGTATATATTCAGGCCTATGTACCTGTATTCCCAAGTACCATAAAAGTGAAGTTAATGATGACTCCAAATAATTACATATGAAACAAAAGCTTAAAATCTTTTTCCTGGACATTTCTTGTTTTTGGGACTGAAAATATTTGTCCAGGTGGGATTTTGTGAATTCCTAAATTATGTGGTTAGGTTTCATTCCACAGGCAAACAAACAAACAGTCCAATATTATGCTCATAATGCCTGCCCACCCCTGTTACTGCCAGGATGCTAGTTGAACTATTAATAAAATATGAAAAGACATATTTTTGAAATTTCAACATTTAGCTGGATTACAGTACTAATAGAACATGAACATTTATCAGTGCTTGTGAAACATTTCTTACCTGAGAATAATAAAAAGATTAAAACCGGTATCCTTGGCTGGGTTATCAGTTGTTTCTTTACTGTGCTTTACACACAATACCATGTGCAGTGTTGGAGTATTATGAAACTCGTCATGAAAGCACCTTGTTTGAGAAGTATGTTTGACTGTTGCGGACGGCATGCTTGTGTTTGCAAAGGGGTTGGTAGGCAGAGACTTGGAGCATGTTGAGGCTTCTGCTTTGTGTCTCATGTTATGTTTAAAGGTAATCAGAGGTAACCAAAAAGTGAAAAATGAGCTACAAGTGGTAGCTTTCCACAACCTTCAGCATCCCTTGGCCATGTAATGGAATCTAACAGGTTCTGTCACCCACCTAATAAAGCACACGTTCAGAACATTTATAGTTTATTTTGGGCCCGTAAAAGGGAAAAAATGGCCCAGGTTTTCATTTTAATGTTTCATTTGACTTAATGTAGAAACCAGCTACGTTCATATAGGTTTCTAATGCTTTGAAAGCCATCAGATTAAATTTTTTTGCCCGACCTTAAGCTATGTCCGAAGGGAAGAGCAAGATTTTAGCCATGTTACCAGAAAGAGTATCACTGTTTTTTAATCTTATTCTTCATTTAAAACCTGGTAGAAAAGTGGGTTGGTTCCAATTTATCGCATTTATTTTTAATTACACACCTATATAGCCACAAAATCCATTGCTATTACCAATTTGGCATCATGTCTATAAATTGATGTTTCCTTTAAAAGTATCAATTTCAATCCCAGTGAATGCCTGCTGTCATCCAAAATAACAGCAGCTCCCCCCCTCCCCCTCCCCCTGTTACAGGTGGAGTCCCCGCTGGCTGTGGAGGCTGTGCTTGGTGATACCATGTTCTCCGTCATCGATGATAAAGTGTCCATTCTGGAACTTCGAGTGCACGCTGTTTCAGGCCTATCTCTGATGCTACAACCCAGCCCCGGCAACAGCCACACCATGGTCGCCAAGGCAACTGGCCTACAGACACTCTCCACTCCAAAACAGGTACTTAACTAACCCAAAATTGTAGGTGGATCTGTGCATGCATCTTTCCTTTCAAGGACCAAAGGCCTTTGGAAACGTCCATATTTCACATGCTAACCTTCTGAGCATACATTTTTACTCATAGTTGTTCATACTTTATTCGGCCCATACTCTGTTCCTGCTTACAGCCAATCCTCCTATTTTAAGGATGTTGGGAGCTGTGACCATGATGATGCACTTTTGCCCTGGCTGTAAATTACCAGGTTCAAACCAGAATATGAAAGACAGCATAACTAAGATTGTACATTGTACTTTAGAAACAACGCATTACATCAAGGTGCATGCATGTAGGCTTTTAACAAGTGCTTTTTTTAGAAAGGCCAGAGCCAACACTATTGGGTGTTTGGACTTTAAAATGAAATTTACTCCAAATGCAGTACCCTCCTCCTTCCTTGACTTTTCCTAAATAGCTGGGCTTAAAAAATAACTGTGTTGTTAGAATAAAAAAAAAACTGACTCATTAAAGAAATAGACATTTTGTATACAGACACAAAAACGTCCTGCCAGACAATAGGTAACAGGTGCTGATGCCCAGGTGTGAATGGGTTGCCGTCTCCTTCAGCATGCTTTTCAGCGACTGAATGAGCGATGCTTTGATATAAATTACTATAAATTACTTTCAGTTTTTCACTGAAACGGCACTTTGGACAAAATCTGAATAGACTATAGGATGGCAAAATCTACTGTACTGGAAATACTGTTGAATGACTAAAGCATTGACCTGGAATGTGAGCTGCGTGGAAATTACATGAAGTCAAAGACAGAAGCAGCAGCCGCCAAAACAGCCATGGTCGCAGCATCACCTCGCACATCTATCATTCCTGGGAAGAAAACACAGTGAAAGGGTTGACTAAAGACAACAGGGTGAAATGCAATCGATTTGTGTGCAAACCCTGCTCATACAAACAATTAAAGCTGTGTGTTCCCTGTGGAACTGGTGAGTAAAAGGAGAGAGACAGTACATATATAAAACCTCAATCAAATAGTGGGAGCAAGGGAAGGGACTGGGAGAAGCACGCAGAATTCATTATGACTAAAGAAATTTTTTAAAAATATCGCACTTTATACTAATTTCTCAATTTTGTGTTTTGCTTATTTTTCACATTTTAGTGCTTTTCTCAAATGCGCCTGGAATATGCCTTGGCACATTTTCCCTCACCTATATAACAAAACTAATATAAATTAGAAATGAAAATATTGAAAGCCTTGGTAGTTTAAGTTAGTAAAAAAATGTGGCCTTTCTAGTGTTAAGCTTCAGATATAACATAACATAATATAATGACGAGAACAGGCCATTCAGCCCAACAATGCTTGTCGTTTTCCTAACTAAATTAGTGCTCTGATTACCTACAGACTAGATAGTATCTAACACTGTATCAAGCCTAGTCTTGAAAATCCCCAAAGTTTCTGCCTCTACTACGTGACCTGGCAGGCTATTCCACACATTGACTACTCTCTGTGTGAAAAATTCCTCCTAATGTCTGTATGGAATCTACCTTTTGTTAATTTCCATTTATGTCCCCTTGTTCTACTAACAGAACTCAACCTGAAGAATCTCTTGCATAAGGGTGTGAGCTTTTAAATCTACAAATACAGTTTAGACAGTAGTGGTTTTGAGCTCAGGTCAAAATGTGCTTTTTGTCTCTTTGACTTTTATGTTATTTGATTAAAGGAAAGAGAAATCTGCCAGACTGAAATGTAAAAGTCTTGCCAGTTAAGTCTAAATTATAGCACAGAATGCATTGCCATGATACATTACATTGCATTACATTACATTTATTTAGCAGACGCTTTTATCCAAAGCGACGTACAAAAGTGTATTTCATGGTCATGGACAACTACAAAACACAGGTTCAATAAGACACGATACTTATTTTGTACAGCTATTTCTAGCGAAGAACACAGTTTAGTTCACACAGTGAACACTATTCTGACCTAACTTATGCCAAGACAAACTACGGAGAAGAACAAGCTACAATATTAGGACAAATACAAATTAGCAAAAAGTGCTGGAATGGGGGTACATGTAACATGAGTGTCATGAAAGGGGGGGATTCAAAGTGAAATGATACACAGAGTGGTGGTAGTTAGTCCAGGTATAGTCTGAAGAGATGTGTCTTCAGACCACGGCGGAAGATGGGTAGTGAGGGAGAGGTTCAAAGAGGGACAGAGAGTTTGTTCCACCACTGGGAAGTTAGGGTGGAGAAGCTCTGCGATCCCTTTACTCGGGTAGGAGGGGGTACAAGGTGCCCTGCTGCTGCAGAGTGGAGTGGTTGAGCAGGCTTATAGAATGGAATCATGTCCTGCAAATAGATAGGGGCCATCCTGTTGGCTGCAGTGTAGGCGAGGGTCAGGACTTTGAACCTGACCCTGGCAGCGACCGGTAGCCAGTGGAGTGACATGGGGGAAGGTTGTAGATGAGTCGGGCAGCGGCATTTTGAATCATCTATAGTGGCTGTATGGCACAAGCTGCCAGGCTTGTAAGGAGATGGTTGCAGTAATCAAGGCAGGAGGTCACCATAGCCTGGACAAGTAGCTGGGTGGAGTGCGTAGTCAGGTATGGTCAAATCCTTCTGATGTTATACGGAAGGAATCTGCAGGACCGTGATGTTGCCTTGATGTGCTCCTTGAGGTCCAGCTGGTCATCCAGGACCACCCCCAGGCTCTTTGCAGAGTGAGAGGCAGTCACTGTGGTGCCATCAACCGTGATTGAAAGCTCATGTAGTAGGGAGGTCTTGTATGAGAAGAACAGCAGCTCAGTTTTGTTGAGGTTGAGCTTCAGGTGGTGGCTGGCCATCCAGGTAGAGATGTCAGCCAGGCAGGAAGATATTTTATCATCAACCTGTGAGGCAGAGGGGGGGGGGGGGAAGAGTTGCGTGTCGTCTGCATAACAATGATAGGAGAGGCCGTGTGAATAAATAACTAAACCAAGAGATTTGGTGTATAAGAAGAACAGCAGAGGACCCAGTACAGATCCCTGTGGCACTCCTGTAACAAGGGGATGAGAAGCAGAGGCAGACCTCATCCAGGTGACCTGGTAGGACCAATCTGCAAGATAAGAAGCGAACCAAGACAGGGCGGTCCCAGCAATGCCCATCTCAGCCAAGGTGGAGAGGAGTATTTTGTGGTTGACCGTGTCAAATGCTGCAGACAGGTCATGGAGGATCAGGACAGAGGAGAGGCGTGAAGCTCTTGCAGTGGTGAGTGCCTCCGTCACAGCCAGGAGGGCAGTCACTGTTGAGTGCCCGGATTGGAAGCCAGACTGGTGAGGGTCTAGCAGGTTGTTCATGTGATACAGTGAGCTCCATGATGTCTAGGACAAAGACATATTTTTTTTCTTGATTTGGCTCTATACTCTACAATTTTATATTTGTAATTAGACATTTCAGATGTAGTTAAAGTGCAGATTCTCAGCTTTTATTGAATGGTATTTTTTATACATTTTGGTTTCACCTTGTAGAAATTTTATAGCACTTGTTATACATATTCCCCCATTTCAGGACACCATAATGTTTGGGGGAAATGGCTTCTTGGGTGTTTCTGGTTAGTGCAGGTATAATAGAGCTTCCAGTATCTAGTCTTGATTCTTTTTTTTTTCTCAAAATTTGTTTATTAGATTTTCAACAACACACAAATGTCAACACAGTTACTTTTCAAGTTCCAATATTGAATCAAGTATAACATACAATACAAAACTAACTAATTAAAAAAAGACACAAAACGTACACGTTAGTCACCCAGTAATAATCAAAGATAAATAAAAAAATTCAGCTGATAGAGAAAAGAAAAAATAAATAACATTCCAACCCCACTAAAGGTACACTAAAGTGATTAGACACATTCAATTAAAGCTGTTACTCCGGAATAGCAGCAAACACCAACCCCTCAGCATGTGCAAAAAGGTCTCCATGTTCTATTAAATTTGGCAAGAGGACCATTTATAGTACACCTAATTATTTCCACTTTAACAAAGTAAAAAATGTCTTTGATCCATGAGCAGTGAGAGGGGGGTGCAGGTGATTTCCACCTCAGTAAAATCAGCCATCTGGCTAATAAGGTAACAAACGCTATAAAATCTACCTTATATTTTGGAAGCAGCAAAGTGGGAGGCGGAACCCCAAACAATGCTGTGATTGCTGTTGGCTCAAATTGAATCCCAATACAATCTGAAATCGAGTTAAAGATTTCTAGCCAATAGGCATGTAAGGAAGGGCATGACCAAAACATATGGATGTCGGTAGCAGGGGCTTGGCAACATCTATCACACATAGGGTCGACATAATTATAAATCTTAGTCTGGCTTTAGTGTGTGTGTACGGTGAAGGATTTTGCATTGGGTCAGACCATATCTAGCACAAATACATGAGGAGTGAACCCGACGCAGAATGACATCCCACAACTCCTCTGAAATCTCCTACCCCAGATCCTCCTCCTATTGAGTCTTTATGTTATGTAAAGAGGCTGGGCACAATGTGTGGATAAGATCATATAGATGAGAGATCATACCCTTTAAGAAAGGGAATGGGGTTAAGAAAGAATCAATAGGTGAGGTCTCCGGGAGATTGGGAAAATGGGAGCTAAAATTACGAACAAAACTGTGGATCTGTAGATACCTAAAAAAAAAAGATGTCTAGGTAAAGGGAACTTCTCAGAAAGCTGTTTAAAAGATGCAAAGGTATTGTCAATATATAGGTCGCCAAATGTCTCAATTGCCAGAGTTGGACCATAGGGAAAACGCTCTATCAATCAAAGGAGGATGAAAAACCAGATTAGCTGATATTGGAGCTAAGAAAGAAAAGGTCTGTAGACCAAATTGCTTCCAGATCCTCAACGTAGACAAGGAATTTTTAGAATAAGGAGAGGAAGAAAAGTTAAGGGGGGAGTGAATAAGGGCTGTCAGCGAGGCAGGTTTAGTGGAGAATGCCTCCATATGCAGCCATGAACGAGGAGCAGGTGATCTCTCCAGACAGATCCAAAGCTGAATTACTCCAAGGTTGGCAGCCCAATAATAAAACCTAAAATTAGGCAAGGCCAAACCTACAAGAGACCTCAGCTTCTGCAACAGCTCCCTACGAAGTCGAGGGACTTTCTTATTCCGAAATAAACTCAGTGACTAAACTATCTAATTTACAAAAAAAGACTGGGGAGAAAAAAGGCTATGCATTGAAAAAGGTAAGACAGTTTGGGGAGGATGTTCATTTTTTACAGAGTTAACCAGGGCTACAAGGGATAGAAGCAACAATGACCACCTCTGGAAGTCTTCCTGTATCTGAGCCACCAAAGGGGGCAACATTGAATTTAAACAGGTCTTAAAATTTATTTCTAACCTGAATACCAAGGTATGTAAAACCATGTGGGACAATTTTTAATGTGAAATCCTGCAAAAAATAATTACAAGCAATATTTAAAGGAAACAACTCACTTTTGTCTAAATTAAGTTTATATCCTGAAATGCGGTCAAATGAAGTAAGGATGTCAAGAGCAGATACGGAGAGATTAGAGATGTATAAAAGCAAGTCATCCACATAAAGGGAGACCTTCTGCTCAAAACCATTTCTTTTTATTCCAGTTATACAGGGGTTTGACCAGAGCGCAGTGGCGAGTGGTTCAATAGCAATAGCAAATAAGAGGGGACTCAAAGGACAGCCCTGCCGGGTGGAGCGATACAAGGGAAAGTGTTCTGAGTGGGTATTATCAGTTCTGACTGAAGCCATAGGGGACAAGCAGTTTAACCCAGGTAATAAACCTCTGACCAAAACCAAATTTCTCCAAAGTGTAAAAAAGATAATTCCACTCTACACGATCAAAGGCCTTCCCTGCATCTAACGAGATCAGAGCCTCTGGTGCAGACGAGGTGGAGGGATTATACACCACGTTAGAGTCGTCTGAGGTTAAAAAAAAGAATGTCTGTTCCGGATAAACCTCATTTGATAGGGGGAGATCGGGGGAGGGCAGAACAGTCTCCAGATAAATGGCTAATAGCTTAGATAAGAACTTTACATCCATAGGTACTAGACTTATAGGACGATAACTCCAGCAAGATAAAGGGTCCTTATTCTTTTTTTAAATCAATGAAATTGAAGCTTGATTAAGAGTTGGGGGTAGTTTAAGAGTTAAATGATTCATTAAACATCTCAATCAAAACCAGGGTTGAGGGAGGGTGGGCTCTAGCGAGTACACAAAACACAGGAGGCTTAGTGATAGGTGGAGTATTTCTGAGAGACCTGCCTCTAGTGGCTACAGTCTACAGCAATCCAGTGATGAGCGATAGGATTCCCAAGGCAAGCAAAGTGCAGTAGCACACTATGTTGTGCCAGCAGGCGATCAGGCCAAGCAGAAAAAGTTGCCCACAATTACTCCGCGACGCGACTAATTTGATTCAAGAGTAAATGTACCATCGATTCACTCCACTACTCCTGAGGTGCGGTCAAATTCAGCGAACAAGGCGGACGTTTGCAAACTATTTCAAACTTTTTTCAGTTAGTTTTATGTTTGTGTTCGCTACGAACGTTCGCCTGTGTTCGCTGAATTTGAACACACCTCTGGCCAAGGTAATTTCAGTGTGCCGAGCTAGCTTTTTCAGGCATCATCTTTATGCTAGCTCAGCCTGATGTTCCCATGCCCTATGTTCCTTCCTTCCTTGCTGCATGTCAGAAATTCAAATGTGTTGCTTCTTTTATTCAACAGCACAGGTAGCACAGTTATTAGCACCATATGGGGGCTCCAACCATAGACATATATACGTATATATGTCTATGGCTCCAACAACACACCTCCAGCGCAGCCATGTTGAATTAGGCATGAACAATCGAATCAAGTCGATGCACCAATAAAAAAAAAAAAAAAAAAAAAAAAAAAACAGTACTCACTAGAGGCCGCCCTCCCAACTTTGATGGGTGAAAGTGACGGTTTTAATTTCAAACCCTATTTCATGTCGCACATGTAGTGTCATTGAAATAAATTAAATACATACATTTCGTGCCACATTTATTTATGCTCACATTTCATGATGTATTTAATTTTGTCTGAAATATTCCTCCATAGATACAAAGGGAATAGATTTGTGAATCAGAATTGCTGAAATTCTAGATTTTCCCTGGAATGTCAAATGAAATACCTGGCTAACCCATCTTCTCTGCAGTTTAATATGACTGGATGATTTTAATTGAGTCTCCTGAAGAAAAACAATATGGGCTCCTAATTATTGGAGATGGTGAAGTACTTTACTACATTTAATAGGTTGATTTAAGCCATTACAGTTACAGCTAATAAATTCGAAGTCCACTAACTGATTGTTGTGATATTCTAGACTGGACCATGTTTTAAATAAACAAGTAAATAAATGTATGTACAAATAGTGTAGTGTGGAATGAGTAGCAATTGCAAGAATACAACTAAAGAAGATGGGTGACCAGACAATATACAAAACCAAACACAAAAGGCACTCAAAACAAGAAAAAGAACTCTCCTCCACCCCCTCCCTAGCTGAAGCGTCACCCCAAACGAGACGCATGAAAAACCCAAAAGGTTACCAAAAACATCTTAACACACTCCGTAGTACCACCAAAGGAATAGTACCTCCTAGACTTTGTGATATTCAGAAAAAAAGCATATGTAAACAAACACAGTATGAGCATTCGCAAATTAACTTAATTAAAATTATAAGACTTGGAGGTAAAGAAGCTTACCAAACAGATGCTAATGAACTAGCCAGTTAGCCTACTGGGACAGCCAGCCAAATCCTCTTTAGACTGTAGCTCCAGAAGTGCCAAGTCCGTTCTTGCACGTGAGGACGACATTGTTGGTCAAAATGTATAAAAAGTATCCTGAAGGAGTCCAAACATGACGTATAATCGAGCACCGTCAAAAAAGTTGTGGAAAGACTGTTAATGAGTTAAAATGATCACAAACTCAGAGCACTGAGGAGACACGTCTTACATGCTTGATGCTCAACCACCCTTTTGATTCCGATTGCTTTTGGAATCTGTTATTGGCATTTATCAACATGAGGATCAGACATGAAAAAGACCTAGGCCGAACCACAAGCTTACCGAAATCAACCGTTTGTCATTAAGAAGAGCGAGCACTGGTGAGCTCAGTAATCACAAAGGGCCTGGGAGGCTAAGGAAGACATCTAAAGTTGATGACCAAAGAATTCTCACCATAATGAAGAAAAACCCCAAAACACCTGTCCAAAAAACAGAGACACTCATTAGGAGGCAGGCATGATGTGTCACAGCCTGCAGAACAGAACAGTGTTACGTGACGTAATGCAGGTGGACCCAAATGCAGGACTTGGACACAGATTCTCTGGGAAAAATTAGACGCGTTTATTTTAATAACTGGCGATCCAGCTGGGTAGCAAGGGAGAAGGCATTGACACCCCGGACAGCCGAACTGAGGCAACGATCTGGCGGAGAGTGGTGGGCAAACCGAGAATATGTGCTGGAGTAAATAGGGGCAGAAGCATGCGGAATGCTGACGAGGCAGGTGAAGGAAATCAGCTGGCAACAAGACCCGCCTACATTGCAAGGGAAAACAAAGATTGTGAAAGGAAAAGACAAGATACATGAGGCTAACAAAAAACACGAAAACGAGAGGGATATGACAAACAGAACTATAGAGGCTACAGAGCAGGATGCAAACCACTAGTTAAAACAGAATGGCCAGGTTATAGTTTGCAAAAAGTATTTAAAAGAGCCTGCAAAGTTGTGGAAAAATGTCTTGTGGACAGGTCTTGTGCTTAAAAATCATAGTGTTAATGTTTTGCTTTAAGGATGTTCAAGAGAATTTGTTTTATGAGTCAAGAATCGCAGAAATAATTTATTCAGACATTATGCTATGGTCAGAGGTGGGTAACCCAGCTTCAAAGAGTAAAAAGACTGACCATGTATTTGCGCCACCAACATGCACTAAACCAGCTGATTACAATAATTAGTTCTCCTACCATGGTGAAGGGTTATGCTAATTAGAATCAGCTGGTTTAGTGCATGGTGGTGGAGCAAATACATGGTCAGTCTTTTTACTCTTTGAAGCCGGGTTACCCACCTCTGGCTATGGTGACATAAAAACATGTTTTTATAGTATGAGCATAACCGTGTTTTTGTTACGTTTTGTTACCAATAGGCCTACCCAATTTTACTAAATTACAGTTGTAAATGTGGAGAGATAAAAAGAGAAAAAAAACATATTGTTTGTAATCATTCTGTGAGTTGGATACTGTTTTTGGTAGATTAATAAAAGAATGAACATGTTAACTCATTTGTCACATTAGTTTAAGTTGTGCATTAGATATGTCACTAAAACCACAGCTGTAGAATTGCATGGAATAAAATGTAACATCTGTGGTATTAGTGTTTGCAATTTGATGTTACCGCATAGCCATTCCAAAAACACTGCTGTCATCAGAGCCGAATTTCACTCCCTCCATGCTCCATGTATCGAATGACTATGTAAAATAAGTATTTTTGTCGCTTTCTCCCAAATTCTCATTTTCATGATTCTTGAAATTCTATGGAAACAAAAACCGGAACGCATTCCCGGACCTAGCGAGGTAACAGATATTTCTAGGTATGGATGGTTCCTGAATGGAATGCAATGGGAAAGGGGCTAGATAGAGTGATGGCAAAGTGTGGAGACCAAGAGGAACTGCAAAAAGCACCCCCCCAATCTGTGAAATGTGATGGTGGGGGTGTTAGAGTTTGGGTATGTATGTCTGCCACAGTTACATTCTCGCTTGTCTTAATTAATGATTTAATTGCTGATAGGAACAGCAGAATGAATTCTGAAGTGTACAGAAGCATCTTCTCTGCTGAAGTTCAAGCAAATGCCTCCAAACTCATTGGACAAAAGTTCATCCTACAGCAAGACAATGATCCCAATCACAATGCTGAAGCAACAAAGCAGATTTGCAAAGCCAAAATCTGGAAAATTCTTGACTGGCTAAATCAGTCATATGATCTGAATCCAATTTAACATGTGTATGATTGAAAATGTCAAGGCACTGCTCTGTGTAACAGTAAAATACGACCCCAAATCACCGAGATGCCGATTCGCACGGGGCTAATATTATCACATGACCTCTGTGTTTGGCAAAATATGGTAGGTAATTTGCGGTGGAATTTTTACTTTACAAATTACGGACATGGCAGATTCGCACGGGATTAACATCACAGACGACCTCCGCACTTATTACAAGTTACTAGAGGTCCCCTGGTAACACTAGTCTTTAGATAACTACAGAGCTAATGAGATGATTAAATGATATAGATTTTGAAAGCATGAAATATTACATTTACGTGACCCTGACAAAAACCTTGACAGGTCAGTCATTAACAGGAGCATGGCCTTACATCAGTCTCACTTCAGCTGTCCCCTTTTCAAAAAGTAGCACATAAATGTTTATTTTTTTAAAGTATAGGCTACTTAAGTACTGTTCATAAAGTTTATTTTAAAAGTGTACTTTTTCATATATTTTAAGTACATTATAAAAATAATTCAGCCTATTTTCAGTAGCCTATACCAAAAGTATTTCCTGGAATACGTATACCATTTATTCTAACATCTGCATGCTAAAGTGGTATACTTTAATTTTAAAATTGTTTACTTCTGGAAAGTAAAATAGAAAGTGCACTTTGAGTAGCTTACACTCTCTGGGATTTGGTTCAGTAAAAGTGTACTGTAGGCATATTTTTGAACTTCTCTTTTGTAAGGGTTGACAGCTCTGCACAACCAACAGCTTCCTTTCAACCGACAAATTTATCTTGGTTGTTGGACATTGTAATGGAATAAGCAATGCCTCAGTCCAGATGCATCTGTAAAAGCAATGGTGTATTGTAAATACTGATTTCATTCGTTCTCCTGAGTCCCAACACAGGCGCCAAGTGAAACTTCTATGCACTATTTGGTTTCCCAAGAGTCCTCTGTGCAATTGATAGTTTGCAAATTCCCTTCAGGGCAGCGACTCAGAACAAACACACTTTTGTGTGTAGAAAAGGGCAGACCGCTCTGTAAACATACAAGTTGTATGTGATGACAGTTATAGAGTAGGCTGTTAGATGCTGTGGGTAGACACCCTGGGAGCACACACAACAGCAAAATTTAGAGCAACTGTGATTTGCGTCACTGCTTTGTCACAGGTGACATTACTGATGTCTGGCTTTTAGGTAAGAATGAGTAGGTTTAATGTGAATATTACAAATTGCAAAGTGCCTAATGTTACTATAAATTGTAGGCTACTGGAGAGATGTACTAGTTCAAATAAAATAAATAATTAAATAAAATATATCATTAAAATGGCATTTCTATATTACAACGTAGTCTTTTTACGTAATAATTTAATTTTACTGCCAGTTGAATTTTTCCACCCTTCAGATACCCCTTGGAAGCTTGCCTTCTGACACCTGTGGCCAGCCCATGTAGAGCAAAGGAGCGATAAAAAACCAAAATGAGGCAGGCGGAAGAGGACAATAGTCGATTTACATTTTCACCAAAATTAATTTGATTGCAACATGCGTTTGTGGCTTGCAATTGCAATTTCTGTGTGAAATGCTACAAAAAGAGCAGGAGAAATCTATCACATCTCACAGATCTCTGCTTGCACGCTGGAACTTTCGTGAAACAAACCCCAGAATCATGGAGGGTATTAGATTACAGAAACCCACGTCATCTGGTAATCCAGATTATGGTTTGCCATGTTGACAAACATAAAGGGTTTGTCTGCTGATGTTTTCACAATTTGTTTATTATGTGGTTTATTTTGTTGTTTTTGTGATACAGAATAAGCTTATATGTAGTAATGATATATATGCTATGCTGTTGTTTTATATTGTATAAATACATCAAGCATTTACACAACTGATGGAAAGTCACAAATTATGAACATAAAGGACAATTTTTATTCTTCCAAATGAGAAATTTTAATAATGTGTGCATTGTTTCTCATATAAGGTAGTTTTAGCTCTCTGTTTGAAGCAACCCATTTTCTTGAGTGTTTGAGTGCCAAAAGCAGTGATTTTTGCTCTAGGTCTGTGAAATTTTAATTTAATAAAGACTCCCACGAAACATTGCACCCGAGAGATGGAGTCCAATTTTAATGAGAAAAATGCATGGGGCTATGTCTCTATCTGTGAACTGTATTGTCAAGTGAGGAGAAACAATCCGAACTTTCCTTCATAATCTTCTCAGAGTATTCAGTGGGAGTGCTTGCAGCCTAAGCTTTCTCCTGGTCCCAATTCACCTCCTAAGCTCTCCACCTCTGTTTCGAGTTATGCTTAATTTTAAGTGTCACTAAGGTGAGGGCCATTCCAAAGTGAGGGTAGGCATCGAGGCGAAAGGGAGCATAAAAAGCAGTAGGTGTGTGGGACACAATTTTGGTCTGCTTCAAAGAATCATAATTGATGGAGTGTTGAGGGGCCGAACGGCCACTATCCCTTGCTGTAATTAGGTTCACTCAGTTCTGGGATAACCCTTTCACAAGATGGCGACTCTCGTGAATGCACAAAAGTGTTAGTGTGTAGGCGGAGTGATTAGGAGGTGAATTGAGACCGGGCTTCAGCCTAAAGCGGCTCAGGCTAGTGCACAGTTAAGGAAGTGGAGCTGCTTTCTTTTAGCAATAGCCAAACTCAACAGGAGACAAGCCCATTTCCACTTGTCCCCCACATTAATGCCGAATTTGTCCCATCTTCTACGGCTCGGCCACCTTTAGATTTAATTAACGTAATGTATTGTTCTAAGAGCTTTCTCAGTATGGGTCATAAAAGTGAGCGATTCCTGCTGCAGCTGATATTCTCAGAGGAGTACTGAAGCTTTTTCAAACAATTATTTTCTATCACTCATGAAATCTCATCCTTGTCTGTTTTCTGTTTCTTAGTTTCTTTGTCTCTGAGCTAGAATTTGACTGCAACAAAACAAATAGAAATAAGATGTATTATCTTACTACATTTTCAGGTTTTAATAGTGTTTATGTATTCAGCTGTTCACCTCTTTATTTGAGGAACTTAATGCTTATAGTTTTTTTTCATCTGTGAATTCTGAAAAGCTAGTATTATATAATCTGTTTCTTCAGTGTCAAACACTAAAGCATACAGTTTCACCTGCACTGAATGTCTGCTATTCAAAGCCTCAAACATTTTCAGACTATGATACACAAACAGTCTGTGTAAGTTTGTGTAAGACCATATTTTGAATGGTATCAGCTGCAGTCATATTACTATAATGGTTGACAGCTTTATTCCTTAATTTGCTTTGTTTTTCTTCTGTCTGTATTCTATGCCTCATGTATGTGTCTTACTGGGTTTATCAGTGTAAATCTCATTATTCACCGCATTACTCAATCATGCATATTAAAAGCCATATTTATCTTAAAAAGGGTAGCGCAAATCCCAATAATATTAGAGGACCTGTTTATTTAAGCACACATGGAATATTGGAGAAAATGTTGGATAAATACTGCATGAAAACAATTTTGTATCAGATTACTAAAAGGCATTTGGTCAAAAAAAGAAAATAAACCCGAATGGCAAGTCCTTGTGCCATCAGACACATGGCAGGTGGGAGCTGAAAGTGTGTTTTTAGAGGGAGCATAGATTGGCAGTGTCAAATCAGGGTTCATTCTGTAGTGACAAGATACATAAGTGTAAACTCATTGCCATTTCTCCATGGTGCAGACTCATACAATCAGACAAATAAGGTGCAGCTGTGCAATACTGTCTGTTGTGTGCCCATGGGAGGGCAACTCGCTCTCTTGCAGGGCTCTGTTCCTCCCTGAATTAGGGGTTGCAGGGCACAGGCATGGTGCCAATCTAACCTCTTGATAAGAGAAGGACAGCTGCGGTGGAACTTCCCAAATTATCTGCCCTTCTGTAATGTAGTGAAACTCTGGAGATTGAAGTAGTCTGAGAAAAAAGTTGTATGTGCATTTTCAGTAGGAATACATGCAAGTGGTGATGCAAGTCCAAAAAGAGGTAGTTACTTGGTTGCTGGACTCCATTCTTAATAACTTTATTTGTATAGCACCTTTCATATAGACTGCAGCTCAAAGATAAAAAATAAAAGGCAAAAACAGGGAAAAGCACAACAAAATACTCTAATACTCTTGTTATTAGAGTAATATTGTTGAATATTATCTTGACCATGAAATTGCTTTCCCATGTAAAGACATGACACAATTTATTAGGAAGGACATTTTTCCAGCTGAATCACAATTGTGTCAATGATGAGGCATTAGGCTTTGGGATGAACTTGAACCAAGGTCAAGCTGCCATAATTACTCCCATCCTGTCCCTGATCACCCCCACAGCTACCTCACCCCACCTGAGAATCAGAGTATTGTGTTAAAAAAAATAGAGCTACCATAATGTTTCTAATGTGATCTAAATATAAAAAAGGCTGAATGACCAAATGCTGAATGCATTTGTATTGCAGGGTTCCACTCTTTTTTGTCATTAGCTTCCATTTGCTAAAACATTCAGTAAATGGTGTTAAATTACCCAACTGAAAAGCAACTAATTTCAAGAACATTCCGTGTGGGCTGTTTTTGTTCCACTGAGCAGTTGTTTAAAGACATTATTCAACATAACTAAGAAGCCCCATTTACATATGAAAACTAAAACCTTTCAGTTATAGCTTTTTTTTCCTTTAGATTTCAATGTCAAGGAATCTTACTTCAAAGTACTGGTTTGTTTAAAGAATATTTCTATCCAAACATTATCTATGAGATGAAGAACTGTTGCTTTAATGTGGATGTACCTATAAATGTCAACTATTATTGGCTAACACAAATCTCTTGTATCTTGCATGAGTAAAGTGCTGCAAATAAATTCTTTGTGAGACTACGTGTTAAAACACAAATATCATTTAACTATCAGACAGTTGGGACCATACATTAGTTGGAGTCATGATTAATAATAATTGTTTACTGAGCTTCTTTATTAAACAAATTGTAATCAAAAAAATCTTAGGCTTTTTTTTTTTTACATGAAGAACAGCCTTTTGATAGTCTGTTGGTTGTGAAACCAATTACTTTCTGTAATGGGTATTATGCATATGTTTCCACAGGAGGCGAGCCTCTCCATCTGGGTTTACTATAGTGATAACACTGCGGCCCCTCTGAACCTGTTTGACCCAAAAGACTACAACCTGAATGCTTCAACTCTGGATGACAAAGTGGTGACCATTACCCAGGACCCTCAGCTGCAATGGCCAGTCATCGTGGCAGAGGGTGAGGGCTCTGGAGAGATAATCCGTCTGGAGATGACTATCTGTGAGGCCTGCCAGAAGACAAAGCGCAAAAGCATCATCGCCTCAGCACCTGTGTATGTCAAGGTTCACTTTGGCCCAGAGGATGACTCAGAGGAAGAAGGTGAGGACTATCCAGGAGGCCGTGGGAGCCATGGCATACCTGGCCACGGCGAGGGCGAAGAGTCACCCAACACCAGGAAACCAATCGTTGATCCTAACAATGATGGGGGAAGCTATGAAGCAGCCAATGAGCAGCCCGCCAGTGTCCCCATTGACTACACCAATTTCCCGACCATCGGCAACCCAGAATCACCCACAGAAGGAGATGACGAGGGGGATATAAGCCGGCCCCGCAGCATGACAGACCTGGAGATTGGCATGTATGCCCTGTTGGGGGTCTTTTGCCTGGCCATCCTGGTCTTCCTGATCAACTGCATTGTCTTTGTCCTCAAGTACCGCCACAAGCGCATCCCTCCAGAGGGACAGGCAAACATGGACCACTCCCACCACTGGGTGTTCCTAGGAAACGGGCAGCCTCTGCGGACCCAGGGTGACCTCTCTCCCCAGCAGGTGGAGAGTCCCAGCAACCCCTTGGAAGGGGTACAGACTTGCTGCCACGGAGACCACCACAGCAGCGGCAGCTCCCAGACCAGCGTTCAGAGTCAGGTGCACGGGCGGGGGGATGGGAGCTCAGGGGGCTCCACTAAGGAGCACAGTGAAGAACCCAACTCCCCTACCTCCAAGCGCAAACGGGTCAAGTTCACCACTTTTACCACCCTCCCCAATGAGGACATGCCCTACAATTCCATCCCTATTGCAGATGAGGAGGACATTCAGTGGGTCTGTCAGGATATGGGCTTTCAGGACCCAGAGGAACTGCATGACTACATGCGCAGGATAAAAGAAATAGCCTAGTGGATCTGGCCTAGAGGGACAGTCTGCTGCTGAGCTTTCTCAGAACTTTTCTTCTCTATCTTTCTCTTTTTTCACTTTAGTGGAGGTATCTTTTCACAAACAACCAAGGCCAATTCTTCTTCTGGGGTTTTATTTTTGATTGAGTTTTTTGTTTCGGGGGGTTTCTTTTTTATTTGCACAGTGCTGTTTCCTGTGTACTCACTCACTTATTGGACAGTTGTAGCATAATTGAAAAAATAAAAAATGGAAACAAATGGAACGCCAAAGACCGAACCAGAGTAATTTGATCACTGGGCAAAATGGCTTTCTGTGGCTAACACTCCTCCGAAGAAAGGGGAGTAAACTCTCACAGTACCATAGAGACTTCTTTCTTTATGTACAGTGCTCGTGTGGAGATGGAATTTTCTGAAGCACTGCACCTTTCCCATTGGGAATGTGTGCATGAACTTGCTACGGGTTGGACTGTTATTTGAGGAAGGGGTAGCATCTTGGCTCCGTGTTCACTAGTTTATCAATAATCCAAGTACCTTCACTAACAATGCCTTCGATATACAGGTCAGAAACCCTGAATGTTGGCAAGGCTGGTTTCTGCAAACAAGGACAACTTTAACTTAAATTCATTGTCCAGGACACTCATGAAATCACTTAATGGATTCAATTTGCCAACATAGTGAAACACTTTTAATGGCTTTTTCCTCTTTCCTTCTCTCATTCTTCTTTGGGCTCAAACTCATGCTTTGACACTCAATACCCCCCCCCCCCCCCCTCACAGTTTCATACTTGACCAGTCACAAATTAACAAAGACCCCTTAAATGGTTTAATTCACACCCTTAATGTGACTTTTATGCCTGAATCTTAAATCTGAAATGGTCTTACAGACTTGACTTTGAAAAGTTAATGTGAACACTATGGTTATTAGGAAATATGAAGGGGTCTATTATCCAGGACACTGATTAGAAAGGCTACTGATGGAATGATGGGAGCTTGAATATTGTCACTTGGACATCTTTCCCAACATTGTTTGCAACAATTTTCCAAATTTGTAAATGTTTGTATTGTAATAATTATCTAATCATACATAGACAATAGTAAAGGATGTATTATCATGCATTATCATGCATGCTATGTCAGACCTGTTGTACAACCACTTGTGCATGTACATACTATGACCCGCTGATTTCCTCTTCAGCAGAAACATGCAAACCATGCACACACTAACATGCAGACAGGTGGGCAAGGAGATGGTAGTTAGCCCATCTCTGCAATTTTAAATTTGCTGATCAGCGTCCGCTTTTGCTATAACTTTCTGCTTAGAACTGTAGGAACTACAAGAGTACATAATTTCAGATTTTCTGATACAGGAAAGGAATTCCCCCCCCCCAAACTGCAGTAGGCACCCCCAGCAGAATATATTGTCCCTGACTGATGTAATCCATTCACACTTTGTGTTGTCATGCATTCATTAATACACCTGTCATTGTTATTATATTCATTGTATTTGTTTCACACATAAATATTATATTCTAAAGATCCATGTAACTTTGATGTGCCTGGTCAAAACCTTTGTATAGCACAGACCAGTGGTTCATTTAGTTATGTCAAGGACTGACTTGATATGAAAGAATCCTCATCTTGTGAGAAAATGAGTCCAAGATTGCTTTTAGTCTTTTGAACAGCATCCAAGCATTCACATCACAGATTCACACACCTATAACAAGGTGACATTATCTTAACTACTTAATATTATCATACAGAGACGACACTATAGCATTAAGGGTAAGACACAATGATTGATCTGAGTTCAGATTGTTTGATCACACACGTGACCTCCAGTATTAGTTTTTACGTCATGGGGATTTTTTCTAGCTGCAAATGAGAGGAAGATACAACTTGATTTACACAGTTTTTTCATAAATGGCAATGGAGAGTTCTATAAACTGGGAATAACTACTATAGTTACCCAATTCCCACATATTTTTCTAAAAACCCCCTTAAATTCCGAGGGTAAAAGTTAAGTTAATAGCGGTAGGAATTTACCAACAACAGTGTTGACTTGTCTTCAATTACATTTGGTGCCAAAATGCTAAACCAGTAGTGAAGCTAAGCATAAGACAAGTTTTAGGAAAAAAAAAAAAATCTAGACAGCTGTGTATTTGTGGATATTTTCCAATTGTTTAGAGCAGTGGTGTCTAATCTTATTTTAAAAGGGCCAGTGCAGGAGAAGGTTTTTGTCTTAATCCATTATTATTAACTAATCATGGTCTTCATGATTAGTAATCGCTGCACCCACACTGAACCTTTTTGGGTAAGGACACCCTTGGTTTAGAGAGAAGTGTGAGGGGAGCAGGGGGTCGATCACAGGGCTGGGAAAGCTGTGTTTGTTAGGGGGATCTAAATTTGGCCAGGCCTCAATCTTGTCAATAAGTAAAAATGCTAATTAAATAGAAATACATTCCTCTGACATGTTGGTATAACTATTGCTTACTTTTCTCCAAGTTTATGTTTTATCTTGGTATAACTATCGCTTGCTTTTCTCCATGTTTATGTCTTATCTTAGTACACGCCCCATTGCCACCTGTTGAGCCCAATCATTTTCTCTGTCTAATTTTGGAAGAAAATGTTTCTAATCAAATTGCATTTCTTCCATTACTTTAATAGCTTGATTGAGCTATCACATCAATTAGGAGTCTGTGCCATTGCTTACCAGTGACACTGATCACTGCCATTTTGATCCTATTTCTCCTGCCATTTTCTTCATGCCTTGCCCTCTTCTAAATTAAATTTTCTACATTCCTGGTGTGCATCTTCAGTCATTTAATTGAATAACACTCTTGTTATTAAAATTTTATTATGTCCTAATGAAATCACTTTAGCGTCTCAAAGTAAGTGATGTTGATTATCAAAATACATGGAAATACAAGCCCTAGCTGTAACAAAACAACAGGAACAGTAGTGCGATCAGATTGGAGTATTGATAGTTGCCAAGAAGGCTTTTGTTTTACACACAAAAGTGCATCAAACACATTTTAAATTATGGCGTCTCAGGATGAATGTATGATTCTCATTTGTCCCTTGATCCCAGAAAGAGTATTTTGTCAATTGTACTTTAGTGGTCCACCTTAACAGATTTGACAGAGTTTAACAATTCTTCTAGGAAAGTTTCTATTAGCAGCTTTTCAATTCTTTGTACGACCACTTTTTTATTTTCTCAGAGAGGGTTTCATGTACTATCAAATGAATTTTATTAATTAGTTGTTTAAACATTTATGTTCCTAATCTTTTTACTTTTATTTTTTCATGTATATATGTATATGCAAACTACTTTTTGTATTGTTAGACTGGTGAAGATGTCCATGATGTGCATTCTGTGTATTTTGCAAGCTGCTATTAGAGACTTTACCCTTTACACATCATGTGATGTTATACTGTTATACTCTGAAATACATCCTGTGGAGACCTGTGGAAGCATGGTTCGGGTGGTCACATGCCACTGAAATTAGAACACATACATGTACAGAACACTGTTGAATTTTCCTGTATTCTCCTAAAAAAAGTCCCCTTGTATTTCCCCCTTGTATGTAAGTACTAAAGAAATTACAAATGCATTAAGTGTTTTTCTTTTCTTTTTGCCACAATTTGAATGATCAGTGCACCAAATTCCTCTCTGTAGATCACTAGAGTTGCTTTAGAGATTTTTAAATCACTGGGTGCTGGGTGTTTAAAATGTGATGACATCCACATTGACATCAGTTATACTGATAAGCCTTACTAGTGTGTCTGCAGCAACTGACATGAGTGTTATCAAGAATATGGACTTGAATTGTTTTCCACTTCATATTGTTCAATATTTTGTATGTTCATCACAAAAAACTAAAGTTTCTAAAGGCCCAGATGGTTGCAATAATAATAATAATAATAATAATATATTATATAATAAATAATATATACAATAATAATTATTTTATTATTATATATATAATAGTTGTTGTTGTTGTTGTTAGTATTATTATTATTATTATTATTATTATTATTATTGTGCAATAATTAATGTATGTACTGTATTTTGAAAAATCCCTTATTCCGATTTATTATGTATTCATTTATACATTCAAGTCCACCACAATATGCATACGCATTTTATCTACATATATCACCTACAGTTGGTATCATAAATCGGAAAATGGAGTGAGTAGAGCTCCTGGATAGATAATGAGGAGCATGCTTTAAAGAAACTAATCAAAAAATAACATTGGCAATAAAACACCACATTTCTTTCCTCCTTGCATTTTAGATTTTAGAGAATAGTGTTTCTGATGGTTGCTTGCTTACAGAAAAGCATCAGCAGGCAGCAAAGCATTCTCCTCTGATCTCTAATTGTTTGATTAATTCTGCTCAGAGCAGAGCAACTGAAGGTTCACAGTAAGGGTGTTACATAAGCCGCGTTTCCACCAAAATTACCCGGAACTTTCAGTCCCAGGAACTACTTTACCAGGAACTAAAAGGTTCCTTCAGCCAATGGTTGTCTGCGTTTCCACCGGGGTCTAAAGTACCGCGAAGATTAGGCAAATTAGCCCGTTGTCGTCGGTCCATCTGTCATATGATTTCTTCTGTAACCCCATACTACCACCGAAGTAGCCTACATTATTTTCTAATAACCGGGACAGCCCGGAGGGGTTTATTCCACTTATATACAACGGGTTACCAACAATGACTATATATGGTTACTTTTGTATTTATTGATTTTCATATATCCTCTCAAACACATTCATTAACAGCAGAAAACATGCACACGTTGTAAACAATTTGCTGTTTTATTACTTTCTCGTCGTCAGTTCCATATAGGCTAATCGCAAAATGACAAGAATAGAACGAAAACTCGGACTTGCGTGAAAATGTAAATTAGTAGTGGTACAGCCACCGTTTGCTTTCCTTCGAAGTTACTGCTAGCCGAGCAGCGAAGTGTGCCCTCCAGATGCGAACCATGCACCATAAATGAGTCCATAGTCTTCCTGGTCTTTTCGTGGAATTGAAAATGGCAGTAAAATTGAGTAAAATTACGGCAGTCTGAAAAAGCTAAAGGGAAGATTACTAGAATTAACCTGTTATTTTACCCGGATAAAAAGTGCGGAAGGTGATTTCCAGTTTGCTTGTACTGTATCACCAATGTTAATTATGCAGAACTACCGCATACCTCACATAACTGTATCAAACGTTTTGAGTCAATTACAACGGGCTAACAAAGAAAATCCGGAAGAAAATATTCAGCAACCGAATTAATCCGTTTGAATGTTTTGGTAGCCTACGTAATATGCTGTCCCAGCACAAATGCTTAGTATTTTATAAAATGAATACTAAAGCAAGAAAAGAACAGAAGAGCACACATTATAATTCCAAGACGTTGACAGGCTATAACCAAAAGTAGGCTACTGCGCCGCATAACATACAAGTTTGATTTGTTATTATGAAAATAAATTGGTTTGCCGCTGCATATTTTCAAACATGGCGGGTAATGGCGGAAAATAAATACAACACAAATGCTACGAGTACTCGACCAATCAGAAATGTTCAGCGCTGCAAGCTCCACCCAAAAGGTTCCTGTACTTTCGGAAAGTACTACCCCCCGAGCAGGAACGTTTTGAGGGGTAAAACAACTAAATTTAGACCCTAGTTCCTGCGGTGGAAACGCACTGAGTTCCTCAAAAGGTTCCTAGTTCCGGGGTATAGTTCCTGCGGTGGAAACGCGGCTATAGATGCTATTGTACTGTTCTGGTACAGAACTGTGGTGCCATCTCCAGTGAGTTCTCAAATTTGGTTCATGCCAGGATTTGCAGATAATTGCACAAAAATGTGCTGATAAGCAAGGTTCTGAAGATTTTTGTCAGAAAAAAAGAGAAAGAATGTCATTTTATTGGAACGCTGGTATTCAAGAGTAGCCTTTCAACTGTGGAATGCTGTCTTCCTACACAGTACCTAAAAGAGCAATTTTCAGACAAAGAAATGCAACCACCTTGAAATATAAATGACTGAGAAAAAAAAAACAGTATGTCCAAAGTTAGATGAAAAAATGTAGCATTTCCATATACACATGTTACTTGTTGTACAGGCAATGATCTACTTCAGGGAACTCTGGTTATTTGATTGATCATAAATGGCTATGCACTGTGACTTTTGGGAAGTTTGGGAAGATTGGGAAGATTTCTTCTTATTCACCTCAGATGCTTGCCATTTATGCCATCTTCATGTTACAAACTTGTTGTTTACAAGATATGCCAGATGTTTTAGGCTTACTTTATTATAGGCTTAGGTTACTAGGCATGAGGCATTGTGAGTCACGTATAATCTTGTAGACAGGCCTGAATGTCAGTAATAGATGTAACGTGAAGGGTAGTGCATAGAACTATTTTGATTTATTGTTAGCAAAGTTTTCACTAATGTTATACAACCACTAGGCTGTATAACAAAATGCAATACCCCATTTTATGCTTGGCATGGAAAAGAGTGTCAGGGTTTTTGGTAACATAAAAAGGATATGGGGCAGTGACTCTACATCCATTCTTAGAAACTGAACTAGTTCTTAAAAAATCTGCCTGAACACTAATGGCTGCCTGGATTAAAAAGCATATGAAGCACACATTGCATTGGACTCACAAAGGAATGAGAACCCTGTGGAGAAAACATGTTCTTAAGGCTGCTAAAAGTTCCTGCTCAGGTTTGTAAAAAATTTTAATTCATAAGTCTCATTAAAGCAGACCTAAAATCAAAAAACTCAAACAGGTAATGCACATCTGCTATAACCAAACCCAGATATTAGCACCCATTTAAGGTGGGAATTAGCCAGTGGTGTCTGTGAGAGAGCCATTATTACCATGTACAATAATTGGGAGCTGTAAATATCTGTGGGAAGAGACATCCTGCCCTTTTATAAACCTCTTGGTTTAATTATTCTTATAACTTTGACCTGACCAGAAATTGTCATGCCATTTAATATTAATGTTGAATATTAGTGCGTGCAGAGCATATATATATAATGAATTTACATCACAACAGATTCATTTCAATTGTATTTACTTGTGACATAAATTATTATTGAATTACTGAATAATAATAATAATAATTATTATTATTATTATTATTATTATTATTATTATTATTATTATTATTGGTTCAATGACCTTACTCAGTAAAACATGAATATGCCTAGATTATCCCTTTAAAGGTTGAGACAAAATGAGTGGAACCATTGGCAAACAACCTACTTCAAGTTTTCTAGCTTTTCAAGTTTTTCAGCCATTGGATATGTGACCTTACAGAAGCTGATTGTGTGTACAGCCAGTGACAGGTAGTTTAGCAGTGTTTACAAGGTAGGATAGGAAGTTTGCCATCAGCTAGGTACTGAGACTGCTATACACAGATTCACATACCATATAGGGATTAATACACAATTTATTCAGAATGCACAATTTGAAATTATTTCATTTCATGGGCATTGGTGGGTGACTACTTACACCACGTTACTATTGAAAAAACCTATTTCATGTGCCCTTCAAGATTCACCCAAAGCTAATTCAGTCAGGACCACTGTTGTCACGTTATAATGTTTATGATCAATCTTAAAAGGCAATACAGTTATGTTTGGTGGTATATCACTGTTCCGGAAGCCCTCCTGCCCATCCATGCAAGCATGCATGGATAAGGCAGGGAGGGCAGCAGCAAAACCCACCGAGAAGGGTAGATGCAGAACAGATGCAGCAGTGACAAGTACAGAGTTGTGAACACATGAGAGATGGAGCTAGGGAAGGAGGAGGGGATTTTTTAGACTGGCAGCATGCAGCAAGCATGCACACTAGTTTTTGTTTTTGCCTTAATCAGTTACCAATTCAGGCCAAAGAAACCAGGTGAGGTGAGTTAACTGTGAAATCAACTGCTTTAATTGGTCAATGAAGTGCTGAGTAACAATAAAAACCAGCAGAACCAGTGGGCCGCCAGGACCAGGAATGAAGATCACTGCAGTAGGCTGTATTGAACTATATTACAACAAAGCCATTCAATAAGTCAAGTGCCCCTATTTTAAGTCAGCATAAGTATTGGGATAAAGTATGCTTTGACAAATTTAATGACTTGCAAGTCAATATTTCATTGCATACCCCTGGCATTTGATGACTGCATTGAGTTTGCAACTCATGGACATCACTATGTGTATGGTGTGATCCTGCTAGATGCTCTGCCATTCTTTTACTGCTGCCTATTTCTGTTGCTGTGTATTTGCTGGGGTTTTGGACTTTAGTTTTCTTTTGAGCAAATGAAAATTGGTTTAAATCTGGTGACTGACTGGGGCACATCAAATATTTCTATCTTCCTGAAAACTCCTTGCTTAAGTTGCTCTATGTTTTGGGTCATTGTCTTGCTGCATGATAAACTTCCATCCAATGAGTTTGGTGACATTTCTAAGAATATTGGTGGGGAATATGTTTCTGTAGCTACACTTCAGCTGTCATTCTGTTGCTACTATCACTGGCTACATCATCAATAAAGGCCATTGAGGCTGTCCCAGATACAGCCATGCAGGCCCACGCCATCACACTTCCTCCACCATGCTGCACAATATGGGCAAAATGTGCAATTAACATGTTGGATAATATAATGGCAATATGAAATGTGATAAAACAAATATTTAGGTATACCATTCCAAGCCCTTATTTACGTGGTTTCCCTTCTAATATTGTTAGCTTTATTACTGGGCTTGGACCAGCCAGTGTTACTGTCAAAATGAAGCTGTCTGTTTCACAAAGTAATGTGTTGTCTTCTTATTTAACTATTGCAAAAAACCCAATACTTTGTGATGCCATATTTAGCATTCCTGTTTTAGTTTGCAATAGGCCCCCCAGTTGTAATTCTGATGATTTCAATATTAGTGGTAAGAGGTGTCTCACAGCAAAGGGTCAGAAGGGTTAAAATGAGTCTAATCACTGTTAATGTGGCAATGGGTAAGAGTAAGCAGCCAGACTACGCCACCTTGGGAATTTCACCAAAGGAGATAACCAGTTCGGACACTTTACAACAGTTTCCCAGGTTCTTCCATTGAAAGAAGACAGCGACGTCTCAAAATAAATGATTTTAACTTTTATTGAGATTTAGGGCTGGAAGTACCTGTATGGAAGAATCAAGCTCAAATAGCCAAAACTATTAGAAGCTACAAGAAAATAGCAGAAGAATTTAAGCAATGATACCAAACTTTTATTAATTTAACATCAAAATACCCACACGGACTTCCAGACTACTTTGTTAAAAATTACTAAAAAATGACCACTAGAGGGCGATAACGAATGAGCCGAGAATCCACTCGGTGGGAGGTATACTAACAATAAGGGCTGTCCAAGTGTATTCTACTTACCACCACGCGTGCCACCTCATCTGAAACACAATCAAAATTGTGTTAAATAAGTGATTCAGTGCAATTACCATTAACAGGAACGCAGACAGTGAGGGACCTAACCACCGACTAACCTCCCCACCAGGGCAGCACTGGGCTCACCGCCAACCTTAATTTAAACAATGTAATAGATCTAGCTAAAAACAATGAATCTGATAAGAAGAACCAGTTGGTCAGTTTAGATCATTTCAAAATTAAAATGGCAATTCGGGTAGGCCAGTCTTTCCCGTATCTCCGCCAACAAACGCAGTTTAGCCTGTTTAACGTAAAAGAACGGAGATTTAACAGCTGAACAATGGCAGTAAAACACGACCAGCGTGAATACACTTCAGGAGCGTTCAGGGTAGCAAGTGTAGTACAACTACGAAACACCCTTCTGACAAAGCTAGATTAGCCTACCAAATCCTAAGCACCGCGGAAACCTACAAGTGGTTAATAAGTTGTAGGCAAGTAATGTTGCGCTAATAAAAAGAGGCAAAACAGCAGCAAATTGAGGCAACCTAAAAAGGGAAAAAAAACAAACCAATAAACAAGGTAATCGGACAATCGCTATGAAAAATAATTACCTCGGTGCCATAAGGCAATCCTACTTACCGTACCTCTAGCCTACCCTAAGCCTCAAAAATACACGCACCTTGATTAGTGAAGACACACCCTCACTTTACTATTAGGCTACCTCAGCCAGGCGAATCACTCACTCTGGCTTACGGATACCTGCGAATGAATTGGAGGGTTTGTTAGCCAGTGGAAGCACGGACTTTCAGTTAAATATACACATCCGAACCTACCCATATGCAGCAACAACTGGTTCACAGTAGGATCCAGCGATTTACTAGAAGCCAGGAAACTACAAATACAAAGGGTATGAATTCACTGCTGTGGATATTGAACCTTAAAACAGAGGAACAAGACTGCACAGTTATACGCACCTCTCACCAAAACAGGAAGACGCTCAGAAACAGAGGCGGGCACAAGAGCAGGAAACAAGGTGAAGCGTTAGGTACATTTCACTTATATAGAAACCTACCTAATTGGAGAACTACTCAGGGAAGATCGGTGGGAAAAACACGCAACCAGTTTACCATGATGTCATCCCAAACAGGAACAAGTGAAGAAAGACTAGCCCCGGTCACATTAACATGAAGATAATGGCTTCCATTTGAAAGAAGCGGCTTAGTATGGTTCTTTTGAACATCAGGTCACTTACAAACAAGACATTTTTATCAATGATTTTATCTCCGAGCATAAACTAGATTTTATTTTCATGACAGAAACCTGGGTGTCGTCTACTTCAGTTGCGCACCGAGGCATCACCCTCAAATGATAGATCAGAGAAGGGAGAAGTTATTGCCTCAATCATTTTTGATGTTTTTAACTGTAAATAAACCTCTTTTAGGAACTTCCAGAGCTTTGAATATCAGTGATCAAAGTGCTTGCTATTACTCTCTATCGCCCTCCTAAGCAATGGCCCAAGTTTTGCCAGAATTTTCTGATTTGATGCCTTTTATTTTATTCTTACTAGTTATGATTCTTTTAATTAGTGATTTTAACCTACACATAGATAATTCCACTGATTCCAGGGCCACTGATTTTATTAAAACTCCTCAACAACTTAGACCTAGTTCAGCATATATCTAGTCCCACCCAGGGTTTAAATTGGTGGTGGACGCGGGTGGACGGCATCCACCCACCTTTGGTAAATAAATAAATAATTTTGACCGGCAGTTTTACAAATAACTATGACAATCCAGTCCATTTTTCGTATGCTCCAGTCCATGTGTTCCCTCTAGCCAGTTACTCGCTCAACCAATCAAAAATCCGAAGAAAAAACACTCAGGAGGAACAATCGTTTATATAGACAGGCACAGAAAGAAATCATTGATTGTCTTGATTGTTTGGAAGCGGACGCGGTAGGTAATTTCATTAACATGCAATTTAATCTATGCAACATTTTAAAGAGAGATGAATAAACAGCCCCCACGAACATGGCAACTTTGATTGCTTGAGCAAATCAGCAGGTTGCTGGTCAGCAGCTAAGCTAGGATTGAATATTTCCCACATACATAACGTTTTATTCAGCGGCGATGGTGAGCTGAAAATTGGTGGGGCGCAAAACTTTCCTTTAAACTAATCATTGATCTCAACCAGTTTCCATTAGTAATTTTTCCTTTATTATCAAGCGTGCCAACGAAATGGCAAGTAGCCTAACACACAGTGTCTTCATACCGTGTTAAATCATAAATTCAATTTATCCGTCAAAAAAAGTAGTCTACACTTAACAAACAAGGTACACCAGTATGTTATCTACCGTGTTAGCTTACATAATAACCAGCAAAAACAAAACCTGCACTTCAACTTTGTTTACAGTCTACGCATTGCAGATATTTGCCATGAATTTGAGTGCGGCGAAAGAAGTGCATGTATCCAAAAATAATGTTGATTAAAAATGTGCACAATTTCGTGCTGCAAATTAAAATAAATGTAGGCTATAAGGCCTAGGCAGGTTTAGCGAGTAGCCTAGGCCTTATAGCCTACATTTATTTTAATTTGGGGGGAGCTGGCTATATATGATAGTATTGCTATTGAGTAGCGTATTTTGTGGATTAATTGCATTGATACTCAAGGAAAATCAGGGGAAGATTCCGCCACTGCTTAGTGATTAAAACGGATTTTTCTAAATCGTATTTATCATTTAATCTTCCTAACACAATGCGAAGAAGCTGTGTGTCCCTTTCCAATTGCTTAGTCAGATCGTTTGCATGCTTGCTAATCACTGAAAATTAATTAAAACAGTTTGAGATCAATGATTAGTTTAAAGGAAAGTTTTGCGCATCACCAATTTTCAGCTCACCAGTCGCCGCTGGTTTTATTTTGTTTCAATTCGACAGTTTAAGAAAGATGGATAAAGGAGGAAGAAAGGGAGGACGAAAGAGGAGGATGACCGATTTTTTTCGTGGGTAAAAAAATTCTCAGCATTAATGACACTCAAACTTGAAATATTTTATGTAAAAGCTTGCATCAATAGTATACATTCTTTTTAAAACATTGATTTCCTCAATTACAATTATGTGCACAATACATTAAAGATACAACTATTTTGAGCTGAAACATTCTTTGGTTTGTACCTTTATTCACCCACCAGATCTCAGGGCCCACCCACCTCCCAAATACCAATTTAACCCCTGGTCCCACCCATAATTGTGGCCACACCTTAGACCTTGTTTTCTCGAAAGGTATGGATGTCAATATCTCTTCAATTCTTGATGTAATTATTTCAGATCACTGTTGCATTCTTTTTAATGCCAGTCTAGGAACTACAGCCAAAAAAGTTTCAGATTATAGTGTAAAGAAATGTGCATTGATGCTGCAGTAACTGCACGCTTATCTGATGATATCTTCTTTATCTCTGTCCACATCTAACTTGTTCGTTCACGATCTTGTTAACAATTTTAATGAAAAACTAAGAAATGCTATAGATTCTGTAGCTCCTGTGAAAACTAAAAAAGGGTTTTGTAGCAAAATTCTACCTTTGAAAAACAGCACTACTTTCCATTTGATAAGGAAAGGAACTGCTGCCAAGCTGAATGAATATAGCACAAAACAGCCACAGCTCAAGAAATCTAATATCCATACCTCTGCTCTCAACAATATATCCAACCTGCCATTTTAAAGCAAAATATTAGAAAAAGTAGTCTTTAAACAAATCAATTCCTACAGTATACAGTATGCTAGAAAAAACTTCAGTCAGGATTCAGAACAGACATAAATTAATGGATGAACAAAATATTTTAAAACTAAATGAAGATAAGACAGAGGTACTTCTACTTGGTCATAAGTTGGAACAGGCTGTTAACAAAGAAGGGCAGTCTGGCTCAACAGGCATAATCCGAAACCTGGGAGTTATTTTATGTTATCATAGACAAGGTGAACAAGACTTCATTTATTCATCTATGTTGTTTTAACACAGCAAGATGCCAAAAAAAAAATTGATAAATGCTTTTATTTCTAATAATTTGGACTACTGCAATGCACATTTTACCAGCCTGACCAAGAAGACTATTGATAAACTCCAAGCTATTCAGTATGCTGCTGCTAGAAGTCATGTTGCTTGTCTGTGAAGCTATTAATGGTTTAGCACCTTCTTATATCAAAGAGTGCCTGTAATTTTATGTGCTAACTTGAGCACTCCGATCATTCCCAGCAGGTTACTCAATGTACCTGTGGTCAAACACAAAAAAAGTGGTGAGTGCCTTTTGTTACTGTGCACCAAAACCAGAACATATTCCCACAAAACAGAACAGCAGACTGAGTAGACAATTTTAAAAAGCAGCTCAAAACATTCCTATTTAATTTGGCTTTTGTTTGATTCCTTTATTCTCCTCTGTATTTTATTGCTTCTTCACATTTTCTGGTTCATTTTAGTATATTGCTTTTCATTATATTTTTTAAAGTGCTATACAGATAAAGTTATTATATTTTTTTAAGTGCTATACAAATAAAGTTATTATATATATATATATATGTGTGTGTGTGTGTCACAAATGTAGACCCTGAAAATAAAAAGCCAATGTCTGCTGTGAAATAAAAAAAAACAAAATATGTTATTTTTAAAGGATTTATTGAACAACCATTTTTTGTATCAGTGCAATCTTCTTTTGGTCACAAAAGTAAAAAAATAAAAAATAAAAATTTAAAAAAGAACAAAACAATCAATCAGCAATGCAATTTCTCCTTAAACAAACTACTACAAAGATCCATCTTCAAAGCAAAGAATTCCGCTTGCTTCAGTTCTGATTATTCTGATATCCGACATTCATCATACGTTTCGGGGATGGCTCTTATACTTTAGCAAAGGGATGTGTGGAAGGTTCTGTTTTCTCTATGCTAATGAGACGCCTAACTCCTGATCATTTGCTTATATTTGTGGTGGCATCCAGTGAAATTGAGAGAGGAGGAAGAAATTGAAAATCTTTTGTCTAAAAAATAGTCGTCAACTTTATTTATAAAGCACACTTTAAAACAACTGACATTGACCAATGCGCTGTACAACTTCAATAAATGAAAAACAGACAAAGGGATAACAAAACATCACACAAAATAATACGCCATGTTGAACAGGATCTCAACTGGGTTCAACGGCCAAGGAAAAAAGATGGGCTTTCAACCAATATGAATGGGGGAAAAAAGGTCCCATAATCCTAACAAGGAAAAAAACACGGACAATATGTTCTAAACAGATGAGTGAAATGCTGGATGAAGACATGCATTTAATATATTTAAGGATACCAACCAACCAGTTCAATGAATTAAATGTACCCATTTACCTACCTTACTTACTTTATTTATTCAGATATTTTTTACTCTATACCCTCCATGTTAATCAGCACCAGTCAAAACCAAAATAATGTGGGGCAAGAAATCATATCAATGACAATGAATTATGGCATAACCTCTGGGAGTCCAATCACACTGTGTGACAAAGTATTTGGGTATCGCAGAAGGTTTCTATAATTATGACGATGACACAAAATTTTAGAAGTGTGCAACATTGAGAAAATATTAGGGCTGTCAATCTATTAAAATATTTAATCACGATTAATTGCATGATTGTCCATAGTTAATCGCAATTAATCGCAAATTAATTGCACATTTTTATCTGTTCAAAATGTACTTTAAAGGGATATCTTTCAAGTGTTTAATACTCTTATCAACATGGGAGTGGACAAATATGCTTGCTTTATGCAAATGTATGTTTATTTATTATTGGAAATCAATTAACAACCCAAAACAATGACAAATATTGTCCAGAAACCATCAAAGGTACTGCCTTTAGCATAAAAAATCATAACATGGCAAACACAAGCCCAACAGGCAACAACAGATGGCCATATTGACCTGCTAAATTTAATTTTTACATTACTTAGTAATATGAGTACTCACACAATGTAGTGTGTCCAACTTTACGCTTATAAAGGTTCACTAAAACATCCCCTTTTTTGAAGCATTAACACAAAACGATGGATCTTGCATCACAACAACACATTGTACAACAGGTACATTGGTCAGCTAAATTTTCCATTACTCAAAGATCATTCCCTGGATCCCTCGCACTTCTAAAGCAAATCACACAATGTAATTGTATCCAACCTCACATGGGGAAAATAAAGGCTCACAAAAACATCCCCTTCTACTATGTGGGATCAAATATACTTCCATTTCTTTGGATACAACAGTTAGGCTATACTTCTATTTCTTTGCACTGATCCTGTTGTTTAACCAGACAAGCCTGTTTACATTGTCGGACAACAGTGCAGCTCGCTTCCTCTGAAAAATATGCCCAGACAATGAAAAACTGCGTTCACGCTGTTTTATTCGGGAAAACATGGATTCCCATAGAAAACGCTGCTTTATTTTATTGTTAAGGAGTATATTAAATGAGTAAATAGAGTGAAACCGCGAAACTAGTTAGGCTGAAGTAGTACTGAAATGTAAATATGGTATCACTGTCAGGTGTTTCGTTATATCATTTGCAGCATTTATTTCTGAGCAAAATAACGTTTTATAGCTAAGCTGGCTAGTGAAAAAAGTTGCTGATGGATATCGTAACTGAGGGCCAGCCCGACCCAATAAACAAAGTAAACATTTGTTTAGGGCCCCGCGATTGGTTCGGGGCCCCCTCCCTCCAAGATATATATAAATGTATATTTTTAAAATAAATAATTCTGTTCCCTAAGACAATGGCTTTTTCATTAATCTAAATATATGTCTAATGGTGCCAAATCTTGCTGGCTGGGGCTTAGGGGGTGGTTTTCGAACGAAACTGAGGGCCCCATATAGACTTTTTGTTTAGGGCCCCCAAAAACCTTGGGCCGGCCCTGTTGTAACATTTCAATTTCACATATTGCTATTATGAATGGGAAACATAAACGATACTAGCAAATATCATATAATCACACACCCAAATTAAAATGCATGAAAAGCCTAAATACACCATTTTCCTTTCTTACCATGAACTACAAATGCCGCCATTTATCTTACTGTGACGTCACCAATCCGGAAGTCAGAAAAGTCGGAGCTCAGAAATGATGTTTGAATATCGACAACTGCTCAGTTGCTTTTTTCACAAGTCGGACCTCGTTTTTTACTAGTTCCAAGTTGAACGCAGGGTCGGGCAAACGGTCATTATAACAGAATGTGCGTTAATGCGTCAAAAAAATTTGTGGTGTTAAAACGAATTTGCATTAACACGTTATTATCGCGTTAACTTTGACAGCCCTAGAAAATATGCAACTTTTTTTTCAGTTTTAAATACATCACCTTCGTCACTTGTAAAAGTGTTGACCAACAAATGATAAATTAGGCTTTACTGTTTGAATTGTGAAATAACAAGATTTAATTGCAGCGTGACAGAGTAAGCATGGCTTGTAGCCTAATAATATTCATTAATCTGATATCACAGCCCTTTGCAATGGGTTTACTTATGCTGATTTAGGAAACAGGGGACTTGACTCACTGAATGGCACTGAAGTAATTTAGTTCAATGTCAGTTTTAAAAAAAACATGAAATAAATTCAGACATTGTGAATTTTGCCTCACAGTCATTGTTTGATTTTAAATACAAATTTCATTAGTACAAAGGAAAAATGTATTTGACACAACTGTCCCAATACATTTACATTTAACTGTGTGTGTTTAACTGTATGTATGTAAATTGTCAAACTATCCAATCATTTAATTTAAGGTTGACTACCAGGCTGTAAAAAAACAACTAAATGAGCAATTGCATTTATAGTTGGATCCATTAGATGTCATGAGATGTGATGTAGATGCACCTTGGCCAGTGTGCTGCTCTGGTAAGAGATCAATAGTAAGTGGAAACAGCAGTTGGCCTTCTTCCCCCTGGATAAGGAAATTAAAGTCAGCTCCTTTCTACACTGGGGATATAGTGTTCGGAAATTAAACTGAGCTCTTTCTCCTCCTGGAAATATCCAATACACATATGGTTCTTCAGCCAGGTCAGGGAAAATGGGTAATTTGTCATATCACTCTGACAGATGTTATAAATAATTGTAAAGGAATAAAAAAAACCTGGGGAAAGAAATAAACAGTATATGTGCTTAAATGTGTGCAACCTGCAGCCTGGACAACTTCACGATCATCAGGTCTGACGGAACGAGACAATCGGGGAAGATGCGGGGTGGCGGGGTCTGCCTTTACATCAATAACAGGTGGTGTAGCAACATCAAGGTGAACCGTAAGGTGTGTACGCCCAACCTGGAGATACTGACTGTGTCCCTGTCCCTGCGTCCCTACTATCTATACTCCTGACCCTGTCCCTGCGTTGTTGTCAGCTGTGTTTATATTGCCCCCAGCACAAACATCAAGGCAGCTGTTAGCTGAGGATGCTAATGCTATGTTGGCTAAGTATCCCGGAGCTCCGGTGTTTATCGTGGGGGATTTTAAGACTTGTAGACTGGACTGCGTGCTACCATCATTTCAACAGTATGTGGACATTCCCACCAGAAGGGCAAACATCTTGTTATGGCAACATTACCGATGCATTCCATGCCCGTTCATATCCACCACTCGGACTTGCAGACCACAATATAATTTGTTTACTTCTGCTGTACAAACAGAAACTGAAGTGTCATAAGCTACAATGTTACAGTGCCCCACAGTGGTCAGAGAACGCCATTATTCAACTCCAAGGCTCCTTGGCATGCACTGACTGGGATATTTTTGGCTGGACCGCAACAGCGGGGCCAGCCCTACAAACGCGAATGTCTGTGACTGAGTGACTGAGTGATCTGACTGAGTGATGAAGTTACACCATTGGCCGCCCGGATCACGTGTTAGGTCCAGCCATATATTAAGTTTTAGGGGAGGGTTGGGGAAGCAATGGAAGACAGTGCCAGAGTGCATGCTACTAAAAGTTTGTTAGTAAAAGCTGTTTGAGACAATTAATAATTACTTTTCTTTGGCATGGATCCATTTGAAGTCAATATCAGGTGAGTTTGTTTAGTCTTTGAATCCGTCATTATGCTGAGAAGTAGCTAAACCATTTTTATTGATGTATTTCAGTTGCTCTGCAAACGCACAAAAACACGCTGGTAAAATAAAACAATGACGGTAAATATATACAGTGAGCACCATAATTCATTGGACAATGATACATTTTTTGTTATTTTGGTCCTGTACTCTAACACTTTGAGTTTGAAATGATACAATCACAATGAGGTTGAAGTGCAGACTGTCAGCTTTAATTTGAGGGTATTTTCATCCAGTGGTGTAAAGTAACAAAGTAAAAGTACTTTGTTACAGTACTTAAGTAGTTTTTGGGAGTATCTATACTTTACTTGAGTTTTTATATTTATTTCGACTTTCACTTTTACTTCACTACATTATAGAGGGGAAATACTTTTACTCCACATTGGACACCGTCGTTACTCACTACAAAATAAAATCTGAATATAATTGTCTCATCATGATATTGGATTATCCGGACTGTTCGCGTGCGAACAACTGGCGCTCTTGTCAAAACAAGTTGAGGCATATCTCCCACAAGACCACACACAGCCATTTGCAATTGCGAATTCTACAGTCTGCCTAAGAACACAGAAATTATGGCGTTTCAAAATTCTCCGTCGAACCTAAAAAAACACATTGTGGTAAGTCAATTAAGTAATTGCAGGAATCAGTAAGGACACGATATTGTCGATAACATAGTTTGCCAACATTTTACTCAATACCTCAACTCAGCAGTTAGCTAAGAGTAGCCTTGCTAGCTTGCCTTTATAAGACCACCACATTGTTCGGGGCTTCCGATTGCATCACATATCCTTTATTTTTTCGCCTGTGGAGAAAGTTAATAGTTTTATGTCCCTGTTTGTAAATCATTTTGTCCTTTCAATATGTTAAGCAGTGACATTAGAAATCTTACTGGGTGAAATTGTTTTATGTTTTGTCAATGTAATCGTACTGTATGGCAATCAAAAAATGATCAAAATCGCTAGCATTACCTAGCTTAGCAAAACATTTGTGACAGGACGCAGGAAAAGTGTCTCAAGTCATGTGAACATCACGTTGACAAAACAAAACGATTTCACCCAGTAAGATGTCTAATGTTCGGAAATACCGAATACTATGCTGGTGGTGTGTCCGTCTCAGTGTAGCCTATTTAATAAAGTTAGTTTAAAAAATAAAATGAAAAATAAATTAAATATGTATTAACATTAATGTTAGAAAATAATCCGTAGGCTGCCTGTCATTGTAATAACTGTTGTATAAAGTCTTGAGTATCATTAAATCACAGTCAAAAGTTCTTATGCTAAACTAATCTTTGTCTCTTTTTCTCCTCTTTTTTAAAATTTATTTTATACATTTATTATTGATGTAGAGAAACCATGTTAATCATGTAAAACAATATAAAGAGCTGATGAAAATGGGCTCCCGAATGTGAGACTTCCACACTCAAACAGACCACTTGCCAGTTACCAGAACCATGTCTCAAAGTTCAATCGACAAAGCCATTTGTTAAGTATGTTGTCAGAGGGCTCCAGCCATTTTCTGTCATTGAAAAACAAGCCTTTAGAGAATTTGTCAACGATTTTCAGCCTAATGCAAAAATCATCTCAAGGACCACCCTGTGTTCAAGAATTGAAGATGTTACCAAGAAAATGAAAAAAGAGGTAACTGAGGCCATGAGGGATGTGGACCACATTGCCACCACCACAGACTGCTGGTCAGTCAGAAAAAGGAGCTTTATTGGTGTGGCTTCCCATTGGAATGACCATAACAGCCTAACTAGACGCTCAGCAGCCCTAGCCTGTGGGCAATTGAGAGGTTCCCACACGTTTGATGTTTTGACGGGCACACTCAATGACATCCATTCAGAATATGGAATCAGGAACAAAACTGTGAGAACAACCTCCGACAACGGTTCCAACTTCCTTAAGGCTTTCAAAGTTTTTGGCGAGGACAAAAACAACAATGAAGACTGTGGTGACGCAGAACCAGGAGAGGAAGATTTGGAAGAGGATGTGGAGGAAGAGGAGGAAGGAGTGGAGTTTGTCGATGTGTCACTGATCCTAAATGAGGATGATGGCACGGAATTTTAGCTCCCAAAACACCAACGCTGTGCTTGTCATCTGCTCAACTTGGTCTCTACAGTTGATGCTGCAAAAGCAACTGCCAACGATGCTTACAAAAAAGTGTATTGCTCAACATTCAGCAAGTGTCACGCACTGTGGAATAAATGTGGGAGATCCACTCTAGCAGCCAAAGCCGTGGAAGACTCCTGCTCCCTCCAGCTGCTACACCCAAATGCCACCCGGTGGAACTCATTGTTCATGGCTGTGGAAAGGCTACTCAAGATAATGAAAGACAAGGGAGAGGCGGCCATGCGAGCTGTCTGTACAGGCTTGAAGGTTCCAATGTAAGTTTGAATTATCATGTGTTATGTGTTTTTAAAAATCTTTTAATTTCAATCGCATTAAGAACCGCTTTGGCCACATGTTAAGAGACCCTGAATTAGTTGCCGTGGCAATTCTCCTCCCAGAATTCAGAACTACATAGACAAAAGATAATGCTACAATCAGAATGGGTAAAACATGGAGATAATACATTTTGACACTTGGTACTATTTAAACTCGTGTTATTAAACTCTGGATTATGGATGCATTCGATTTTGCATGATACAACATCTTTACACTTAAAATGAAAATAAAAGAAATGTACATTAACCTCCCATTAGGGTGATGATATTTTTGTTGTACTAATGTTACTTTCACCATCCCTGTATTTCAGGGATGGACTACATCAAGGAGCACATGGAGGATCATTCCTTGCTGTCAGGAGATGCCACCAGATCCAGTTCATCTTATGAGGAAGATTTTTTCTCTGTCCTGAAGTCATCTCATGCACAAGACAGCTCCAAGCAACTGGATGGATACCTGGCCTGTTCAGCAGATCAGATGGACCTACTGAAATCGTTCCCTGCTGTCTGCAAGTTGTCTGTGAAGCTGAACACACCTCTGCAGCCTATAAACGACTATTTAGCATTGCAGGACTTGTTTTCAGCCCACAAAGAGCACAGCTGGATTCTCGCAATTTTGAAAACCAACTTCTGCTTAAGATGAACCGCAAATTTGTCGACTTTAATTATGGAAGGGAGGGAGCAAGAGGAAAAAAGGAGGGAGGGAACAAGAGGAGAGAGAGAGGGAGGGAGCAAAGGGGAAAAAGGAAAGAGAGAGAGGGAGGGAGAAAGAGGAGAGAGAGGGTGGGAGGAAGGAAGCAAGAGGAGAGGGGAGGGAGAGAGCAAGAAGGAGGGAGGGAGAAAGGAGAGAAAGGGATAGAGGGAGCAAGAGGAGAGGGAGGGAGGGAGCAAGAGGAGAGAGGGAGGGAGCAAGAGGAGAGGGAGGGAGCAAGATGAAAAGGGAGTTGAGGGAAAGAGAAATACACTTAAAGCTTGGAGAGAAAAAAACCATTTCTGGCTGTTTTGTTTCTTCGTACTTTTACTTTTGATACTTAAGTACATTTTAACACCAGATAAATACTTTTGATACTTAAGTACATTTAATGTGAGCTACTTTAAGACTTTTACTCAAGTGATTTTCTTATGGGTGACTTTAACTTTTACCGGAGTCACTTTCAAGAAAGATATCTTTACTTTTACTCAAGTATGGCTTTCAAGTACTTTATACACCACTGTTTTCATCCATATCGGATGAAACGTTTAGAAATGACAGCACCTTTTGTACATGGTCCCCCCATTCTAAGGTACTACAAGTATTTGTTGAATTGGCTTCACAGATGTGTTTTGTTAGGCAGGTGTATTCATTTGTGTCGTTAGTGATGAATGCAGAAGAGAGCTGTTGATGTCTAGTCTTGATTCTAGACTTTGCAATTGCCTTTGGAGATTGTTGATGGGGTGTGACAACATGAGGAATACAGCAGTGGTGATGCAAATTAAACTTGCCGTCATAAGGCTCAGAAATGAAAATCAATCAATCAGGAACGTTGCAAAAACCCTGGGCATGCCCAAGTCAACAGTTTGGTTCATCATTAACAAGAAAAAAACAACTGGTGAACTCAATTATGTCAAAAGACCCGGTAGACCGAGGAAGACCACTGTAGTGGATGACCGGAGAACACTCTCTATGGTGAAGAAAACCCCCCTGACAACAGCCCAACAGATCAAAAACACTCTTCTGGATGCAGGTGTAGATGTGTCATACGTAGAAGACTACACCAGCAGGACTACAGAGGGTACACTACAAGATGCAAACCACTGATAAGCCTGAAGAACAGAAAGGTGAGATTACAGTTTGCTAAAAAGCACCTAAAAGAGCCCCAAGAGTTCTGGAACAAAGTCTAGTGGACAGGTGAGGCAAAGATTAACATGCACCAGAGTGATGGAAAGAGGAAAATGTCGAGAAAAAAAGGAAATGCCCATGATCCAAAGCATACCACCTCATCCGTGAAACATGGTGGAGGGGGTGTTATGGCCTGGGCCTGTATGGCTGCCAGTGGAATGGGCTCACTTGTCTTCATCGATGATGTGACTGCAGACAGAAGTAGAACAATGAATTCTGAAGTCTACAGAAATATTTTATCTGCTCAGATAAAACCGAATGCCTCCAAACTCATTGGACAGCACTTCATCATGCAACAAGACAATGACCCGAAACATACTGCTAGAGCAACGAAGAGGTTTTTGATGGCCAAAAAGTGGAAAATGCTTGACTGGCCGAGTCAATCACCGGTTCTGAATCCAATTGAACATGCATTTTACCTGCTGAAGAGGAGACTGAAGGCAAAAAGTCCCCAAAACAAGCAGGAACTGAAGATGGCTGCAGTAGAGGCCTGGCAGAGCATCACCAGGGAAGATACCCAGCATCTGGTGATGTCTATGCGTTGCAGACTTCAAGCAGTCATTGCATGCAAAGGATATGCGACCAAATATTAAAAATGATTACTTTATTCTACATTATGTTAAACTGTCCAATATTTTTTGATGCCTGAAAATGGGGGGGACTATGTGCAAAAGGTTCTATAATTTCTAAACGGTTCATCCGATATGTATGAAAATACCCTCAGATTAAAGCTGACAGTCTGCACTTCAACCTTCACTTCATTGTCATTGTACCCTTTCAAACTCAGTGCTAGAGTACAGAACCAAAATAACAAAAATGTGTCGCTGTCCAATGAATTATGGTGCTCACTGTATTTGAAACGTCATGGAATGGGAGGGCAGAGTAGAAATGCACTACAAACATGAATATTAGTTGTTGCACTTAGTGTCGGTGTTAACCTTTGTACCATTATTGAATGATGATTTTTGAGACCCCATTGCACCGAAATAATGGTATATCACTCAGGAATGTGGGCATTTTGTTTCTGTGTTAAGCTCATTAAATGAATAGAAGCATTACTAAATGCATTTGAATATGAAAAATAGAAATGTTGGTATAATAAACTTGAATTACCAGTATATATTTTGTTCTTTTCATTAAATTAGTAGCTATAATTGGCTAATTGAGTGATGGGGTTACAGTATCCTACTGGTGGAAGTGCACAGTCACAATCTGGCCCTCTGGTAGTGAGGATTGTTGTAGTCTGTATTGGTATCTGTTTGCTGTTAGTGTTTGTTTTGTGTTTCTGTGGGTTTATTGCTTTTCACATCCTCCGTCCCAGTGTTTTCGTTCTCCCGGTCACTTGTCTCCCCAGTGCCGTCTCTGTGTCTGTGTTCCCTGAGCTGCTTCACTCCCCTGTATTTCCGTGATTTCACTATTCGGGTGGTTCCGGGTTTTCGTGGTTTCCCCCCCTTCTTTCCAGTCTCGTTTTACTTACTTCCTGCTTATATCTAGTTTTACTAATTTCTACTAATCCTTACTAACTTATAGATTGTAAAGTACTAACCTCATTAATATACTAACATGTGAATATTACTAATGGACTAACAAACACTAGTTTTGGGTTTTTGATAGTTTAGATCACTATACTAATACATTAACCATTCTCCCCTTTTCCATGCTGCGCTGTAGCCCCGCCCCTTTTCTTTCTAGTCTGCCCTAACGCTGAGTTCTGCAATTGCCTGCACCTGTCTCTTGCTCTAACTGCACCTCTCTCTCTCTGCACGTGTTTTACCTGCTAAACCCAGGCCGTCTGTTATCACTGTTGTCTATGTGATTCCAGTCCGCGTTTTGTCAGTCCCCTGTCATTTAATTAGTTATCCTAATGTTCTTCACCTGGATGTTGTTTGTTACTCCGCCCTCACTCACGTAACCCCTCCTTGATTGTTACCTTCCCCAGTGTATAAATGTCAGTCTTTTCCACCAGCTCCCTGTCAGAACGTTGATCGTATTCACTGTGCTGATGTTTTGTAAGCCTTTGTTTATCGCGATTCCTGAGACACCCTGTCCGTACGACTTCGAGTTTGCCTGCCCCTTTTGTTTGATTGCTTTCTGGTTTGACCTTCGCTTTGTTTTGACTTCTCTTTTGCCTGTTCCTTTGTACCTTAAATTATCTGATCTCCTGGTTTTTGATTTTTTGCCCGTTTACCACTATTCTTTTGGAAACTCGATTTTGTACCGTCCTATCTCTGATTACCTGGCTTTGAACTTTGGACTGAATAAAGACAACGTTTTTTGGATTTCCCTGGTCTGCGTTTGGGTCCTTGCACAGAACATTACAAGGATAAAATCTTTGTGGCCCTCTCTGTCCTCAAAGTTGCCCATCCCTAAATCAGATGAATGAAATGAACTGAATGTACTAAAAGACTCAAATGACTAAAACTGATTGCACAGAATGTAGTGAAAGATTAAATTGGTACGAAAACTCAAAGTAGCCTACTGAACGACTTGCATAGCATAGGCCTGCCAATGCCTCATGCGAGCAGAAGTGAGACAAACAGAAACAGGAAATGCGATATGTTCAGCAAAAGAAGTGTTTAGATTTGTAAATAACATCACAGTGATGTTTATAATGATGTTAATGACAACTTGAACTTTTTAAACAGTGCTATGAGAGCATATTCTCCTCATTTTGTAAAAATAAATTAGCATATGAGGTATTTCTCTAAACAAAACTCAATGGATGCATCCAAGCAGGGTGTTATTTCGCTTGTCCTTAGAAACGGCCTTGTCCTTAATTATATAATATGAACAGATCGTAGCAATTAAATTAGAATTATTTGCAATTGATATTAAGCAATTAAATGATGATGGACTTAACTGCAAGTCTTTATGTCAACAACAACAATAAAGAGAAATAGAAATATAGGAATATAAAATATGGATCAAATCAGAGTTGAAAATATAATAAAGGCAGCCTATTGCAAGATCAGTAAATTAGAAATTAGAGTAAAGCAAAGTAATAGTAATATGAAGAGAGAATAATAATTTACATGAATAGGAAAAAAAAAAAGATCCATCCATCCATTATCTATACATTCTTATCCTGAGCAGGGTTACAGGGGGTGCTGGAGCCTATCCCAGCGTGCATTAGGCAAGAGGCAGAAATACACCCTGGACAGGCCACCAATCTATCGCAGGGCACACACACCATTCACTCACCATTATCTCACACACTCATACCTATAGGCATCATTCTGTCATAGCGACAAGATAAATCCGACAGTAGCCCTAAGATATGCCTATACAGCAGTGAAAACGCTGCTCGCTGAATAACGAAATAAACAAGAAAATGTTTTTAAAAATGATATCATGTCATTCTACAGTCAATATCTGGGACTAAGTATTGAATAAATATACAACCTTACTGTTGGTTTTACGTTTAGAGATGTCCCTTTTGAGACTGCGTGATCATATATTGTCTTGGACAATCCGTTTGGGAAATATAGGTGTGCGTAATACCACACCTGTTGTTTACAGCGTCGTCACCCTTTTTAGTACAGTCTGGCTTGATTGACAATTCATTTACTCGGTAGGTGAGAGTATAAGCTTTCTAACGATGTGTAACATGTCTAATTCTGCTTTTGGAATAGCATTTTATAGGTCAGCGTAACAGAAAATATTCTTAGCATCGCATTCACTCATGCATTCACTCTATGTTAGCAGAAAAATACTCTGCACCTAACGAAACGTGGTCAACGGTATTTTGTAATTTCTTGGAAAATACTATTATTATTGAGGACTTCTGGACATAGCTAAGCCATATGTTTGCTGATGGACCTAGCTGACATCGTTTTCTGGAGCAAAACAGAAGCAAATAGAACAGTATCATTGACACTGTCTCTGTCTCCATCTACTGAACATAGAGGAGATTTCATCATTGCTATCTAAGTATTACTGTTCAAAATATTTCGGTTATATACGTTACTTTTGAAATTGAGTATCTTTAAATAGGTTAGTGGTGTTATATAATGTGGATATTTCACACTGTAATGTCAGCGTTAGATGATAGTGTAATAGTTTTTGTGAAGCATGCAACAGTGATGACGTGAGAGTTGGAACATTGCCAAAACGTGGTGGACAGTTGAAAATTGTTTTCATGTCGTCCCATCCCCATACAAGAAAACATACGAGAGTACAGAATATAGAAATACACACATGAGTTAATTATTACACATTTAGGTACTGTACTGCATTGTGTGACAATAGTTTTGCATTATTTTTTAAATCTGATAGCAATGTTTCATCTTAAACCTTCATAAGGGGCTCATTTATATGCTTTATAATGGACAAAAAGCATTGTATTCAATTTTGTAAATGTTTCTGGACGCCTAGATATTTTAGACCACTGTACTGACTTAAAGCTTGTAATTTCCACTTGAAAATTTTGCAACAATGATTTTCTTGAGTCAAAACAGTTGATTTGTAGTGAAATACGTGAACATGTTGTGATTTACAGCAATGCATAATTTACACATTTTGGATAGATTTGGAGACGCTGGGTACACTGCTTAGTTTTTGCTTCACACATCTATAATAGTTCTACATATCCACCCTTAGATTTTATGAACTTGTGGTCAAGAAGTTTTTGCTCTAGCACATGTATAGTTTAACCTGCTGTATATATGCAATCTCTCAGTATTTCATTGCAAACTTAAAAAGTGCAAATTCATTTTTGACTTTTTGTCAAAACAATTGCATCTGTGGCACTTTATATTCATAATTTTGGAAGAAATAAACTAATCTGCGTTAGTATTGTAAATAACAATTTTTCAAGTATCTGTGGTGTTCACATCTGGAGTTATAAAGCTTTAAATAGGGTACCCCCTAAATGGGCAAGGATTGGCAAAATTTGGCTTGTACGCTAAGGAGTTAAAATCTGGTACTTTGGCCCAAAAGGTCTGTTATTCTTTTTCTTTTAGGTTTTGTTTCCTTGAAGGGCAATATTTTCTTAAATAGTAATATTAGTTTGATTGCACTGTTCATTAACTTGCAAAATAGTCTTAAATACTAACATGAAAAAGAATCGTGATCATATCGTGGATCGTGATCATGCCTGAAAAGAATCGTGATATGATATTTTTGCCATATCGCCCACCCCTACTTACAAGTTAAAACAGGTTCTTTAAATCCCCAACCTGTACTGTTGTATTTATAGCTGTGAACTGCTATAGAGGACAGTGGATCATTGGTGACAAGGCGTGGCAGTTTGCAACTTTTTACCAGTGCATTTAGGGAGTTTAAATTAGTTTTTATTCTCACATATTTTCAAAGAGATTGAAACAGTGCTTGGCCTCTAACGTGAAATTTTTGCACTCTCACAAGGATCGAGCGTTATTACATGAGACAATTAAGTAAATAAGTGGTAACAATGGACAGTGATGAGGAGCATGGAAAATATGTCCCCATATCCTCTAATAATTGAATCACATGAGAGAGCCATGATAGATAGGGCAGTTTGTCTTCTTCAGAGGTGGGAATAGAGAATCATTTGAAAATGATTGAAGATCATTTGTAAACCTGTCCATCACACTCTATAGGGAGAAATACTTGAGCGTGACCTTCATGTATACCACATCAACTGTAGAATAAGAGAAGAATAAGAGTCACACCTATGTTTGAATTGAGAGAATTAAATTATCCTCTAACAGCTACAGGATCCCTGAGGCAGCAAATTTACTTGATCCTGATTTAATGATTTTTTTGGTGTGTGTGCATGCATGCACAAATGTGCATGACTGCATGGGCCATGTTTACTTAGGATTTGCAGGACTTTTATAGACGCTAATGAGACAAATAGCATTTTTCCATATTTACCTAGGTACTGCACCAGAAGTTTGCACTGGTAAAATGAGAGAAAACAGCATCTCTGTTGTGTGTTTGGGTATTTTAGGGAATTCTGATGTTAGTCTGAACAACGAAGGAGAATGGAAATGTATGTATTTGACCTGCTCCAGCTGATTTATCATGGCAGAGGGCCATTGCGGTAAAGGTACAGTGCCTTCAGAAAGCATTCAGACCCTTTCACTTTTTCCACATTTTGTTACGTTACAGCCTTATTATGAAATGGATTAAATTCATTTTTATTTATATCAATCTACACACAATACCCCATAAGGACACAATGAAAACAGGTTTAGAAATATTTGCTAATTTATTAAAAATAAAAAACAGAAATATCACATTTATGTAAGTATTCAGACCCTTTACTCAGTACTTTGTTGAGGCACCTTTGGCAGCGATTACAGCCTCGAGTCTTCTTGGGTATGACGCTACAAACTTGGCACACCTGTATTTGGGGTATTTCTCCCATTCTTCTCTGCAGATCCTCTCAGGCTCTTGCTCCATTCATCTTTCCCTTGATCCTAACCAGTTTCTCCCGCTGAAAAACATCCCCACAGCATGATGCTGCCACCACCATGCTTCACTGTAGGGATGGTATTGGCCAGGTGATGAGTGGTGCCTGGTTTCCTCCAGACGTGACGCTTGGCCAAGAGTTCAATCTTGGTTTAATCAGACCAGAGAATCTTCTTTGGGCTGCAGAGATGGTTGTCCTTCTGGAAGGTTCTCCCATCTCCATAGAGGAACTCTGGAGCTCCGTCAGAGTGGCCATTGGGTTCTTGGTCACGTCCCTGACCAAGGCCCTTCTCCCCCGATTGCTCAGTTTGGCTGGGTGGCCAGCTCTAGGAAGAGTCCTGGTGGTTCCAAACTTCTTCCATTTAAGAATGATGGAGGCCACTGTGTTCTTTGGTACCTTGAATGCTGCAGAAATCTTTTTGTACCCTTCCCCAGACCTGTATCTCAAAACAATGCCGTCTCAGAGGTCTACGGACAATTCCTTTCCAAATCAAGTCCAATCAATTGAATTTTCCATAGGTGAACTCCAATCAAGATGTAGAAACATTTCAAGTAGGATCAATGGAAACAGGATGCACCTGAGCTCAATTTTGAGTGTCATAGCAAAGGGTCTGAATACTTATGTAAATGTGAAATTTCAGTTTTTTATTTTTAATAAATTTGCAAAAAAATTTTAAAACCTTTGCTTTGCCATTATGGGGTATTATGTGTAGATTAATGAGAATAAAAAATGAATTGAATCAATTTTTGAATAAGGCTGTAACGTAACAAAATGTGGAAAAGTGAAGGTGTCTGAATACTTTCCGAAGGCATTGTAATTGCATCTGTTTTTTAAGCAGGTGTTAACTTCAAAGAACAGGGCTCCTGAACCCGTGCATATGAAGGGTTGAAGACAGTGTCCAGAAGTGATTCACAATTTTTTCTAATGAGCATTATTTGAGTTTTTTTACCTTAGTTTTATCCCATGTCAAAATAGGTCCAATTTAAAGGGATAGTTCACCTGAATTGGATAATTATATAGTAATTGTCTATGGGCAGTAGTTTCCGTAAACTAGCCCTTCTGCTGCAATGTTACAGCTAACAATGGATTTCAGGGTCCAATTCCACTATTAGACACATAGCAGGAGAAGCAGAAGGGCCAGTTTTTAGAAGTTACTACCCATAGCAACTATTACAAAATTATGCAATTTGTTTCTGCAATCTTTCAGCCAAGCTGATCATGTGGGTATCTTGTCTCATTGGTTTCTGTTCTATTCATGTTTCTTGAAAGCTGCCTTATAGCCAAAGGGAAATGGAGGGGCCTTGGAGATTTTTCCCCACATTTTATTGAACACATTTTATTAAAACAGGTCCCTGCACATCAGGGAATTGATTTGGATATTATATTTTAAGGGATTATTTATTTATCCATAAAGCAAAGATTATAGCACAGATGATACTACTGCAATTCAAAGTAGTGACTGATAGTGTGCCAAAAGCAGGGATGTGATGAGCATACCAACTGTATGTATTAATTACAGGAAACATGGCACATCAGAGCACAAATCCACAGCAAATCATATATTTCTTAAGATGTAGGTTTAGTAAGAAAATCAATTAAATAGTTCAGGGCAACAGTGTATGGTAAAGGAAAAAATGGTAAATAATTATTTTCAAATGCTATTGACAAATAAGGCTATTAATTAATATATAATATTAACACAATTAGATTTAAATATTAATATTAATATAATCAGCTATTATTGTATTAGAATATATCTATCAGGGTAGATTTGCTTATTTCTAGCTCTATAACCTGAATGTCGCTCTGATTGATTACACTACACAAAACGCTTGATTTCCTCTATTTCCTCAGGGCATTGCCACAGATCACCTTACAGAATTTTCTGGTTGTCTGAGAAATCATCCCAAAGTATACATTTAATTAAGTTTCTGATATAATATAACCAGGGGTTAAATTGGGGATGGACGCGGGTAGACGGCGTCCACCCACCTTTGGTAAATAAATAAATAATTTTGACCGGCAGTTTTACAAATAAATATGACAATCCAGTCCATTTTTCGTATGCTCCAGTCCATGTGTTCCCTCTAGCCAGTTACTCGCTCAACCAATCAAAAATCCGAAGAAAAAAAACTCAGGAGGAACAGTCGTTTATATAGACAGAAAGAAAAATATCGTTGATTGTCTTGATTGTTTGGAAGTGGACGCGGTAGGTAATTTCATTAACATGTAATTTAATCTATGCAACATTTTAAAAAGAGATGAATAAACAGCCCCCACGAATGCCGGCTATTATTAACAGCAACTTTGATTGCTTGAGCAAAATCAGCAGGTTGCTGGTCAGCAGCTAAGCTAGGATTGAATATTTCCCACAATACATAACGTTTTATTCAGCGGCGATGGTGAGCTGAAAATTGGTTTGCGCAAAACTTTCCTTTAAACTAATCATTGATCTCAACCAGTTTCCATTAGTAATTTTTCCTTTATTATCAAGCGTGCCAACGAAATGGCAAGTAGCCTAACACACAGCGTCTTCATACCGTTTTGGGGGGATTAAATCATAAATTCAGTTTATCCGTTTATCACCAAGTAGTCTACACTTAACAAACAAGATACACCAGTCTGTTGTACCAGGCTATAAGGCCTAGGCTACTCACTAAAACTGCCTATTTGGGGGGAGCTGGCTATATATGATAGCAGGGGCGTGTCTACGGGTGGGCTGGGGTGGGCATTGCCACCATTTAACAGTTAAAACTGTTAAGAACAAAAAACCTTTGATTCTTGTTCTTTCTTTTCTCTGGTTCGTATAAGTCAGTGGTGTCAAACTCGTTGCCATGGAGGGCCGTGTGTATGCAGGTTTTCATTCCAGCCTCAGATCTTGATTATATAATTAGTTAAATTATTTGCTGAACTAGGGATGCAGGTTTGTGCACAATGGTGACCCGACGTCTATGGTGACCCGCATTGTCTAAATAAAAATTTTCTTATATTCTGTGCTTCAATGCAGTTAAACGCATATGGCTGAATTAGTAATTGGACTCAATTAAGGCAGCATTAATTGGTTGGAATGAAAACCTGCATACACACGGCCCTCCATGGCAACGAGTTTGACACCACTGGTATAAGTTATATGAGTAGTCTTGAATAGTTTCACAGTTGAGTTTGCACGTTTTGCAAGCTGTGTGTTTCTTTTAAGTTACCAGCTCACTTGGTGGCCATTGGTTTTGGTGATTAGCCAGCTAGCTAGCCAGCAAGGCTAAAAGCATCAACACTTCAAGCACGTCATAAAGGGTACAACAGCTGTTTTAGATTGCATCGTTTTTGCAGCCCGGATCAAAATCGGCGTGACCGTACCAAATGAGACATTTCCCCCAAAAGTGGGGAATCTGCTTTTAGTTCCTATGGCCCCAAACTCTGGAATTTTCTCCCAGAAAACCTTAGAGCCATCAACACTGTCAGCAGTGTTTTTTTAATAATATTTCATTTAATTAAAGATTCCGCCACTGCTTAGTGATTAAAACAGATTTTTCTAAATCGTATTTATCATTTAATCTCCCTAACACAATGCGAATAAGCTGTGTGTCCCTTTCCAATTGCTTAGTCAGATCGTTTGCATGCTTGTTAATCACTGAAAATTAATTAAAAGTTAAAAGCTCACCAGGCGCGCTGGTTTTATTTTGTTTCAATTCGACAGTTTAAGAAAGATAGATAAAGGAGGAAGAAAGGGAGGACGAAAGAGAAGGATGACCGATTATTTTCATGGGTAAAAAAATTCTCAGCATTAATGACACTCAATAAACTTGAAATATTTTATGTAAAAGCTTGCATCAATAGTATACATTCTTTTTAAAACATTGTTTTCCTCAATTACAATTATGTGCACAATACATTAAAGATACAACTATTTTGAGCTGAAACATTCATTGGTTTGTACCTTTATTCACCCACCTCCCACCGGATCTCAGGGTCCACCCACCTCCAAAATCCCAATTTAACCCCTGAATATAACCTAATTGACACCAGATATTGGTTAACAGCTACTTTAACCAGAGTAACTGTTATTTCAGCTGGAACAAAAACTTTGAAACTATACCATATGAGATGCTATAACTAAATGTAGGAAACAATGGTGTAGAAGAAATGAATATACAGTGCAAATAGCCACACTCAGTTGGCAGCTCATTAGCTTCATGGCACTAGACCGCCCACATGAAAATAAATACACAAAAACATATTTCTGCAGTATTTATCTAGGTCTTGTTTAGTGCTGTATTAGGTCATTGACAGAAATTCAGTTCTATAATGGCACAGCTGTGTAAAAGGTCTGCAGCAATGCCATGGTGTGATGTCCAGACTTACTGCAGAGACTTGGCAGGCTCAGAGGTAAACAGTTTTCTTAATAAGCTACCCAGCTGCTTACCATTAAAAGTCCTGAACCATATCTTGTTTTTCACTATGTAAATCAAATGACATGATTTGTTCCTGAATATTGGGTACCCTGTGGTTAATATTGCCAATGTATTACAGTTTATTAAAATTGAGTATTATTATAATAAAGTGGAATGATATGGAAAGGTATTTTAGCAGGAACATGACATACACAGAAATAATTTATTTTAATTTGACCTACAAATCTGTCTGGGCCAAATTCCCAAACTGGTGTCAGGGTGCATGGGGGGTTAGGACCCAAACGCAGAGGGGGAAAAACTCAAAACTCCAAATGATATGAACAAAAGACTTTACTGAACAAAAGGCCTCGCCAACTCTTCAAAAAAAAAAAAAAAACACAAAGTAAATCTACAAAACACAGGAACCATAGAACATCCAAAAGTCCAAAAACGTGGAAAACCGAACATGGGCAGGAACACACGGGGCAGGAACATGAGCAGAAGCACACGCGACAAAACACAACCAGACACAACCAAGGATCCAGCACCTGAGTCAAGGAAGAAGGAAACTTAAATAGAACAGACACTGATGAGACACAGGAGGGCACCATGAACAATCAGGCCACAGAGAGGGACGGGAAAACGAGACTACCAAGAACAAATAATTGAAAAATTGAAGACAATAATACAATTACACAGGGTACAAGCAGGACACAAAACAGAAGTGCCACCATCTGGCGGCCCAACAAGGAAGGACAGACGGGAACACAGAACCATGACAACTGGCTCTCTAATTCTGGGGGGTTTCACAAAGCAGGATTGAATAACTGCACTGAGTAAAACCCGGAATAGCTCTTTTTACTTCAGTCCATGTTAAATATATGGGAGGGTTCTGGATATTACTCAGTGCAGTTATCCAGCTAACTCAGTAATCCTGCTTCCTGAAACAAGGCCATGAGGGTTACAGCTCATGCCGTGGAGCTGAGAAGAGTCTCCCCTCCTTCACCACAAAATTTTAACTTTAAAGTCCATGCAAGCCGCTTCATAGCTATATAATTATACAGCAATGCAAAATATTTTCAAAAAGCTCTATGAGTCTATTTTGGTGACAAGTATAAACTCACCTAGGTGCATGTAGAATTATTTGTTTTATCTCATACAAAAGGAATATTTTTCACCAGCACCAGGTTTGGCAGTTTTGTGGTGTGCAGTAAACCTATTTTGTGTCAACATGGGTTGGGCAGGGCGGCACTGTCGTGCAGTGGGTCGCACGGTCACCTCACAGCAAGAAGGTCGTGAGTTCGAATCTCGGCTTGGGGCCTTCCTGTGGGGAGTTCGCATGTTCTCCCCATGTCCGCGTGGGTTTCCTCCAGGTCCTCCAGTTTCCTCTCACAGTTGAAAGACAAGCCGGTAGCCTAATTGGAGTGTGGGAGTGAATGGTGAGTGAATGGTGTGTGTGCCCTGTGATAGATTAGCGGCCTGTCCAGGGTGTATTCCTGACTCTCACCCAATGCACATTAGGATAGGCTCCAGCACCCCCTGCGACCCTGCTCAGGATAAGCGGGTATAGATAATGGGTGGATGGATGGATGGGTTGGGCAGCAAATAGGGGGTGTGTCAAACATTCGAAACAAAAAGAAAATGACAATAACTCGCCTCTTTAAGTGAAGCCTTTCTCCCCAGTGGCAAAAGAGCGATCTGCAACGCCTGGTTGCAAAAAGAACCTGAAACCCCGCCCACCCAATGTTAAGTCAATGGGGAAAGCCTGAAAAGAGACCAATTTTCTCTGAGGAAATATGTCAATACATTTTTTACACAAGAAATGATGGTTTAAGTATTTAATCCCATCCCTTGTAATGTCTCTCCTGGGTCTGATTTTTAAAAATAATTCTACCAAAATTCCCAAATTTTTGTTAATTTCAGTGCATGCAATGTGGCTTGTCCTACTACCGTATGACCATATAAGGACATTCCCCATCCTCGCAGCCAGGCAGTGCTTCAGTGGCTGTGCGATGCTGTGTCGTTTTAGTCTGATTAGCTAGATTACATATGATCTCACCATTTTAAATCCAAGGTCCAAAAATGTTGTGTACTGCGTTCAACTCATAGAGTTCACTTGTACTAACCGGTATTCTAAGGATTCTTCTCTCCCATTCTTTAGGTTAGTACATTTGAGACATTTTCAGATAAACAAGATTCTAGTCTGTCAAAATGCAATTTTTGACCATTTTTTGGTTTCAGTTGATTCTCATAAAGTCTTTTATAATTTGTATAAATTGGTGGTGAAATCAGATTTGTGAGCAATTTTGAAGCTTCTTTAAGAAAGCAAGCTAGGGGGATTTTAAAGCTTACTGTCTTGCTATTGATTTATCTGTCTATCTAGCTAGCTAGCTCGCTAGCTAGTTATCTTGTGATATATCTGTCTAGCTAGCTATCTAGAGATCTGTTATCTATCTGTCTATATAACTAGCTAGCTAGTAAGCCAGCTAGCTAGTGATCTATTTTATCTGTCTATGTAAATATCTAAACACTAAACGTATCTTGCACAATGAACTTCTCTGAAATGTTATGACAGTACGGTTCTGTGGTTGCACAGCCACACTTGTTGTCCAGACCTGCGCGTGTCTAATTACCACGTAAGGTAGTCGGGGTGGATTTTCCTGTAGTCGTGGACTCCACACTTTTGCTCCACTGCGCTTGCGTTGGATGCAACAGGTAATGGCTGCTCCCTAGTTTGGGCTTCATGCACCAGTGAGCACTAACCATAGCAAATCAGTGGGTGATGTCATAATCACTTCGTCCATATTTTTATACAGTCTATGGTTTAAACCAACACAGACCAGGTTTTGCCTTAAATGCTGTGGTAAATTGTGCTATTTTGGTGACATAATGACTGCACGACAATCTATGGCTGTCTTTGAATAAAAAATCTTCTTTATTCCTTATGGGGCAGTCTGTTAGATGAATTTATGAAGGTTCACACTAGAGGGACAGCTCAGAAACCAAAAACATGATGACAAGTAGGCTAGCCAAGGCTACTATTTTATTGACTACATTTTATAAGAAAACGATAGCCTATATCTACTTAGCCAACGTATATCAGCACTTTCTCTTTCAAGCAGCTGTTAGAACAAGTCATCCCCCCCCCGGCCCCCACCCCCCGGCAGACCGACCGACGCCAAGCATAGTTATGCTACTGATTCAGTGAACAAATCTTTTGAACGAACCTTTTTAGTGAACTGATTCTACTGATTCAGTACACTAAAAAGAACTGTTTTGCCCATCACTAAATAACAGCACTTACACTTGACTGGGGAAGCTCTAGCAGGGCAGAAATTTGACAAATCGACTTGTTGGAAAGGTGGAATCCTATGACAGTGCCACGTTGAAAGTCACTGAGCTCTTCAGTACCACCCATTCTCCTGCCAATGTTTGTGAATGGAGATTGCTTGATGTATGCACCTGTTGGCATGAGTGTGTTTGAAGCAGTAAATGTAGTGTATCTTAAATAAAAGTGAAAATTGTTTCAAAAAAGTATTTTTTTTATTGTAAATTGCAATGGCAAGAACATGCTAAACAGTGATAAGAACAGCTTTTATGCCATATTCTTTTGAAAGCCCATTCTTCACAACCAGAAAAACAACAAACATCGTCAAATATTGTTTGTTCAGAAAGAGAAAAATAAACTAAGAACAATAGGGCTACGTAATATAAATGACAAGAAACACTGACAAATGGCGAGGCAATGAAGTTTAGACCTGATAAAAATAATAATAATAAATGCATGAATCCAAACATAGAGTTGAGGCCAAAGGGTTACATACACCTAGGCTAAATATATTCAAACTCAGTTTTTCACAACTCTGATCATTTCATGTTACCTTACATTTCTTTTTGCAAGTCAATTAGGGCATCTACTTTGTTCACATTTTAAAACAATCGATTAGAGACATATTTATTTCACTTTTAATTCACTATATCAGTGGGTCAAAAGTTTACATACACCAAGTTGACTGTCTCTTCAAACTTTTTCTGAAAATACCAGAAATTGATATAATGAATTTTTAGAAGCTTCTGATTAAACAATTGTCGTAATTAGAAGTTAATCGGCTCCTGTGGCTGTATTTAAGGGCCTATCTTTAGAGCCACTGACTTTTTGCCCTTGATACCATGGGAAAATCCAAGCAACTCAGCCAAGACCTCAGAAAAAACAGAGTAGACCTCCACAAGTCTGTTTCCTCCTTAGGAGCAATTTCCAAATAACTGAAGGTACCACAAGCATCTGTACAAAAAATTGTATGCAAAAATCTTGGGACCACACAGACACTGCATCTTTCAGGAAGGAGGCACAAATTAACTCCCAGGGCTGAATGAACTTTGGTCCAAAAGTTTCAACTGAACCCCAAGGCAACAACAAAGGAACTGGTGAAGGACTTGTAGGCATCAGGTACCAAAAGTATCTACATCCACCATTAAGAGAATGCTACATTGCCATGGCCTGAAAGGCTGTCACGCAAGGAAGAAGCCCCTACTCCAAGACCGACTTAACCCCTTAGCACACATTCCAAATCTGGCTAATTCTAGCCCATTTAGGGGGTACCCTATTTAAAGCTCTATAACTCCAGATGTGAACAACAGAGAGACTACAAGAGCGTATTGCAGGTTGGAGACCCCAGTGAATCAATGTGTAGGAAAATGATGTAGGAACTAGATTTTCATAAAAATATACTTATATATACACTACAGTGACTTCTGGAGTCGTTTTTGTGTGAGAATTTTACTTCCGCATCTGAAAACGCCACACCAGAAGTGATGTAATAGAAGGGAGAGTGGTCAAGTTGAACAATAAGAAGAATGGATCTCAACGCTAGTTTTGACACTGAAGAGGTTGTAAATGTTTATGCAAACGCATATGACGGACAACAGCCTTATAATTATGAGCCTGCTAGGCATCCAAGAGACCAGGAACAGAACAGGGTTAGAAGGAATAACAGTCAGAGGAGAGAAATTGAGTTGTGGTGTGAGGAGAACCAGTGGAGAACTGGGCAGGTGCCTTGGTGAGTGACCAGCGTTAGCTTAAAGATATATACACGTATATATCTATGGGTGTTGGCACACTAACGAATATCTAAGTCTGCATACATACCCAACATTGCAAAGTCGCATGAAAACGCTCTCACGATAGCTAATACAACAGTGACAAAGTGCTTCAAAATGATACCATGTCATTCTACAGTCAATATCTGGGACTAAATATTCAATAAATATACAACCTTACCATTGGTTTTACGCGTAGAGATGTCCCTTAGAGATGAGTGGTCATATATTGTCTTGGTCAATCTGTTTGTGAAATATACACGCATTTGTGACGCCTGGGTACCTTCCAAAATAGCTGTGCGTAATACCACACGTGTTGTTTAGGTCGTTGTTGCCCTTTTTAGTACAGTCTGGCTTTATTGGCAATTCATCTATTCAGTAGGTGAGAGTATAAGCTTTCTAACAATGTCTAATTCTGCTTTTGGAATAGCGTTTTATAGGTAAGCGTAACCAAAATTCCTCATTGTCGCATTCGCTTACGCATTCACTCCGTGGTAGCAGTAAAAGACGCTGCACCTGACAAAACTTTGTCAACGATTTTACGATCGTAATTTCTTGGAAAATACTATTATTATTGAGGACTTCTGGGTATGGCTAAATCATATGTTTGTTGATAGACCTGGCTGACATCGTTTTCTGGAGTAAGACAGAACCAGAACCTGCTGCTGATGGCGGACCTGATGAAGCCACTGTGTGCACTGAAGGAACCGCACCGGCTGTCAGTCTCACCCGGTCCTGGCTTTGACATCCCATCCTGAACTCCATTATATCGCCGGGAAGATAATCCTCCGGTCTAAAATGAGCGCCACACACAACCATGTTTTTTGTAACAAATGCAGCAGTGAAGTCTCGTCTCTTCACCTGCACAAAACGCACCCAGGCACGAAAACTAGCACCGTTCCTTTTCCTGTTAGGAAAATTGTGTGCTTGATGTCCCGACAGCAGGCCCGGCGTCTGGGGGGGACAACCAGGGAAGTTGTCCCGGGCCCAGCCCGGGGGGGGGGGGAGGGGGCAGGAGAGAGAATGATCCTCACTCATAAATGTTGGCCATTAATTAGTGGAATATTTAGGCAAATGTATATGTTTTCAGAAAGTGTTCACATTATTTGCTTTGAATACACAATGCTTGCCGTAAAATCATTTATCTTCATTGTACAATATGTAGCCTAAACATGTCCCCCCTATTATATTGCAAAATGGTTTGGTCTTAAGGGTTGTCCGACGTTGCCCTTCGCTAAGCCCCTCCCTAGAACGGCTATTGTCCAACTAGACACGGGTGGCCTGGCAAACTTTTTTCAGACAAGAGCAAAATGCCGAAATCGTGTGCCTACGGAACCTGCAACTCCAACAGTAGGTATCCCAACGTTTAGAGGGGGAGTTGTTTTTTTTGTGTTTCCGAAGCCAAAAACACAAGAGGAGAGATGCCGGATGTGGATTAAACAGTGTGGGAGACCTCATTCACAGCTAAATCCATCCAAAAATCAACAAGAACACCTTCGTCTGAAGATGCTAACGTTAGCTAGCAGACAGCAAAGCTGGCTGAATGGTAGCTAATTATACATTAAAATGAACTAATTCTAATTCATAGCTGACAGTATTCCTTTGAATCTTTCTTTCTAATAATCTTATTTTTTATTTTTTAACGTGGATGCTCCGTTTGGGCAAGGATCCACTCCTAGTATCAGCTCAGAAGTATGTAAATGTAAATTTTATGTAAATTTTCTGGTAGAAATTTAATAATGAAAGCAATACTAGGAGGCAGGTTTAAACATTATCCTAAAAATAAATAAAACCATATATTGGCTTACCCCGCAGTGCAAGAACATTGTTGCTCATGCAAATGAACTGCCAAAACGTGAGGTGCCTGACTCTTGCATTGCGATCTGTGCGCTTTAGCCTCTATTTTAATGTCATTACTGTCACTCTTCCGACAAATGATATCATGAATGTAGCCTTCGAAAGCATATTGCTTTCCTTTCTGTCTACTTCTCTCTGATATTTTAAATGTATTACTCCAGAAATCTGTAATAATTTCCTTTTGAATATCTCTCACTGGTATAATTGATAACTCCAAATTTTGATATGCGGATCCGAAAGCTTGCCAGGCGTAGCAACAGTAACCAAGGGGGGCGGGACTTGGCAAACGGACAATTTGTCCACACCAAATCGAGCTGTCAAAATGTCTACTCATAAATCTGGTGCTCAAAAGCAAAAAGAAAAGAGAAAAAAAGATGACATTATACAGGCAAGGGAGCAAATGGCTAAATTTTTAAAACAAGACAGACATGCTGAGGCATCAAAGGAACAAGGTGGGACATTGTTGTTGCTACATTTGCCACTTTAGTTAGGCTAACGATCTCTCAACATGGTCCTTGTCATGTACAGTAGGCTACTACTGTAGGCTACAGTAGGCTATTACTATAGGCCATTTACTTTAAGTGGTTAGCTACCAAATAGCTAAATTTAAAAAAATTTATTAATAAAAAAAATTAAAATCTTAACTATTGAGCCCTGCATGGAAATTCAGGTTCAATTAGCTAACGTAAACGTAAGGTCATTTCACTGACCACATGAATTATAACGTTATCTTACCCCCTTGTCCAACTAACTGCAGAGGGAGGCGAGAGCTCCTGCGACATCAGTGGTCCAAGTGAAGAAATGCAGGGAGGCGGAGGAGAGGGTCAGCCAGCAGAGGATGAGGGAGAGGGAGGCTCAGGCGAGAGTCACGAAACAGGCACTGAACAAGACCCCGAAGATTCCGGTGGTGGTGTCCTGGACAGTTTTGAGGATCCGGGACTTTGGCTCGAAAAAATGACCGATTCTGATAGGTCACAAATAGTTCACATCATGGCAAGTAGGCCTTCATTCATTGACGCAGCAAAGGAATTTCCTAAAGACACGGTGGGGAGGGCATTCCCTACCTACCTGCTGTACAGTAAATCATTGAATGGACGGGAAAACACTGAGCGGGATTGGGTGGTGTACAGCAGGAGCAAAGAGGCTCTATTTTGCCTCCCATGTTTATTTTTCTCCTCTGAATTAGACAAAAAGTCATGCAGTGCTCTTAACACCAAGTACGGAATGGCGATAGCTAAAATAAAGTGGAGAAAATGATATGATAGGCTCCCAGAACATGAAAGACACCAGCACTGCTACTGGAAATGGAAGAATTTATAGAGGTCTGTGTTAAAGGGGACAGGGGTAGACAGTTAGCAACAGAAGATGATCGAAACTATCATAGACAGAAACAAGGCTTTACTAGAGAGGTTACTCAGTGTGACTATTTTTAGCCTCCAGAAATTTGAGTTTCAGAGGAAACACTGATCGACTATACGATAATGGCAATTTTTTAGGCTTAGTTCAGCTGTTAGCGAAATACGACCCGATTCTTCATGATCATTTGTTAAATGTGACAAAGAGCCAGCAACAGGGAAAGAAACATGTAGCACATTACCTATCCCATGATATCCAGAATGAATTCATCGAGTTGTGTGGTCAGCGTGTATTAAATATGATTAAAAAAGAACGAGAAGAAGCAGCATACTACTCGATAATTGCTGATGCAACGCCAGACATCTCTCATAGAGAGCAAAATGTATTGATGTTCAGATATGTCCATAGACCTGACACTACTAGTCAGTGGGAAATAAAAGAGCATTTCATTGATTTTAAGGATTTTTCAAAGAAAACGGGGGAAGAACTTTCTAGAATGCTACTTGATTCCTTCAGAGACCATGGGATTGACATTAAAGACTTCAGGGGACAAGGGTACGACAATGGGGCAAATATGGCAGGGAACTGTCAGGGAGTACAGGCCCACATTCTGAATGTTAATCCTCTGGCCACATTTTCCCCCACACTTTGAATTTGGTCGGCGTACATACCTGTCCAGAGTTAGACACATTTTTCTGGGCAATTAATCATATTTTTGTGCTCTTTAGTGTGAGTCCCGAACGCTGGGAAATGTTACAGGGGATTTTAGGATGCTCTTTGCATCGACTTTCAGATACTCGCTGGACCGCATGAACAGAGGCAGTGCGCCCTATTGCGAAACACTTCCCGGGTGTGATTCAGGCACTAGAGAAACTAACTAAATCAGACAAGAGAATGGGTAGTGACGCTAGATCAGAAGCATGGAGTTTAATGACATATTTCCAGTCATTTACGGCTATTATCCTACTTGGCTTTTGGGTTAAGGTACTGCAGTGTATCGAGGATAGAAATCTCGTCCTCCAATCAATGGCCATTTCCCTCGAAGTACAAGCATCTAACATTCAGGCGTTAGTTGAAGAAATTATTTCTTTGCATAATTCATGGCAGGGTCTTCTATCAGAGGCCACAGTTGTAGCCGAGGCTATAGGCATCGAGCCGAAGCTAGACTGCAGGCAACGAAAGAGAAAGTGTTTTTTCGATGAGGCAGATGTCGACATATCTGAAGAAAGTCCTGAAGTAATTTTCAGGAACAAGATATTTTATGCTGCACTTGATTCCATTATTTCACAACTCAACACACGATTCAGTGCAACGAAGCAGATATGCAATGAGTTTTCCATCTTGTGGAACTTCAGGAACATGTCAGAGGAGTGCCTTAGTGCATCCTGTAGAAAGCTGTCTGCAAAATACGAAGATGATTTGACAGATTGTCTCGAAAGGCAGATTAATCATAGTCAGTATACAATGCTACATTTGTGAAGAACCTAGGGTCTTTGGAGTTACTGAATGCTATTTATGACATGGAGCTTCAGAGCATTTATGGTGACTTGTGCATCTTACTGCGCATTTTTCTCTGCTTGCCGGTGACTGTCTCGGGTGGTGAACGTGCGTTCAGTAAGATGAAAATTATAAAAACTATTTGCGCTCTACTATGTCTCAAGACAGATTAAATGGTTTGGCACTGCTTTCAACAGAGCCAGTTGGTGCAGAATCTGGACTTTAAGGACATAATACACGACTTTGCTACCAAAAAGGTGCGGCGGATGAGACTCTGACTGTTTTTTAAGCGTGTAAGAAAGAGAGAGAAAATACCAAGGCACTCAATCTCCAGATTAGCAATTTAAAAAGCCTTTATTATTTTGGGCTAACCCAACGCGTATCAGGAGTAATGAAGGCAGTTACTGCCGATACGCGTTGGGTTAGCCCAAAATAATAAAGGTTTTTTAAACTGCTAATCTGGAGATTGAGCGCCTTGGGATTTGTTCTCTCTTTCTTACATGGACACGAACCCCACCTCGCAATGAAGCACTGTAAAATGTTTAAAAACATTTTTAAAGCCAAGGCAGCGTTCTTTTTAACCGTTTTTGAATGACATTCAGTTGTCCTAACAATAAAGCATGACGTTGAATATTCCAAGTGTGCTGTCAAGCGTATTTTTATTTTAATTGGGGTAGGGGTGGGGGTGGGGCCCGTTAAAATAATTTTGTTCCGGGCCCAGGCATCATGCACACCGGCCCTGCCCGACAGAATGGAGTTTGTGCGACCTGCACAAACACAATAATTTACCATGATGATACACAGTGAAATGCAATATAAAACTACTGAAAAAAAGCCAGACCCAATCATGACTACACTGTTGCTCCTACTCCAGGTATGTTGATGTGCGAGTGAATCGTGAAGTAGGCTATTTTGCATCTGTCTGGCTCTTAATTAGGGGTCCAAGCACCGAAGGTGTGGAGGCACCCTATTTTTATTGTTAGTTTTATTATTATTATTATTATTCTGTCATGGAAGTCTATGTCAGCCCCTATAACTGACTGGTCGGTTTTTACGAAACTTTGCAGAATGGTAGAGGATCATGCCAACAGACCGTGAAATGAATTTTACATCACTTGGCCAAAGGGAGGCGCTATAGCACATGATTGAAATAGCAAACTTTGAACAGGCATATCTCATGACCCGTTTGACCTAGAATCATGAAATTTTGCACACATATGCCACTCCTCATGAGGACCAAATCTGCATCATTCCGGTTACTTAGATTTTCCGCCATTTCGAATTTTATGCAAAACTATAAACGATCAAACTCTTCCTAGGATTTTTCACAGATCTGCACGAAACTTGGTATACATAATCTATGGATCAATGTCTACTAATTAACATATCGGACTTTTGAAAAGGTAAAAACAATGCCACTATGAGCCAATGAATATTGGGGAGGGCATGGCTTTTCACATGAAGGTGTATAACAGTTTGACCTAGGCTACGTTTGAGATTCACTCGGCGCCGTAGAGAGCAGCAGCTTGTCCCGTTGCTCCGTAACACTTTAACTTTTATGTCTTTTTTCCTCGTGTTTTTCAAACATTTTTCTATGCTTTCTTTATATAATACTTTATAGAAAGTTTTCTTTGTTAGCTGTTTTTGTTAGCTTGTGCACTGGGATTATGTGGGATTTTGAGAAGTGGACGGGAGTGCAATCCTTTGTGTACGCAAAGGAGAATCTCCTCGCACTGCGCTGGACGAGACCACCCGGCGCCAAGCACCTTATTCCAGATGAAGAGACCGTACCACAGATGCAGGGCTGGTGCTATGCTAAAGGCTAGGAGATGGAGATACAAGCCTGTTCTACCATCGATCGTTATGGGGAACTTAAATTCTCTCTGGTGAAGAATCAGAGAGTTTATCGTGAGTGCAGTCTCACATGTGTTTCACGGAAACCTGGCTGAACAATAACACCCCATACTCGTGTGTGGATATACCCGGCTTTGCTACGGTGAGGGAGGACAGAGACACGAAAGCGAGCGGTAAGAAGAAAGGCGGGGGGGTTGGCTTTGTTTGTAAACAACAGATGGTGTAATCCAGGGCATGTTACTGTGAAGGAGAAGATCTGTTGCCCAGACATAGAACTGCTGGCAGTTGGATTAAGACCATACTATGTACCGAGGGAATTCTCACGTTATCGCCATTGTTGTTTACATTCCACCGCGAGCCGACGCTGCGTCGGCATGTGACGTTGTTCATTCAAACGTCGCGAGACTGCAGACTCAACACCCTGACGCCTTCATCACAATATCTGGGGACTTCAACCACGTGACCCTCTTCTCCCAACTGACCAGTTTCACTCAGTTTGTGCACTGCCCTACCAGGAACAACAGGACAATTGATCTGCTGTATGCCAATGTCAAGGAGGCATACAGCGCTTCAGCTCTGCCACCACTTGGCAGATCAGATCACAACCTGGTTTATCTTCATCCTCAATACTGACCCCTTGTACTGAGGCAGCCTACAACCACCCGCTCATTCAGGGAAAGATCGCCAGAGGTCGCAGAGGTTCTCAGTGACTGTTTTGAGTGCACAGATTGGAGGGTACTGCAGGAGTCACACGGGGAGGACATTGATGGGATTGCAAGCTGCACCATGAACTATATGAATTTCTGCATGGACAAAGTCATCCCTGTTCAGACCGTACGCTGCTTCCCCAATAACAAGCCCTGGATTACCAGCAATGTCAAGGCACTTCTCAATCAGAAGAAGAGGGCCTTCAAGGATGGTGACAGAGAGGAGCTCAGGCGCACACAGGGTGAGCTGAAGTGCCGGCTGAGGGAGGCAATGGAGGAATACAGGCCAGGGAGGTGTGGAGTAGAATGAGGACTATCACAGGCTTCAAGCCGAAGAACCGCCAGGCAACAGAGGGTGGTGTGGACAGGGCTAATGAGTTCAACCTGTTCTACAACCGGTTTGACACAACAGCCAATCTCTGCCCTGCCCCGCCCCCGTTGTAACAGCTACGGCCGTCTCCGTCCTCACCACCACCCCGACCCCAACAGCTGCTAACGCATCCTCCCCCACAGATCCCCCCACCTCGCCCCTCCCAGCCACTGCTACCCCCTTAACCACAAGCTTACGGAGATGCAGGTGGATGCCTCCTTTGTGACCTGGATTACCAACTACCTGACAGGAAGACCAAAGTTTGTCAGAGTGCAAGACTGTGTCTCTGAGACTGTAGTGAGTAGCACAGGGGCCCTGCAGGGGACTGTTCTCTCTCCCTTCCTGTTCACACTTTACACCTCAGACTTCAAGTACAACTCTGACTCTTGCCACATGCAGAAGTTCTCGGATGACACTGCTATTGTGGGGTGTATTAGGAGTGAACAGGAAGGAGAATACAGGGGCCTGGTCAAGGACTTCGTGGGTTGGAGCGGAAGGAACCACCTCCAACTGAACTCCTCTAAGACCAAGGAAATGGTTGTGGACTAGGAAGCCCAGATCCAAGGCCAGGTCTCCCCTGCTGCCGGTTGCCATTATGGGGGGGGGGGGGGGTGGATGTGGAGGTCGTGCAGACATACAAATACCTGGGGGTGCACACGGATGACAAGCTGGACTGGTCAGTGAACACTGATGCCCTCTACAGGAAGGGACAGAGCTCTTTTCCTGTGGAGGCTCAGGTCCTTCAACGGCTGCAGCAAGATGCTGCAGATGTTTCTACCAGTCTGTGGTGGCCAGTGTTCTTTTCTACACTGTGGTGTGTTGGGGAGGCAACGTGAAGGTGGGGGATGCTGAGCGGTTGGACAAACTAATTAGGAAGGCCAGCTCTGTACTTGGCATGGAGCTGGCCTCTCTGGTGACTGTAGCTGAGAAAAGGACATTGAACAAGGTGCTATCCATCCTGGATAACATCAAACATCCCCTCCACAACATGCTGGCCAGTCAGAGGAGCAGTTTCAGCAACAGACTTCTTTCTCTTAAAGGGAAGGGGCGCTTCAAGAACTCTTTTGTTCCCAGGGCCATCAGGCTCTTTAATGCCTCCTCACACAGTCGGGGGCTGTCCCCTCAGGACACTGACTGAGTGGCCAAGGTCCCTCACTGTTTGGCACACTGGTACTTTCTGCAAATTTTATTTTTTGGTATTATACACTGTACTTTTATACTTTTATGCTGTACTTTGCTGTCTTTGCACATACTGTTTAACTCTGTTTTAAATACCGTTTTAACTTCTGTAATTTTTATATCTATTACCCACCCATTATATATTTAGCTGTACATCTGTCAACACTTACGTATTTATGTTGGGACTGTTCATACTGTACACCTGGTGTAGTTATACAATGTCAGTTTTTATGTCCCCATGGCTCTGTTTATGTTTATGGCTCGGTTCTACGGTGCCTTTTTATTTTTGCCTTTTTTATTTATTTTGTTTACTTACTTTTTATTTCTTACTTCCTGGTGCATTGTTGCACTATGTTTTGCAACATGAACTCTAATAATCTATCTATCTAACTAACTAACACCACAAACCTTTGTAGGCATATCAGCACACATAAGTGGAAGCTAACCCTCCATTGTTGGCCCGATCAAACAAAATGGTGGCGCTAGAGAGCTCATTTCCGGTTTAGGCATTTCCACTGCTATGCAAATGACACCCAGTTGTATCTATCAGTTAAGCCTGATGAAGTTGTCCAGCTGTCAAATATCAAAGCCTGTCTTACAGACATAAAGGAATAGATGAATCAAAACTTTCTGTTGCTAAACTCCGAAAAGACCGAGATAATGGTAGTGGGGCCCAAGTCCCTGAGATGCAAACTAGCTGACTATATGCTTAACATTGATGGAATCTCCATTACTTCAAGTGCTGTAATCAAAGATCTTGGTGTTACCTTTGATCCATATCTTGCATTTGATATACATATTAAAAACATCTCTAGGGTTGCTTTTTGAGAAATATCTCAAAAATTTAGAAAATACTGTCCTTATATGATGCAGAAAAGCTAGTTCATGCTTTCGTTATTTCAAGATTAGATTACTGCAATGCTCTTTTGTCTGGATGTGCAAATTTCTCTCTGCAGGGTTCCCACACATTTTTACCAATTAATTTTCAAAACCTTTCCATAATTTTTCCATAATGTTTTACCCCATTTCCATGATTTTATTTGAGTAGTTTAAAATAGGTAAGGCCTATATAGCGATCATAGGGCGCAATAATGAGGCTCTTACTCCAGTGTGGTATGCCCTAAGACAGGCAGTGTAACAAAAATGTAGCATGGAATATGGAATGGAATGCCTTTGTGTCTACACATACAGTAGACTCAGAGAATTCCATTTCATATTCCGTGCCACATTTTTGCTACACCACCTATCCTAGGGCATAGCGCACTGGAGTAAGAGCCTCATTATGGCACCCATATTCTTTTATTTTTACTAATCTTGCATTGGCTAAGTGCATGTCAGCATTTGCCACATTTATCAATGTAAAAGTAATAATGCATAATGCATTAAATTACAGTTTTTTTTTTTTTTTTTGTTGGTTTGCCTATCTAAAAGTTAATTTCAACAAGAGGATACTGTGAGACATGAGGAGGGAAGGACATATGAAAAACATACCAAGAGTGGTAAACATAAGTGCTTGCTAAATTTACTCGCTCGTTAGACATTCCCACCGCCAACTAGCTAAATACACCAATGTATATCATGCAATGGCATAGATGAAATTTCAGAAGTGATAGTGACATTTAAGGCGGGAGGTCTGGAGGTCCTCCTCCAGAAAAAAAAATTGGTCACTACATGCAATTTCCTGCATTTGTACAATATTTTGCTTAACTTCTGGCACCTGTAATATGAGTGGTTTTACTAGTAGAACCACATTTTTGATGGTATTATTATTATTATTTGGGCTGTATTTGCAAAAACGCTTGGCAGGTATAAATAACATGGTGTATATACTGTAGGTATAGTGATATATAGTGACCTTTGACTTTATGGCCACCAAATTTTGCATTTTGCACATAAATATACAAACAGTGTATTACACTCTTGCTAACTTGAAACTTAAGTTAATGAACATTAAAGGAGATCTTACATAGCTTACATATAGGCCTATCCTAAAAATGACAACTTGTAACATACCCTGTTTAGGTTTCAATTGTTATTAATAACATAGCCAAGCTACATCTTTCTCCAATTAGCCTAGTCATGGAGTTCTACACACCCAGTCTTTCTCCTTATAATATTTGGATTGATATACATATCAACGCAAATATTCTACTGTAGGCATACAATAATAAAATGAATGAAACTTTTTTTCCCAGTTGTTTATTTTCCCCAATCCACAGAAACCACAAGAAGGCCTAATCAATATTCACTTTGAATCACAGGATTAGGATATATTCTATGCAATATCTTTAAAGACAATTCTCTTATTTTATTGTCCAACTAATCACCTCAATTAAGCTGGCCTGTTCCCTGTGCCTTGAACCAGCAGCTGCATTGGTTTGGGTCTGTCAAAAAATAGCAGTATGTGTGCATTTATTAGCTAATGTTAGAAATTAGCCCAAGATCATGATACAAATGTAGCTAACTTTGTTGATCACTAACGTTACTGCGACATATAGAAACACTGTCAAACAATGATAAACTACTCTAACACGGCATATCCGATAACGTTACAGTATACAGGGAATTCATTATTCTCAATCTGATGATGCTAGCTAATTTGGATAACGTTAACAATAGGTAGTTACACTTTAAGAAGACATCTCTCAGTAAACTAATGGTGACAAGCAGGGTACCTAGCTAAGGTTAGTTGGACAGATCACAAAACAATCACAAGAAAATGATCATACTGTTTCATCACTCACGGTTTATTGGAAATATGACCGAATGTCAATTTTTTTTTTTTCAACATCTTGACTGGCCTAGGACTCTAGCTTCTTGCTCACCAGCTAACGCACGCGTACTAGTAGGGAAGCTCTGTTAGGGACATCACTTTTGCTGTGCGAGTTGTTACCATGCCTACATTACATTACAGGCATTTAGCAGACACTCTTATCCAGAGCGACGTACAACCATAGTGTATAACCATAACCACGAACAAGTGTGTCGAAAACCCTAGAGAGAAGTACCGTTCCAAGTGCAGGGAACAACCGCATAGTTTAACTTGGACCCTGTAGGTTGATCTAATTAACACTAACACAAACAAGAGCATGCGTCATACTCTGAAAACCACGCCCACTGGAGGGGAAAACAGTCGGCGCCACAATATGCAACCAAGGGTTGAAACCAGAGACTGTAAAAAATATGGACAAAGCTACTGTGACGTTACCCATTGACTCTCCGTGGGTCTCTAAAACACGTTATGAAGCTCAATGGCGGGCGCGGCCGTGTTGTCGATTTGGAGCCAAAACCATAGAGTTAAGCGGTCTTGTGATTTTTACAATGTGATTGACAGTCCGGTGCTGAAAAGCCCATCAACCTGAACGAACGATTGCAGAACTAACTGGAGGCTAGCTGACTGTCTGCCGTAATGTTTTTAAATATATTATCAAATGTTTACGGAGTTTAATTTCCATCCGTGACTGTACTGTGTCATGCAATCACGTTATATGTTTGACATTAATAATACAATTATGTTCAGTTATCTTCAATTTATGTTTTTCAGCAAAACGAATATGCTTAGCTAGCATATCAGCTTGCCAGTGAGCTAGGTAGGCTATCCGTGGTTAGCTCACGCATTAGCAATATGAACCACAGGGGAAGAACATCGACTGCACTGGTGGTCAATCAATCAGAGATGTGTAGGCTACTGGTGATTTGACTAGGCTAATTTTTGTATAACTGTCGGGTAGACCTGCTGTTAACCAAGCAAGTTATCGTCGTAGGTTTTCGCCACAGTCAGTTAATGAGCCAGTAACTGCTACTAGCTACTCCATCGCCGTTTGTGGTGTTCACTTGCTGGGTGACGCCAGCTGACCGATCGATCGTTCGCAAGTCACTTTCTACCGAATAAAAATTAACACTGTCAGCGGTGATTAACAAATCTACCAAGTATTTTAATAACTGATCTGCAGGCGTGTAAATATGACAACGCACTTTGAACAGCAAGTTTTCCACCTGGTGCATTAAGACGAAAATAATGTAGCCTACATTGATTTTCTAATTATTATTTTTTTCTTGTAAATTATCAAAACCAATGGAGAAGAGCCAATATACGCAAGGAGCCCTCAGGACCGATTCTGAGAACCACTGTCTTAAATGCTCTTGTCGGTCTCTTAAATGCTAAAAACATGTTCCTTTCTAAATGCCAGTCTAACAAAGATGGTTCATTTCATTTAATTCTGTGTGTGTGATCATGTGTTGTAGGCTGTGTTATTCAGCAAATAAACCTAAAGACTCTTAATTCGCTTCGTGAAACTGAAAATTTTGCAGTGTTTATCCCAAAATCGGGATTATAGTAGCTTTGTCACATGCGTGAAGCATGGCCCAGGACATTTACGGAATGTACACGACTGACAAGCCGTCAAACACGTTTGACAGATCGAATATTTGCAGCTTAGGGTTAGCTAGCTAGTCAAATGGCTTGGAAGTTGCGAACTGTTTTAGCACAGGCTACTGGACTACCAAATATAGCAAACTGATTACGCTTTCTGCCGACTAATTATTTGGTTAAGTAGGCTGAAGGAAATAGTAAAAATGTCTCGGCTACCGAAAAACTTCAGAGGAGGATTATTTTATGGTCGTCTAGCGCAGCTGTAAATAGCACACGCCATAATGAAATCACGACGAAATGGGATGCCTGCATTTTCATTTCACAGGTGGACCGTAGTCGGAGCCGCAATGTCAAGGCCAAGAGGCGCCACCTCCCACCCAGTGACCATAGACTGTAGCCCCTACTGTAGCTTAGTCCTCCGCAGTAATCAGGAAATGACGCAAACTGTACCTCATTGGTCCACAACAAATATTATAACAGTGCCCAAATAACACAATAAATCATGAAATCGACCCATGGACAGTCATAAGATGAATAAAATACACCTATTATGACTATTTGTTCTCATGAGAAAAAAATATTGACTTTGTATTTTGACCGCATTTGTACCGTAGAATTACATGGAAACCGGATATGAAAACACCTATACTGGAGCCAAACGTAGTGGCGCTAGTGAGCAACCAGGAACAACAAGACCAGGAAATGAGCTTCAAAAACGAAGTCTGGTTTTGGCCGCTTGGTTGAAACACTAACAAAATGCCTGTAGCTAGCTAAAAACATTAGATTTAAGCATGTCAAAGGATTATTTTACCACCCTATGTCTACCTGCCTTAGTCCAGCTCTAGCTTGCTACTTCAGTGTAGTGACAACGTTATAACGGTCTCTGAAAAATGGTAGCCTATATGCCTTTGGCTCGGGGGGCTTCTGGTGAAACTGATGCAGAAATTAACCGTAGTTTAAACATGGCAGCTAGAACTTAGCTAACGTTAGCTATTACCTACAATTTTATTAACGCTAGCTAAGTAGCTGTCATTTTAGCTTCCCCTTTTTAGCCATCTACAAGCTTGTTGAAACAACGTCGCTAGCCAACTCCAACTTATTTCAAACGACAGTAACGTACTGTAGCCTGTAGCTAGCTTGCTAGCTGACACACCACTAGACTCCAATGTTAGGACAGGTTTTTCGGTTCGGCAGCTTATAAAAACTTAGTTCAGGGTTCTTTACCCAGTTGGTAGTGCATCCCACCACAACACCAGCTTTTAGGCATTTTTCTGTTGTTTGCTAGCAGACGAAAGTGACAAGGAGGCACCTTCACGCAATACAAAGTCAACGGAGAGCGATGAATTGTTTTCCCCTCCGGTGTCGGCGGGACTTAATTGTGCTCTGTAACCAATCAAACGTGAGCTTGACATTTTTACCTTTAATGCTGATTTTAGATTGGTTAATATTAGCCTTCAATCACTCCCTTTCGCGGCACTCCACTGTTACGCAACACAGAGCTAACACGTTAACTAAGGTTACCTGAAGACAAAATTTTATGATCAATTTATTAGCGTTATCGAAAGCTGAAAAGTTGAAGCGAACCATTACGGCGTTTTTCAAGTGACTTGAAAGAATTGAGGAAATATTGGGTAGCATTGCTTTGGAATACGTCTTATTTAATTTTGATGAGGCAAGATAGTGTGGGAAATAAATATAGATGTACTCAAAAAAAAACACAGGCCCATTGTATATGGGAAAGGAGTGTATCAATGAGCACCAGCTGTCTCCCCCCCTAACGTATCATCCGGCTAGCAAAGGAAGAAAGATACAGGTGGACCAAGGTCGACCTAGGCAACAAAATGTGGGAAATAAATACAAATGTACTCAAAAAAAACACAAGCCCATTGTATGGGGAACCGGCAGCAGGGGAACGCTTCATACTAAATAGATACAGTAAGAACAAACACGTAATACACACATAATTTCTGCCCTGCTGACTAAGCTGTATAAAGGCGCATTTGTGAAACTAACGGAAGCTTCTGCCTTTTCTGGAAAATGTGTTATCAGAATATGTGACTTATGATAGAAGGGGGAGGGTGAGTCAGGCGGGAGACGAGCACTAGGGAGGGGCTGATAAATAATGGTGTCCGAGAATTGGGTGTCAGATAAAAATAATGATGTCAACAACATTACGTAATTAACAAAATTAAATGGGAAGTATTGGATTTAAGCTACACAACAGGAGGAGTTAGAAAAATGGATATAAGAGGCAGTTGGCCCGAGGGGTGTATGTATGTCTTGTACGTCGTGTATGTTGAGTATGTCTTGTGTGTCTTGTATGTCTCGTATGTCTGTGTGTGTGTGCGCGCACATAGTGTGTGTGTTTTGGGAATGCTTGGAGAATGATCTGATGTATTGTCTTTACTTATGAGTGACTGTTAATTGTACTGAACTGCGCAGATCAGCCTGGGTTATTTTATGTAATCTTTGATTTACTAACAATAAACCCAGTTGCATCAGACTCTGATAGATGTGCATCTTTTGAAGAAGCATTCAACAGTGTGGAGGAGAGCGACCTCTGCATTTCTGGCCCAGGCCGGGGCCCGCTTTCTCCTGCCCACAATAGCCTATATTGTTTCTAGTACCGTAACTTGGCGTCATTTTGATATCAATACTTTTAATGTCAGGCCTGGATTTCGGCAGTCTGAATGAATGAGTTATAGAGTGGTGTATATAGGTGTATGTCTTGTTTGTGTGAGTAACTTGGCATTTTTGTACGTTGAAAACGTGTTTTTTATGAGATATCATTTCTTTTTGCAAAGCGTTTTATTATGAGAGTGAGAAATGCGAAGTGACCCTGTAAGAAACGGTTGTGGATTTTGGCTATCGTCGTGTGAATTTGTACAGTGTGATGAGCGTGTACCGTTTAGCAGTTTCGGTTTGCTATATATGTAAAACAGTTCAGGGCGTAAGCGTAAATGCATCAGAAACGCAGGTGAAATATGGCCAGTGTATGTACGCACGGATTTTATGGCCATCCAACGAGCCTTGATTGACAAAAGAATCAGCAAGCACGTAGAATTAGAACTCCCTAGGTCGCAACTTGTGTATCCTTCTGTCCTGCTCCGTTGTCTGTTATTTCGTGGAGATGCACTTTTAGTGTTTTTAAGGTTTATAAGGCATTTTGATAGGCTTATCTGCAGGTAGGAATCCTCTTTGCTGTTTTGCTAAGCTAGAACAGGAAAACTTGATAGTGGAGAATAGGAGCAGACGCATATGTCCCAACAGGCTTTGCATATGAGAAAATAACAGTGTGAGAGAAATTAGGAGAAATTATGAAATAGCGTAGTTGAAACAATATGTTTTTAGCAGAATGGGCATGTTAGGGGAAGGTTGACATGATCACAGACTATAGTGCGAAGTAAATGAAGTGACCATGAGCGAGCTTAGTTTCCTTATCGAACGGTATATATATCAGTCTGTATAAAGCATTAGTTATTAAAGTGGAGGGTTAAGTTACGTGTGCAATCTAGTGCACTGATGTGCTTTACTCATGTTCAGTAGTAGTAGTTACATTTAAAATCATGACTCACTCATAATTATAATGTTTTCATGGGGAGTTGCAGAACGTACATACCTAGTGTGTGTATGTGGCTAGATAGAGAACAGGGCGAGGTAACATGAATGTAGAAACGTGGCGTTTGCTGATAAGAAGGTTTTGTACGGTAGCCAAGTGAAGAAATATAGTTAGTAGAAATGGCACAGTGGTGAACTGGTGTAACTGTTTAATAAAAGGAATACATTTGCAATCATGAAATGCATATGGGTGGCCGTGAGTGAGTTTTGGTAAAGCAAATATAAGCGTAAGAAAACGTTAGTGTAAAAGAGGAAATTATCTGCCTGAGGGCGAGGCGGATTCAATCCTTCAACCGGAGGTTTACCAGTCTGTGACTTTGTTAGTGCAGCACCATGACATAGCTATGCAATGCGTGAAATATCATTAGCAAACCTGTCCTTGGTTTTAAAGAAGAACACAGGCCAGTAAGCACAGAAGAGCTCCCGTTGAATCCATATGGCGTTGCAATATTTTAGCCGGTTAATAACTGAATGTGCAGATGGTACGTCATAATGCAGTGTATACATTCGGTGAACGGTGGGTAGATATAGTGCAAAAGCAATAATTGAGAAGTAGTAGACAATCATTGGTGAGGGTAAAAGCAGGTTACAGAAACATGTTCCTAGCTGGGCTTGAACCTAGGACCCTGTGTTCCCAAGACTGTAACCTTGCCCACTAGGCCACAGCAGACTAGCTGTTTAAACTGGAAATGTTTCAGAATGACAAGGTATGGTATTTTGCAGGTGTATGCAAGTTTTTGATTGGATCGTGTAGGTGAAGATTTGGCTGGTGTCAGTAAAGTGTCCAATTGGGAGACATGTTGTTAGTGGGATAGGCAGCAGGAAGAAGAAGAAGAATGAGAAGAAGGAGAAAACGCAAAATCCCCTTAGTTTGGGGCTTTATTGTGTGGACATGTGAAGTTGTTTATGAATTCTGTCTGTTGAAATTGGGTGAGAATGTACAGAATTTAATGTTTTTAAGGGCTGAGTGTCTGTGGCTGTTGTGGTTACTTCTGTGGGGAACCCTGAAAAGTGCCAAACTCTCGGTGCTGTATAGGTATGGGGCATGCCCCCGCCAAGGCATAACTTGGCGGGATGGCATACCTGCCATCCCAATCAAAGTGTATCCCCACTCTAAAAATACATTGGCTGTGTGTAAATCAAAAAACAAACTATACCCAGGATCCATAGAACAATAGATGTGTAGCCCTCGCCATCAACCACTTACCTATATGAACCAATCCAAAGACATGCTGTGCACAGAAAAAAAAATCTATGATTAGTTCAAATAATTGAGTGGTAAAGATGCATCCATGCATTTTGGGTTTAATGATGCCCCATTCTTCAATCTTTATGATAGGGGCCTTGGTCTGATGTACTATGTTAGCTTGTCCCTTTCATTGATTCCTTAAACATGTCAGACATTGTTGTGGCAATGCTCATACCCTAAAAAGGCAAGGTTTATGTTAATCATACATCATGTATTGAGTCATCTTCACCCCATGTATCTACATGCACCATTAAGAGAATCCTACATCGTCCTGGCCTGAAAGGCTGTCGTGCAAGGAAGAAGCTCCTACATCAAGACCGGAATAACCTTTCGGACCAAAGTTTGTTTAGCCCTGGGAGTTAATTTGTGCCTCCTTCCTGAACGATGCAGTGTCTGTGTGGTCCCAATATTTACAAGTTTGCATACAATTGTCTGTACAGATACTTGTGGTACCTTAAGTTGTTTGGAAATGCTCCTAAGCAGGAACCGGACTTGTGGAGGTCCACAATTTGTTTTCTGAGGTCTTGGCAGAGTTGCTTGGATTTTCCAATGGTATCAAGGGCAAAAAGGCAATGGGTCTAAAGGTAGGCCCTTAAATACAGCCACAGGTGCCAATTAACTCCCAATTAACCCCTAATTATGACAATTGGCCTATCAGAAGCTTCTAAAATGTCATTACATCAATTTCTGGAATCTTCCAGACTGTTTAAAGAGACAGTCAACTTGGTGTATGTCAACTTTTGGCCCACTGGAATTCTGATATAGTGAATTAAAGCTGAAATAAATCTGCCTCTAATCAATTGCTGTAAAATTACCTCTGATGTGAACAAAGTAGATGCTCTAATTGACTTGCCAAAAGAAATTTATGGTAACAAATAAGAAATAAGTTGTCAAAAACTGAATTTGAATATCTTTAGCCTAGGTGTATGTAAACTTCCAGCCTCAACTGTAGCCACAATGACCACAGCGCTTCAGGACATTAACTGTGCCTTCTGACCTCATATAAACAGACAGACTTCACAATCAAGTTCACGTGTCCACACAATAAAGCCCCAAACTTACAGGATTTTGCATTTTTTCCTTCTTTTTTCCCTGCCAATTACATCACCACAAATGCTCCAGTACCACAATCCATAATTCTCCCCATTGGACATTTAGCTGCATCAAAATCTGATCAAAGTAGCCCACTACGGAACCCTAATACACACGCAAAAGACAAAATAAACTTTGTGGTCACCATTTCGGTTCTGTATGGAATGGAAGCTAGCTTGCTTGCACTTTGAACGCTGAGCTTCAGACAATTAGTTGGTTGTCTGAAATCAAAAGTCTGAATAGAGTACCCACAACTCCACCCAGAGTACCTTCAAAAATAATAAAGCAAAAATAACAAAGTTGTGTCTCAATGGAAGCATTTGTAGTCCACCTGGGAACACACTAACCAGAGCATTATACGGTGAGCAGAGGGCAAAACGAGAGTCAACGAGTGAATGGTCAAACACAAAATCCAATCAGCAAAGTAAAGGGGCAAGGCGATAATCACAAATCACTGGGCAAACAAACTAGAAGGGCTATAGCAAGAATCGGAGTCGAAGGGAACAACCTGCTAGACCCTCATCAGTCTGGCTTCCGATCTGGGCACTCAACAGAGGCTGCCCTCCTGGCTGTGACGGAGGCACTCACCACTGCAAGAGCCTCATACCTCTCCTCTGTCCTGATCCTCCTTGACCTGTCTTCAGCATTCGCCACGGTCAACCACAATCTACTCCTCTCCACCTTGGCTGAGGTGGGCATTTCTGGGAACACCCTGTCTTGGTTCACTTACTTATCTTGCAGATAGGTCCTACCAGGTCACCTGGACGGGGTCTACCTCTGCTCCTCATCCCCTTGTTACGGAGTACCACAGGGATCTGTACTGGGTCCTCTGCTGTTCTCCATATACACCAAATCTCTTGGTTCAGTTATTAATTCACACTAGGGATGTGACGGTATACCGGTATGACGGTATACTGTAAAATTCAAATATGAAATAGTACTATCATAAACGTAACGTAATACCGCGATAGTAAACCACGTGACAAAAGCTTTTTCATGTGGGGAATTTTTTTTCCATTACCCTAATAAAATATCTAAATAACCCATATTAAATAATATACTGGACCTGAATTGAGATAATGAAATCTGATCCTAGATCTGTATTTATAGGAAAAGTCATTTAAAACACAGGTCATGTCGTTCCAGCCAATCATTATGCCTGATGCGTGACGTGCGTGCCCCCACGGGAGCGAGCAGCTGCACGGCTGCCGTTCTCCTGCTCCCGCTGCTGTTCTTTCTGATGTAAGCTAGCTTGCTACTACCTACAAATTACCAGCAGTGTTATTTTTTTCATTCATGTAAAAAATTAGTTAAAAAAACTAGCTAAATGAGTGCCGAGGAGTCAGGCAAAGGCAGGGAAGAGGCAAAGAGAAAGTCATCGGAAGAACTGAGGTTGAACAAACAAGAACAAACAAATATTGATACAGCATATTAAATACATTGACTCAGCATAACGTTATAATTCTACACTGATGACTTATACAACTGTTGTTTCCATGCTGATGAATTGTAACGTTACTGCTCTCAATTATAACGATTACATGTTTGAGCGATTGTGATTTAATTGTAGGCTATTTGGCATTATCCGTAGACCAGGCTTTTTAGTGTGAGTCTCATTTGAGTAGGGTCCAGGAAGTTGCCTGCTTCCATGCAGCGTATGTGGTGCGCGAATGTTTTTCTCCCCTTTGTGGCTGTTGGTATTGCACTCATTGGCTGAAGTTTGTGAGTAGGTGTGTCAAACAAGGTTGTTGCTTACAATAAATAAGCTATTTTTGTGGAATTACATATTTACACCTATAATTTCTCTTTTTGGCTGTGTATGATAATTTTATTTAAAATCTGATAATTTTAAGCCTCCGTTACGATAGTTTAATATTTCCCACCTGGCAACGCTGGCTAGCTGGCCGTTATACAGCTACACGGCATCTCCGTTTGCAGTCCCTTACAACACTTGCGATGTCTGATGCTGATTCTGATACCGACCGTAATGAAGAATTATATCCCCCCAAAAAGTGAACTCGTTCATCCGTGTGGGCTCACTTTGGATTTTTTGTTTTATTTTTCAATTAAAATGGTTTAAAAATCTGCAGATCCATAAATAAACAGATCGAGTTGTAAACTTTGTGATTTATTTTTATTTTTTTGCTTAAAACCTGATACCGTGATATACCGAAAATCGTGATATTGAGTAGTACGATTATCATACCATGACATTTTCATACCGTCACATCCCTAATTCACACTGCTTCTGTCACTGTTATGCAGACGACACACAACTCTTCTTCTCTTACCCCGCCTCTGCCTCACAGGTTAATGATAAAATATCTTCCTGCCTGGCTGACATCTCAACCTGGATGAGCCAGCCACCACCTGAAGCTCAACCTCAACAAAACTGAGCTGCTGTTCTTCCCATACAAGACCTCCCTACTATGTGAGCTCTCAATCACGGTTGATGGCACCACAGTGACTGCATCTCATTCTGCAAAGAGTCTGGGGGAGGACCTGGACAACCAGCTGGACCTCAAAGAGCACATCGAGGCAACATCACAGTCCTCTAGATTCAACATCAGGAGGATTTGACCATACCTGACGACGCACTCCACTCAGCTGCTTGTCCAGGCTATGGAACTAACGAACTCCCTGTCCCTCTTCAAACCTCTCCCTCACTACCCATCTTCGGCCACGGTCTGAAGAGGCATCTCTTCAGACTATACCTGGACTAACTGCCAGCACTGTGAATCATTTCACTTAAAATCCCCCCTTTCATGGCACTCATGTTGCATATACCCCCAATCCAGCACTTTTTGTAATTTGTATTTTCCTCCTAATATTGTAGCTTGTTCTTCCCCCTAGTTCGACTTGGCTTAAGTTAGGTCAGAATAATGTTCACTGTGTGAACTGAACTGTGTTCTTGGCTATAAATAGCTGTACGAAATGAGTATTGTACCTTATCAAACCTGTTTTGTAGTTGTTCCAATGACCATGATATGCACTTTTGTACGTCGCTTTGAATAAAAGATAGAGATAAGTGTAATCGTAACTTGGTCCGTCAGGGCGTTTGGAACGGCCTTTTCTGTCAATAAATCAATAACAAGGACATTGGCCATCTTGAAGGAGGCTGTGATTTGCAATAAAAACGTCCGCTTAATAAATAAATGTAAATGGAACAAGTCAGTGGTCATACACAAGATCAGCAAACACACCAAAAGGGCTAAACAGGAATTGAAATCAAACAAAAATTGGGTCGAATATGCCAAGTCAAACGAAGCAATCACTGTACACAACACAATCTTGCACAAGTTTGAAGAGCTAGTCTCCACTCATCCATGGAAAAACTGCAGCTTTTTCAAGCCAAGTAACCGGAGACGGCAACAGCCAATCAGATGATGAACCGGAAAGATGAAACACACATGCAACGTAAACAAAACTTTGAATTACTTATTTTAATGTACTTTTGATAACTGTTACGACCCCTAAAACTCAGGCCGTAAGAATTATCATTTTCTTTGCTATCACCAATCATGAAATTCACGCACCTAAGCTATTTATATAAGTTATCCAAAACCCCAACTAACAGTTATAGTTTATGCATGTCTCTCTCCAGATTTTAAGTTCCAGGAATCAGCATTCAAATCGTGGTTATACTCCCCAGAAGTGACAACTGATTTTCTTCTTAATGTTTTTGTCTAGTTTTTAACACAGTTATAATCATTGAATTGTAATAAACACTATTGAATTATTGTGACCTGTTCAGTAGACAAGGACAGAGTGGGCATATATCCTGTGCTCATTGACATTCATATCCGTAAGACATATGTAAACCATTCCTCATCACAAGGCAACAAGAATGCAACTTAAACCTGAAGATTATTCAATTTGTAATAATATTGTTACACTGAGTTACTGTACACTAACATTGGAATTTATAGCAGACACAAACTTCAGACATTAAACCAAAATAAAGAATGTTTTTTATTCCACATGTCAAAGCTTGAAAGATTTTTAATTGTCACTAGATAACGGTAGGCCTTGGTGATTCATCGCGTTCTACGATAAGTTTAGGCAAAAATCAGCAAAAATCAGCACAAATAGTGCCCGTGGTCTCCAGAAATAAACCCCATTTCTTGTATGTCTCCTCATTTTTGTGAAAAGAAAAAAGCGTATTGTTTTATCGGTGTCCAGAGAAAGGGCAATGATTAGGCATTTTCAACTTAGCTTACTGTTCCACCGCAAAAGTGACAAGCACATCATTTACATATTACACAAAGAAAGGATTTTACTGGAGTTAAGGTTTTTGTTAAGTAACACCCAGTTCACCCCATCCACTGAAAACCTGGTGTGTAGTCGAGGTGGAAAGCAAGTCTAATTCGGCACAGGCTTTTATACTTGTTTTTGTTTCTAAGAATCATTATAAAATGTTTCTCAGTTGTTTGCGAATACAGAAAATTATTAAAACAACACATCAGCAAAGAATTCACTGATTTCAGACTCCTAGACCTTTAATTATTTAATGGTTCATTTATATGCATTATTATATCAGTTACGAATAATAAACATAATACGAAAATAAATGAAAACTCAACAAACAAAAATGGTAAGTTACTCATGCATATAAAGCATTGTCTATAAATCTTTAATGAAAACTTGCTAAATCTAAGCCTGCTATTAAAATTACTGATATCCAAATGAGGCCAAGGTACAACAAACAATATTGGCTACCTTAGCTCAGTGAAGGGTTCGGAGTGTTTCTCCTCTCTGCAATTAGTGACGCCATATGGTATCAGGCAACATTAAGGGCATAGGTTGTTTATGCACAGAACAAATGTCATGAGGGAACAGAGATAGACCCTTGCAGATAGTATGGACATGCATACCCAGTCAAGGCCTCAGAGGGTATTTAAACCAGGCTAGAAGACCAGTGCAGGGTGGGTTGCTGTACCGCAAACTTGTGTTGTGCTTCAGTGACCTTCCCGCTGGCCAATGTGATTACAATAAACTTTTACTTTCTTCAGTAAAATGTTTGTTGTCTTAGTGAGTTCCTGCATTGTCCTGACTTTGATTCCACGGGAAGAAGCTGGTTCATAACCTCACACAAATTAAACAAGGTGTATTCCAAAGCAGTGCTACCCAATGTTTCCTTTCATATGCAAAACCCAGGGTTGACATGGGATATTGAACACCGATTCAACTCGCATTTCACGCATTCACACTACACTACGTTTTATGGGAAAGTACCGGTCTTCACCGTTCACATAAAACCTGGGTCCACAAGTTTACTTCTTCATTCTACACGTTATGTATTTTCCTGCTAATACGGGTTGGTAGTCAACTAGCTAAAAATTGGCTAGTGGATATAACGTAGTGTGCCATTATGCTGGCTTAATGGCCAGGGTTTTTTGCAATGTTCCTGATTGATTGATTTTCATTTCTGAGCCATATGACGGCCAGCTTAATTTGCATCGACACTGCTGTCTTCCTCATGTTGTCACACCCCAACGACAATCTCCAAAGGCAATTGCAAAGTCTAGAATCAAGACTAGACATCAACAGCTCTCTTCTGCATTCACTAACAACTAACTGCCTAACGAAACACATCTGTGAAGCCAATTCAACAAATAGTACCTTAAAATGGGGGGACCATGTACAAAAGGTGCTGTCATTTCTAAACAGTTCATCCGATATGAATGAAAATACCCTCAAATTAAAGCTGACAGTCTGCACTTCATCCTCATTTTATTGTATACTTTCAAACTCAAAGTGCTAGAGTACAGAACCAAAAAAAAAATGTGTCACTGTCCAATGAATTATGGTACTCACTGTATGTACACTGATGATGTTTCTATAAAAACAAAAGAGTAATCAGGCTGTTCTCAATAGCAGCTGTGATGATAAACTCTGGAGGATAATCTAACCGAGTCCAAAATCTCCACTTTACCCAAAGCACTGCTCATGTTATAGAGAACACTGCAAAAGCACCTCCAAAATCAAGGTAAATTATACTGAATAAAATGTGGATATTGCAAAAAGTAAAAACATCATAATAGAATGGCTTAGATTAATCTTTAAAATTAAGAACAAAATAGATCACAGTAAGACTGTATGTGGGACTTGGTATTTTAGCTTCAATGACATTATAATAAATAATAAAATATCTTAAATTACAATTTGTTTTTAAATATCAACAATCACAGATCTATTAAACTAATCCAAACAGCTGAAGGTACCCCATTTGAGGCTTTCATTCTAGTTCCCTTCCATTCCCTCTTATTGTCATGGGCTTCATAATAGCAGCCTGTGTTTTAATGCAGCATTAGTTCCATTTGAGACCAGAACCAAGTAAAATTAACAAGCACAATCATTCCTGTTAACAAACTTTCACTTTGATGTCACTTTATTAATTTGTTGCTGCAATCCCCTAGTGGCCATGACGCCGGCATCATGAGATTGTTCAACTGAGACTTTCAGTGCTCCTGCAACCAAACTATAAGTTGAAAACACAAACTCTGTGTTATAGCTTTATTAGTAGACGATTCAGGACAACTACGCCGAAGACAGTTTCTAAGCGTCACCGTTGTCGCGCCTAAATATGGAATAAATATAAAATCTTACCTTTGGTTTTACATGTAAAGATGTTCCTTTCAAGGTTCAGTGGTCATTTATTGTCTTCAACAATCTGTTTGTGAAATATACACTCATTTGTGATGCCTGGGTACCTTACATAATAGCTGTGCAGAATACCACATGTTGTTTCCCTTTGTAGTACAACCTGATTGACAATTAATTTATCCAGTAGGTGACTGTATAAGCTTCCTAACTATGTATAATATGTCTAATTTTACTTTTGCTATTGCGCTTTATAGCACAGCGTAACCGAAAGTTGTGAATCATCATCACCACCTTATGCATTCACTCTGTGGTAGCAGTAAAAGACACTGCACCTGGCAAACGTTATCGATGAGTTTTGTAATTTCTTGGAAAATATTATTATTCTTGAGAACTTATGAGCATGGCTAAGGCATATGTTTGCTGATAGACTCAGCTGATATTGTTTTATGGACCAAGTCATAAGAAGAGAACGACAGCATTGATTCTCTGTCTCTATCTACTGAACACAGATAAGATTTCTTTGTCTATATGTGTTACTGCTCAAAATATTTTGGTAATATGAGTTGTTTTTGAAACTGAATCTCTTTTAATAGGTTAGTGGTTAATAAAGGAAGAACTTGGCACACTGAGTATATTGAAAATATAGTTTAATTAGCTGAGCTTTCGGCAAAACCACTCCCTCTCTGTCCGCAGATGGCGCCCTAACCACATCACCCCTCCACAGTGATATTTTATAATGAGGATATTTCACATGGTAACGTAAGTGTTCGTTGGTAGCTCAGTCGGTAGTTCAGTAGGGTTTGTGTTTCATGCACCGGATGTGGCGTGGGCTGGATCATTGTCAAATCGTGATGGATGGTTGAGTATTGTTTTAATGTCATCCCATCCCCATACAAGAAAACATTACATACTGTAGAGTACAGAAAAACATGGCTTGATACAGTGTTAGATACTATCTGGTCTGTAGGTAATCAGAGCACTAATTTAGTTAGGAAAATGGGCTGAATGGCCTGTTCTCGTCATTATGTTATGTTGTTATGTTATGTTATGTAGCTGTAAAGTTTTAAATAAGGTACCCCTAAATTTGATTGGGCAGATTTGGCACGTGCGCAATTCTGATTGGCCACTTCAGGCAATTTGCGGTCAAATATTTATGTATAATGACTGTTGCAACGGGTAACGGACCGCTTTAGCATAAATTTGTCACTAAGAAAATATGCCATCATATGTGCTTCTGTTGCCTAGTAAATCTAATCAATTTGACAGTTATTACTGTCTGACTTATGTTAGCTGGCATGCTATGTAGTATATTCAGCCAGATTTACAATGGCGGAGTGAATGCTGACCTATTGTTAGCAATGTTATAAGAGTTACAAGAGACTGAATGTCGATGATACTGACAATGTAAGGAGAGTGACCATGTGCCAGAAATACATAAGCAGAGCAACAACAAAAAAGTTGTCTTCCGGTTACCGATACAGTAGTTCTGTGCAAAACTGTTCCAGTTAGTGTTACACTGTGGACATCAGGAGAGAGCCTGTTATTAAATTTTATATAAATGTATGTTTCAGAGTCTGTTACTCATGTCAACTTGTATCATACTCCAATGGCAATCTGCACTTTAACCACATGAATCATCTGATTACAAATCTAAAATAAATGACAGCAGTTTTTATACATACAACCCCCCTCCCCCCCACCCCATTTCTGTTTGAGACAAATGGCTTCAGAGGTGATTCTGATTAGTCAGTTGCATTCAATTTCTTTTTTATTGCAGGTATAAGCCAGCTTTCAATATCTAGTCTTGATCCCAGGCTTTCAAATGCCTTTGGAGTCCCTAGTTTTTGGCATTTGTTAACATGAGTACCAAACTTCTGCAAATGAAAGTCAAGGAAGCTATAGTGAGGCTGAGGAACAAGAAGAAAAAAAACTGCGCATAGGCCAAAACATAGGCTGACCAAAATAAATTGTTGGAACGTGAGCTCAGTTATCACAAAGGGCCTGATAGGCTAAAGGAAGACCTCAACAGCCGTTGACCAAAGAATTGTCGCCATAATGAAGAAAAACCCCAAACGTCTGTCCAACAGATCAGAAACACAGGATCAGATCAGAAGGCAGATGTGGAAATGCAAGATGCAAACCGCTAGTTAGCTGCAACAACAGGATGGCCTTGTATCAGAGTGATGGCAAGAGCAAAGTGTAGAAGCCATAAGGAACTGGCTAAAATCCAAAGTACTCGCCATCATCTGTGAAACATTGTGGTGGGGGTGTTATGTTTTGGGCATCTTTTATCCCTTTCACACATGCACTGCAACATTGAACTTATCTAGACATTACCCGGAGGAGCTGTTCACAAATGTCCGAATCAGTTGGACCTGACATTAAACGGACTTTACCCTGCCAGCTCCCTAGTACAAAGTCCGTGTAATGTCCAATTGAGTCCATGTGTGAATAAAGCAGGTCATTTTCCGGAGAATTCACAGTGAGCGAGTGGGCGTGTTGATGACGTTTCTATCATGTGACTGGCGCGAAACCGGAAGAATACAAACATCCGAGGGTGAAGAAGAAGGGTCATTTACACAAAGACGCCAACAAAAATGTCTAACTGGAGAGACGACCGCGGTGTAATCTGAGCCAAGGTGCAGGTGAACAGCGAACTAAAAGCACTCAAATAGCAATACCATCAGGTCGTTCACTACAATGGCCGGAGTGGAAACGACCGCAAAACATGGTGCTATTTTAGTTTGTGTGAGGCTATATGGGGTCCGAGTCACTCGACAAACCCTGTGGCTTTGGTCGGAAGCATGGAGACGGCCTCCACCTCAAGAAGCCCAGAGACGGTTTCCACCTCGAGTTGCCCCGAGACGCCATACAGCAACACTGAAGAGCAGACTCCAGTCCATGAAACTGATGTGTTGATCAACGATTCGGTTTTAAGTACAGGCAAGATTATATTTGACCTTCATTGCTCGTATTAATTTGTGTAGCCTAGCTACTTGCATGATACAGAGCACAACAGAAGTAATGGATCATGGCTAACAATGCTAGCTGGCTTTGTAACTACTGTTAAACTAATGTCATTCTTGTTGCTATTGTTAGAGTCGTCGTGCTGTTCTCCACCTAAGAAGAGGAGGAGGAACAAACACGCTTGGAAAGGCTATCTGCAGAGATGAGGGACCTGTTCTGTGAGATGGACAAGGACTTCAACGAGTGAGAACAGCTTCGGTTGCTGGAGCAGTGGGAGTACGAGGAGTGGGTACGGAGAGTGGCGCGGGTGGAGATGGCGCAGGAGATGGCCGTTCTTCAGGACATGACTTCTCCACTCCGACAAATGGTCCAGTCCACGCAGCCTCAAAACCCTCACTCAGCACACACCTCCTGGAGTCAAGACCCCATGACCAAATGCAGGGCCCTACTTTCACCGACCTCTGAAAGACTTCTTACTTCCAATTGCACTATTTTTCAAATACACTGTTCACAAAAAGACAATGTTTGCTACCTTTTTGATAGCCTGTTCCATTCTATACTGTTTTTGTTAAACCAGTTGCACTATTTGTGTGATTTTATTTTAAAACTTTCTATTCTTACTATTACTGTATATATTGTTTTCTAGGTATATTGTTATATTGTACATTTTTCATATTGTTTACAGACAAGTGGATGTTTGCCATCCTTTGTAATGATCAGTTCAATTTTACACCGTTTTGGTTTACAAACCAGTTGCACTATTTGTGTGTGATTTTATTTTAAAACTTTCTATTATATATTGTTCTTATCTAAGTATATTTCATTTTTGTATTTAGACCAAAAATAAACAATACTGTTATTATGACTAACCAGTAGTTGGTGTGTATGAGTCACATGTGTACATACATATATTGCAAAATGAGACATGTAAGCTACAGTGTTTCTCAATTCTGGTCCTGGGGACCCCCTGCCCTGCATGTTTTAGATGTTTCCCTGCTCCAATACACCTGATTCAAATGAACATGCAGGACAGGGGGTCCACCAGGATTGAGAAACACTGAGCTAGGACACCATTAGTGTACATTGAAGGAACTTAAAATTTAGACGGAGCTTTTTTTAAAGAATGCTCATCATTGCCTCTCGTATCCTTGTGTGCTACCTGTCTGGGGTGCATGAAAGACCTCTGTGTCAGGCTCTTGTGGAAGGTCAGTAGCAGCATCAATGTTCCACTCAGCCAAAAAGTTCTCTTTGTTTATCTCGCAAACATTGTGCAGTATGCAGCAAGCAGCAAAAATGTCTGGCATTATATAAATGTCCACATCATTGCCCTTGGCAAGGCACCTCCAATGGCCCTTAAAATGTCCAAATGCATTTTCGACCACCACTCGAGCAGAGCTTAAACGGTAGTTGAAGGTGTTCTGTTCGGGAGTCAGGCGATGGTGAGGGGTGAACCCTTTCATTAGCCACTTCTTCAGAGGGTAAGCTGCGTCTTCAATGAGATGGATGGGTACCTCCACACCGTCTACAGTCATGGATTTCTGTGCAGAAAAATATAATACAGATAGATTTGTTCTAGGTTAGATTGTTGCCATTCACAAGATATGTGTTTTTGCAGGACAGTGAAAATGCCTAGCTGGGCTGCAGCCTAGGAAATGGAACACAGTCATTGTTGATACGCACCTGTAGGACAACCAAAAAAAAAAAAAAAGAAGAATTCACTTCCTTTTTCTGCTCTCCTCTCTTGTTTTCTCTCTCTCTCTGAGGACATAAAACACCATATCCCTTTGTAAACTCCCAAATGAGCCTGTATCTGTTAATTCTAACATTCCGACCTTATCTACTACTTCCCCTCTTGATCTCCCCGTAACTCAAGAATCAAAGGCTATTGATGACACGGGGGGCTTACAATCTATCTACATATGGTAGAGACATAGGAACTCATGTTCGTACCTGGCGAACCATGCATGAGGTGAAAACTCTCTCACAGCCTGATAGCTTCGGACCGCAACAGCTTGGCGCCTGGATAATTGCGCTGCACTCCCACAGAACGCTACTGGCGACTAGCTGGCACCCTAGGTATTTCAAGGCCTCTCCATCTACGTAAACAAACGGACAAAAGTAGGTTCAGATTAAACAATTACTAAATAAAATTCTTAACCAAACTGGCCCGAAACAAAATGCGAAGTGAGTGCAGGCTATTAGAATTAGACGGCACCGCAGTTCTGAATCCCCTAGCTGGCACCACTAAGGAAGGATTAATCATCTCATTGTAACCAATTCCTAAAATGATCATGTTTGGTATTGTAATTGTCCAAAATTCCCGACGAAGGTCGGGGAACGAAGCATATTCCAATAGCTAGTACAGTTAAAATATTATACCACCTCATCAAATTTTGTAATAAAAATTATTGGACCCTACCCCCGACGGGAAGGCGATCGTGATGGGTGGGTGTGCCTCTAAACGACCAATGGTAGCCCGAACCGCCCCCCCCCCCCCCACTCTGGCAGGTATTTTTAGGCCAGAGACACTCAGGCCTGTTACCCCTTTTTCTTTATTCTTTTATCTTTCGTTTCATCTTACTTTTGTTGTTCTTCATCTGCTACCTTAGCCCTGGAGTACGTTGCGTTCTGAAAGTGCCGTGGCCTTTGTATCCCCGCCTAGTAAGCCTGGACTGTTATACTGTTGGACCTCCGGGTGTCCTCTCCGCTCCAGAACTGTAGCCGCCTATGTCTTGGTACACCGACGCATCCGTGCTTGCTGTGACGTCCGTGGAAGGGGTTCCTGTACCGCTGATTACGGTGCAAGTTTGCAGGACAGTGGGCCGACGGCCTGGGGGGCAGACAAACAGGCAAACAAACTGGCTGACACACATGCGGGCAAACAGGCAGACAAACAGGCGGGCAGACAACCAGACAAGGGGGCTGGAGAACACACAGACACACGGTCGGAAACACTGGGTGGCGTGAGAACATTAGGTGGAGCGCGGACTCTAGGGGGCGCGACAACACTGGGGGGAGCGACCACACTAGGGGGAGGACGGACACTGGGGGGAGTACGAACACTGGGGAGAGCGACGACACCGGGGGAAGGACGGACACCGGGGGGAGCGACGACACCAAAGGGAGAATGAACACCAGGGAAAGGACGGACACTAGGGGGAGCGACGACACCAGGGGAAGGACGGCCACTGGGGGGAGCGACGACACCAGGGGAAGGACGACCACTGGGGGGAGCGACGACACCAGGGGAAGGACGGCCACTGGGGGGAGCGACGACACCAGGGGAAGGACGGTCACTGGGGGGAGCGACGACACCAGGGGAAGGACGGTCACTGGGGGGAGCGACGACACCAGGGGAAGCGAGAACACTGGGGGAAGCGAGAACACTGGGGGAAGTACGGACTCTAGGGGGCAAAGGAACACCAGGGGGCGAGGGAACACCGGAGGACGAGGGAACACCAAGGGGCGCAGGAGCACAAGGAAGGGCAGGAGCACTGGGCAGCCTCCGACCTCTCCGGGGCGCGGGACGAAGCAGGAGGCTTATCCAGGGCGCGGGGCGAAGAGGGCGACGAGGGCCCCTCCGAGACTCGGGGCGGAGCAGGCGACTTCTCTGTGACGCGGGGCCGAGCAGGCAGCTCCTGCGTAGCGGCGGACCGAGCAGGAGGTAGCTCCTGCGGAGCGGCGGGCCGAGCAGGCAGCCCCTGCGGAACGGCGGACCGAGCAGGCAGCCCCTGCGGAACAACTGGCAGGGCGGGCGGCTCCGGCGGGACGGCAGGCTCCGGTTCGCTGGGCTGGGAGTACCTCTCCGCCAGAGGGGGCATATCCGCGACCCCCCGGAGGTACTCGTCCCAGTGCAGAGCCGTAGCGAACAGGAGTTCAAAGTCACTGCACTTGTCCACGCCGGAATACATGAGCCCGCCGTGGAGGGGGTCCCTCATGTTGTCCTTAAAGAGCTGGCACACGATTGACTGGGGCAGGTTCGCCTTTGCGGCTACGGCGCGGAACTCCCCCACGTAGTCCAGAAAAGGGCGCGACCCCTGGCACGTATCAAAAAGTCTTTCCGCCCACTGGCTACTGGACAGGGGAGCCTGTTCCACGGCCGGACCTGGGCCGGAGGCTTCCCCAGCCACCACCGGCTTGTTCCACACCGGTGGCATGACCAGCAAAACCAAAAACCCCGAGGAGAGAAGAACAAGGGAGAAAAAAAAAGAACTCTGCTGGGTCCAGCTCGGGCTGGATCCTTCTGTCAGGCTGGGCGCGGGAATGGACCCAAGTGCAGAGTGCGGGGAAAAACACAGGACTCCAAAGGTGGAAGGAAGACTTTACTTAAAGAGGAACGACGGGAACAGAAAGCCTCGCAGGGCGGTTATTACAAACAAAGAAAAAACTCCAAAAATACGGGAAACAAGAAATACAAAAGTCCCAAAAAAACGTGGAGAACAGAGCTGGCAAGGAACAGGCAACAGGCAACGAGCAGGCAAGGAACAGGCAACAGGCAGGCAAGGAACAGACAAGAAGCAATGGGCAGGCAACAAAAGACAAGCAAGCAAGCAGCAAAAGACAAGCAAGGATCCAGCACCTGAGTCAGGGAAAAGGGAGACTTAAATAGACCTGACGCAGACGAGACACAGGAGGGCACAATGAACAGGTCACAGAGAGGGAAGGGAACACGAGACAATAAGCAACTAATAATGGGATAATTGAAAACAATAAAACAATTAAACACACAAAGCAGAGGTGCCGCCATCTGGCGGCCCAACCAGGAATAACAGGGGGAAGACACAGAACCCTGACAAGCTCACTATATATATATATATATATATATATATATAACGATCAGCCACAACATTAAAACCACCTGCATTTTTCTGTTTTTTTCTGATTTAATATTTTATTTTCTCTGTTTGTAATCAAACAATTCACCACCGTGCTGCTGCCAGATACTACAAGCATTGTTTCTCCTGAATATTTTTTCCATTGAGTTCAACAGGAAAATTAATCAGGTATCTATTGCATATCTGGCAGCAGCACGGTGGTTTGAGGCTCATTTGATACCTTGCACCCTTGATGATTTAAAGCCATTTAGCCAACAAATAATAATAATAATAATAATAATAACTTTATTTATATAGCACCTTTCATACAGAGTATGTAGCTCAAAGTGCTTTGACAGATCAACACAGTCATACCACAATATCAGAATAAAACCATATCACCAAATCACAATGAACCATATTACAACAATGAGTAAAAACAAAAAAATAATGAATTAAATAAATAAATAAATAAAAGGAGTGGAAAAGGTATCTTCCATTGTATGCCAGGTTAAAAAGGTGTGTTTTCAGCTGTCGTGTAAAAATGTCTACTGAGCCCACCTCTCGAATACCTTTTGGCAGGAGGTTCCACAATTTTAGCGCGTAGTGGATGAAGGCGGCTTCCCCAATTTTCTTTTGGGGAACCTTTGGTACATTTAACAGACCTGCCTCAGAGGACCTAAGGGCTCGTGAAGGGACATAGGACACCAGGGACTCTAAAATGTATGGGGGTGCTAAGCCATTAAGAGCCTTAAAAACAAGTGACAAAATGTTTAAATCACCTCTAAAAGACACAGGGAGCCAGTGCAGTGCAGCCAAGACAGGGGTTATATGCTATCTCTTCCTTGTTTTCGTCAATAGCCTAGCTGCAGAGTTCTGAATCAGCTGCAGCTTCTCAATTGTCTTATTAGGACGGCCAGTAAAGAATGCATTACAGTAATCAAGTCTGCTTGATATAAAAGCATGAATTAGCCTCTCGGCATCCTGCTGGGTTAAAAACGACCATACCTTGGCTATATTTCTCAGGTGGAAGAACGCTGTTTTGGTCACCTTATTTATGTGGGATTTAAAATTTAGGTCCGTGTCCAGAACTACACCGAGGCTTGTTACTTCCAATTTAATCTGATCGGCAAGATTCCCTAGCCTTTTTGAGATTATATCTCTTTTGTTCTTGGGGAACAAGAGAATCTCTGTCTTATCCTCATTTAGTTTCAGAAAGTTATTGTTCATCCATTGGTTAATTGCAGATAGACAGGCAGTCAGGGAGTATAAGGCACTCAGATCGTTCGGTTCCACGGAAATGTACAATTGCGTGTCGTCAATTGCAGATGGACCCAGTGATCTCTTCTCCTTTAGCAAAGACATCAGGTTGGTGAGTCTCACTGCCGGCTGTCCGTGGACACGAGTGAGGTGTTAATTCCAGGGGGCGACAGTAGGGGGGGGGGCTAGCACTGAAAACAGTGACCTCAGAGGTAACCGGAGAGGAAAAGGGAGATTCCAGGGGGCGTGTGTGGAATGTAAACAGTCAGTCATGTGGATGGGTTTGAACAGCGTGCTGCAAATTAGCAGCTAGCATTCGGCTACCCAGCCTGTTGGGGTGGACTCCGTCAAATCTAAAAAAGGAAGAGCAGTTCCAAAACAAATTAAAATTGTCAATAAAACCTATGTTGTTCGCTCTGCAAGCGGACTGGAGCCAGCCAAGGCTGAGGATTCGGCTGAAGCGTGCCGCTCCCCTCAGTGTGGGCAGGGGACCGGAAATAAAAACGAACTTTCCACAGTTGTTTAAAAACTTAAAAAGGTTGTTAAAATCCTTTTTGGTCAGCTCAGACTGCTGACGAGCAATGTCGTTGGTTCCCACATGGACTACCACCCGGTTTATGGACGTCGGGAGTGATGGCATCAGGCCCGATAGCTTACCCAGGATAATAGGGACCGTGGCACCAGGGAGCAGTGTGTGGCTACATTTAAAAAATGGAGGTTCCTGGTTATAGAATCTCCCACTATTAAAGTAGTCGGGGGGAAGAGGGGACAGGGGGATGATAAGTCCGTAGAGTGTGCCCGGGCAGGCAGGTGTTGTGGCGAGGCAGCGACAACAGACCTGGGGGGAGGGTTCCCTACCGGCTCAGTGCAAAAAAGACCTCCAGAGCATCTGAGCACTGCATCCTTCAGGATCCTAAGCCTGGAAGCGAAGGTCATCGCCCTGGATGAGGGCTGCTGATCAGGCCCCACAGTGGAACGGTGAGCCACCCGAGCGCCGCCAGCCACCAGTGGTGGGAAAGCTGCAGCGTTGGGAGGCACCGTTTTTGGATGGGGGTCGGAGCTGGAGACGCAGGAGCGTCGGCTGGGTGGACTGAAGCATCGTCAGCCAAGACCGTGTAGCGGTTGGAGCAGTTTAGGCGAGGCGGTGAGGCGGCCCCATTTGAGTCTCTCCATCGAGCAGGATGAAGGCCGTGGACCAGTGGAGGGGTCCCACGGAATTGTATCCTGCAAGGCTGCACCGAGAGAGGCAATCTTCTTGGACTGCCCATGAGCCACGTCCATAAAGCTGGACAGAAGCGAGTCTTTTTTATGTAGGCTAATTCATCCGAGAGCCGTCGGCTGTCCTATTCCAGGTCAGTAATCTTTTTGTTCGCTTGCTCCAGCAGCAGTTCGTCCCCACCGGGCACAGCCGGCATGGTTGTCTTGTGGTTGTCTTATTTTGGTTGTCTTAGCCACCAGGCTAAAAGCGAGCCACTGCTAAGACTAGTTCATATAACAACTTAAAATCCATGTCCGATGACTAACAATCCTGTAACCGACTAAAAGCTATAGTACAAAAAATAAATAAATAATAATAAAAATAATGCAAGAGAAGGTATAAAATAGATATAAAACCGATTTAAGATAGGATTTAAAATAGGATTTAAAATAGGAAAAAGCCGCGGGAGCTCGGGAGCTCACAGAGACACGTCCTCACACCTCAACCTCCAATTACGTTCAAGCTGAGTATATCATTACGTGTTCCATACTGTATCAGCATAATTTACAGCTGAATCTAGTCCCACCCCCAATTCATAGAGATCCATTCAAATGCAAAGAGTTTTTGTATCACTTGTAGGACAACCTGATAAAAAGATATTCAGACTCTGATGATGTTGATAGGTCACAGACATCAGGAAGTCATGGCATGCAAAGGATATGCAACCAAATACAAAACATGACTCTTTTATTTGACATTATGTTAATTTGTATAAACCACTGAAATGGGGGACTATGTATAAAAAGTGCAGTAATTACTACATGGTGAAACCAAAATGTATAAGAATACCCTTAAATAAAAGCTATGAGTCTGCACTTTGACCATGTGTGAATTGTTTGATTACAAACCGAGAAAATAAAATATTAAAACAGAAAAATGCAGGTGGTTTTAAGTTATAGCTGATCGGTGTATATATGTGTGATTATTAGACCTTCAGGCTAAGTAAATGTATGAATATTAATGGGGGATATTAAAGTTTTAAAAGAAAAGGTACAGTACAGATGAATGAGCTCCATTGCCCAGGGGTGGATGTGGCTAATTTATGAATGGAGATGGGATGACATCTCGTGCACATTGTTAGGAAAACAGAATTAGCATCTTTGAATTATCTTGCTTCTTGCTTCACAAGAATACCTCGCCTCAGGTCATGTGTTTAAATTTAGCTCATTCATTTTCAGTTTTCTCTGGTATGTTTTATACAGTTTCTATCTTAGTAATACTATTTTTGTTAATTTCTTAACATTTCTCCAGATCTGTTCTCTAGGCCTTAACTGAATGCTCTATCTCATCATTCTGTATGTCTTGTCATCTCTGAATGCCTATGATGCCCATCACACATAAGTGCAAGATATTTTCAAATAAAATGCCTTAGATAAGATCTGTTATGAACTTGCAGGCTTACAGACATGCAATTATACTGGATTATATAAACTGTGATCTGTGAATATTTATAATTTGGCAGCTACGCTTTTATTTTGAATGGACATGCATATGGATGCACATATTAAAATAATAATACATATTCAAATGAATCTGAACGGGCTTTAAATGTTGGATAAAATATTTTTGCTAATAAGAAAAATAAGAAAAGTCTATTCTTCCTCTAAATAAGGTAAATAAAGTAAATGTAAAAACAGAAAGCATTTAACCCCTTCCTGACCATGATGGCGGCCTGCTGAGATTGCACTGAGATGTCCTTTTCAAGATTCAGTGGTCATTTAATGTCTTGGACAATCCGCTTGAGAAATGAACATGAAAATAGAAAGCGGGCCACATGCTTTTTATTCCTTTATAATTCTTTTCAGTTCATTCTGGTTTGATAGATGCTTCTTTCCAGTAGGACAGTGTAAGTTTTCTAACAGTGTATGGCATATCTTATTGGAAGTTGTAACACTTTTTGGTGGTGCGTGTGCCGTAATGGTGGTACTCGGAAAGCAGGGAGGGAGATGTTAAAGCAAGCCACTCACGTCGACCACGATACTGGGATTTCACAAGTGCTACTTTATTAATAGCTACCACTTCAACCATATAAGCAGAGCCCGGCCCTGACCAATTTGGTGCCCTAGGCAAGATTTTAGCTGGTGCCCCTTGCATCGCAGCCAATTCCACATATACATATAAGACTAATCAATAATGAAAATGCAAAGGCTTACAGCTATTAATTACAAAAGGGGATGGAAAAGGAAAAGCATTTTAATTGACTATTACAAGCAGGACTAACGTTAGCTAGACTTATACAACGGCTTGGCTGAATACTCGATTTTGATTGACCCAAGGGTGGGCCTTATTTCTCAGTAAAGGGACACCTCGGCCTTTTAACAGTTCTAAAATCAATGCACTACAATATCCAGCATTCTAAAGTAGTTAAAACCGCAAAATTATTCTATCGATTTTAAATTGTTGTTACGTCCCCTCCCCTTTTCAATGTCCAATTTCCCAATAGATGGCAACGTTGAATCACGGTTCTAGTTACTAGCTTCATTTAGGGATGCCAACCATCCCGCAAAATACGGAATGGTCTCTTATTTGGACAGTAGAATAAGCGTTCCGTATTTAACTCATGGCTACGGGACGCATTTTCATCCGTATCTTTGTGAACGATTCCATTTGTAGTAACCGCTGTTTTGAATACAATTCAATAATTAGCTAGCTAGCTAGCCGGGATAACAAGCATGCTGTGAGACCAATCTGACCTAAAACCCAGAATTTTAATATTGGCTAGGTGACAAGTGACGGCGAACCTATCATAAAGCTAACTGGCATTCAAACCCAGTTTCAGAGTGTCTTGGAAAAACGCAATGTCTACACTGCGAGACCGCAACATTTAAAAAAGCAAGACAGAGCTAGGGAGATTAATTTGATTGAGTTGGTTTCACATAGTTTTCTTAAATAATGTAATGACAAAAATGACCAAAATTGGTGCTAATTGTATGTATGGTATAAAACAAAAAGGAACTATGTTTTCTTGATAGAATCGTTGGTTTCATAGAATTAGTGAGGGGGAGGTTCGGAGAGGGACGGGGAGTTCGTTCCACCACTGGGGTGGAGGGTGGAGAAGCTCTGTGATCCCTTTGGGTGGGTGGGAGGGGTTACAAGGCGCCCTGCTGCCGCAGAGCGGAGTGGTCGAGCAGGCACATAGAATCGAGTCATGTCCTGCAAGTAGATGGGGGCTGTCCTGTTGGCAGCAGTGTAGGCAAGGGTCAAGGCTTTGAACCGGATCCTGGCAGCGACCAGTAGCCAGTGGAGTGATCGCAGCAGAGGAGTGACGTGGGAGAATTTGGGAAGGTTGTAGATGAGTCGGGCAGCGGCATTCTGAATCATCTTTAGTGGCTGTATGGCACAAGCTGGCAGGCTTGCAAGGAGAGAGTTGCAGTAATCAAGGCGAGAGGTCACTGTAGCCTGGACGAGCAGCTGGGTGCAGTGCGTCGTCAGGTATGGTCGAATCCTTCTGATGTTGTACAGAAGGAATCTGCAGGACCGTGATGTTGCCTTGATGTGCTCCTTGAGGTCCAGTTGGTCATCCAGGACCACCCCCAAGCTCTTGGCAGAGTGAGAGGCAGTCACTGTGGTGCCATCAACCGTGATTGAGAGCTCACAAAGTAAGGAGGTCTTGCACGGGAAGAAGAGCAGCTCAGTTTTGTTGAGGTTGAGCTTCAGATGGTGGCTGGCCATCCAGGTGGAGATGTCAGCCAGGCAGGAAGATATCTTATCATTGACCTGTGTGGCCGAGGGGGGGAAAGAAAAGAAGAGTTGTGTGTCATCTGCTTAACAATGATAGGAGAAGCCATGTGAAGTAATAACTGAACCAAGAGATCTGGTGTATAAGGAGAACAGCAGAGGACCCAGTACAGATCCCTGCGGCACTCCCGTAACAAGGGGATGAGAAGCAGAGGCAGACCCCTTCCAGGTGACCTGGTAGGACCTATCTGCAAGATAGGAAGCGAACCAAGACAGGGCAGTCCCGGCGATGCCCATCCCAGCCAAGGTGGAGAGGAGTATTTTATGGTTGACCGTGTCGAAAGCTGCAGACAGGTCAAGAAGGATCAGGACAGAGGAGAGGCGTGAGGCTCTTGCAGTGGCAAGTGCCTCCATCACAGCTAGGAGCGCAGTCTGTGTTGAGCGCCCAGATCGGAAGCCAGACTGGTGAGGGTCTAGCAGTTTGTTCTGATGGAGAAAAGAGGTTAGTTTTTTAAGAACTGCTCATTCAAGGGTTTTGGACAGAAAGGGTAGACCGATACGAGTCGATAATTCATTACGTCGGAGGGGTCTGAGGTGGGTTTTTCGAGAAGTGGGGTAACACGAGCCATCTTAAAATCAGAGGAAACATGACCAGAGGAAAGAGAGGAATTAACAATGGAGGACAGATAGGGAAGATGGGATGGGGTCAAGTGGACAGGTGGTTGCCCGATGAGAGGTGATGAGTTGTAGTACATCGGAATCCTCCAGCATCTCAAAGGAGGTCAGTGTGGCTGTGGGTTTGTCCCGGGGGGTTGGGGGGCTCACTGGATTGGCGAAGGAGTTACGGATTGTAGTCACCTTTCCTTCAAATGCGGCCAGAAAGTCATCTGCGGAGAGGGAAGAGGGAGGTGGGGGTGGAGGAAGAATGAGGAGGGAAGAGCAGGTGGAGTATAGTTTGACACACAGAACAAGTGACAACATACTTCTTGACATCAAAGGCCATTTTGGGCCAAAAGAACCTGCCCCGTAGCCATGCCAGCGTCTTTGTAATACCCAGGTGTCCAGCTGTAGGGTGGTCATGGTAGTACTTCAGCAGGGAACCACGGATGGTTGTGGGCGTGTAAAGCTTCAGCTGCTTTAGTGGGTGAAAACCACACTTTGTCTTAGGGTCGTGAAAGTAGAGGAGCCCATCTTGAACAGCATACTGTGGGGGGTCATGGCTGTCTGTCTCTTCTTGCATACCTTCTTCCAGATCATGGCGCAATGGTCCACCAACACATCACAGAGGGCGGGGCATGGAGATCCAGACTGCCTATCATGGTGCACTCAGGCATGAGATCAATGGGAGTATCTGTCGCAGGAAGAGGATTACGGGACAGGGCATCGGGCACTTTGTTGCGCTCCCCAGGCTTGTGTATTATACTGAAGTCAAAGTCCTGGAGACAAAGAGACCATCAAGCCAGCCTGCCAGATGGGTTGGGGCAGGACATCAAACACCTGAGGCTGCTGTGGTCTGTGAAGATAGTCACATGAAGGTCCTCAATGTATGGCCTGAAGTGCTCCAAGGCCAGGATGACGGCTAATGTAGCTGATCAATCCAAAGAACTGTTGGACTTGCTTTACTGTGGATGGCACCTTGAACTCTGTCATGGCCTTCACTTTGTCGGGGTCAGCATGTCTGACGGGGTGACACAGTAGCCAAGGTAGGTGAGTTCGCTGAGGCAGAACTGACATTTGCTTAGTTTCAGCAAGAGACCAGCAGACTTCAGCCTGGAGAGAACTTCTTGAAGGTCTGTCAGATATTGTTCAAAGGTCGGTGATACTACAACTATGTCGTCAAGGTAGACTGCACAGGACTTGTAGATGAGGCCAGCGAGGACAGTGTTCGTAAACCTTTGAAAAGTCGCTGGTACGTTGCTGAGTCCAAAGGGGAGAACCCTGAACTGGAACAAGCCACAGCGCGTTATGAAGGCTGTTTTTGTTCTGGACTCCTCTGCAACGGCCACCTGCCAATAACCTCAAGTCAGGTCTATGGTGGTGATGAACTTCCCTCTGAATAGGAAGTCGAGAGAGTCGTCAATACGCAGCAGAGGATACGAATCCTTAGCTGTAAGCTGATTGAGCCCTCTGAAGTCCACGCAGAACCTTGGTTCACCGGAAGACCTATTCACAATGACCACTGGAGCGTCCCATGGTCCTGATGCTAGTTCAGTGATGCCTTCGTGCAGCATCTTTTGTACCTGGTCCTCTATGATCTGTTTCTTAGCAGGAGAGGTGTGGTAAGGAGGGAGATTGACGGGCCTCGCATCACCGATGTCAATAGCATGTTCAGCCAGAGAGGTGTGGCTAAGGTGACTATCAAACAACTCACCGAAGCATTCCAGCAGCTTCAATAGCTCCGCCTTCTGTTCCCTCTCTAAACTGGCTTCCTCAACTTTGCTTTGAACAGCAGATGGTGGGATTCCAGGCACATCATAGTGCCACCCTCAAGGTCAGCCACAGCCAAGCTGTCATCCTCCCACTCATTGGGGCAGGGCGGTCTGTCATTTATGATCATAGTCCTGGAGGGTACATGGATGGTTACTGAGGCACACATCATAAAGTCCATCCCCAAGATCAAAGGAGAAGAGAGGTGAGGGATTATGGCGAACCGACAATAGAAACGTCTGCCCATGAAGCCGATAGTCAACCAGGTGATCCCTGAGGGGTCGCAGACTGTACCATTCGCGAGATGAACGGGTGGGTCTGACCAGGTGTGGGTCTTAGGTTGACTTTGGTTGTTTTTCTGAACGAGCTCGGCCCGCGCGGCTGAAAGTGAGGTGCCGGTGTCAAGTGTGGCATCTAATGCTACAGCGTTGAGGTTCACTTTGACTTTAAAAGGGGTGTTCCATGATGACTGTGAAGTCTTGTTCTCCACATGACCGAGCACAGCAGCAGGTCCAAGACTGAAGGGAGAGGTGTGCCATAAAGTGCGACTCTATATTTTTCCAGAGCATGCTTACATATAAGCTCAATCTGTTCTTGCTCTGAAGGTGGGCTTTTCAGTTTGTTGAACTCACTTAACGTGGGTAACGAATGTGGGGAGGGGCTCCTTAACATAACATAAGCGTCTTAAAGGTACATTTCACAATTTTGACTGTAACAAAGTCTATAACAATGACTGAGAGCCCAGCATAACAGCAGGAATGGTTGCTTCAGTGCAGCATTGTGCAGTCAATCATAACATTACATAGTAATATACCAGCAGTCGTTGAGGAGTAAATGTTGTTTTCTTTCAGCCTTTGGAGGATTTTACAAAAGTTTTCCATATAGATATTTGTCTACTGCCTCTTGATCTTCCTGAGCTTCTTGTTAACATTACTGCCCATCAGCTAACACTGAACACTGCACCTAGGAATCTTAAGCTTTACAATTTCTCGCAGGGAATAACCATTCTGCTGTAACAAATTGCTGTAATTTTTACAGTAGAATCCTAGAGTAATGTATTGTTGCATCTTGGGTTATGAAAATGATTACAGTTTTGACCTGTGTCTGAATTTAACAGTACATGTTAAGCAAAAATAAAGGATGCAATCAATTTTACAGTAAATTCTGCTGGTGTGTTGCTTTATGGTATTGATTTGCATTTGCGCAGTCTGGTTGTGAGCACTGAAAAAACACTAAAAACGTGCCACAGGTTTCAAACTCCATCATAACCACCGGGTGGGTAAAACCTAATGTTACTATACATTTCTAAACCGTGCAGCTTACAAGATTTGTTGTCGATTGCTTTTGCTTTCACTACCATTAATATTTTTCTTGCTAACGAATGTCAATGTTATTACTTATCTTGAACAAGCTAATGTAGCTAAGTTAGCTAGCTGGCAAGTGTTAGCTAGTAATAGCTAGCACGTGAGCAAAAAAGTTTTCAGAATTTCACATTCATCATAACCACTGTGGGTAAGAATTAACGTTACGTTACATTGCCGAACTGTGACTGGACAGCGTGTTTGTTAGTTAACATTAGCATTGTCAATTAACGTTAGTTTTGCTAATGTTATTCATCGTAATTCATATTTTGTTTGCAAACTAAGGTCATGTTAATCGTCCTGAACACACTGGCTAGCTATATTGGAATGGCAGGTATGCCATCCCACCAAGTTACGCCTTGGCGGGGGCATGCCCCATACCTATACAGCACCAAGAGTTTGGCACTTTTCAGGGTTCTCCACAGAAATAACCACAACAGCCACAGACACTCAGCCCTTAAAAACATTAAATTCTGTACATTCTAATCCCATTTCAACAGACCGATTTCATAAACAACTTCACATGTCCACACCATAATAGAGTATACTATTAATCATGATAATGTTGTATCGACACTTATGGAAGTTAGCCAATTTGTTTGCCACGTTATATCATTCATATTGAGGCTCGGGTTCTTGAGGTTTGAAAGTGTATGTCATCAACTATAAGCTAAAGGTTGTTTTATACTTCAGCGCAGTCTGCATAGTTCTCGTAGTTTGCATTGCGTGCGGCACTCGCGAAGGGGGCAGGCAGATCATTTATACTTGTGCGGCATGTTGCCCTGCAAATAAGAGGAGAAACCCAGAGTGTGTGAGACTTTGTTCACTCTTGGGAGGTGTCTCATGGCATGTGGCTGGCAGGGAAATCGCTTAGTACGTTAGATCACTTGGAAATCGCTTTGTACGCTAGATTATTGCTAGATTGGTGCAAGCAAGAAGTAAAGAAGCTTAGCGTTGAAGGCCATTGCAGGACTGAAGAACGGGTGATTGCTATACAAGTGGGTGAGCCATCATGTGCTGTTTTATTTAAATAGGTGTTGTTTTTATTGTATGTAACAAAGTATAGTATGCTGATTATTTGCATTTTAAAGTGATTGCTATACAAGCAGGTGAGCCATCTTGTGCTGTTTGATTTAAATAGGTATTGTTTTTATTGTATGTAATAAATTATAGTATGTGTAGTATTTGTATTTTGAAATGATTTAATGAGAAGTGTTGATGGTCAAAAATTATATACAGTGATATATTGTACTGGAATTAAGGTTGTTTCTCTCTCTTGTGTGTGTATGTCCACAGAGGGCCTTGTCATGTTTTATTATAGATATCCACATTTATCTTGTGTGCATGCCTGTGGCTCACCGTGTGTTGCACTGGTTTGCTGTGTGAAGTTTTGTGAACAAAGAACAACTGTTGCACCCAGCTGGTTATAGCTTGAGACCTTGAACCTTCATTCAGTCTAGTGTTAATAAACCGGTTTGATTTTTGTATAAACTTGACTCTGGTGTTTTACTTAATGTAAACTAAGGTGAACTGTGTTACATACGCAGAAGTATAAAACAGCCTCAACGCATTTAACTTCAGGACAATCGCGCGTCAAATTAGAAGTTCAAACGTCGTTAGTCTGACATACCGTTCAAGTTTCTAATCAAGTTCTAAATCTTAAAGTTAATGTGAAAGCCCCAACCCCGTTGATTCTCTCGCGTTGCATCATGTACATTTTATTTTGGTTGACATTGACACATCTGTGCCCAACTAACGTTAGTTAAGGGTTCCTACTGACTAACGTTAGCTATCTGTCTGGTGTCTACTTAACTCTTGTAGGTCAATGGATTATGATGTTGGCACACACAGTTGCACTTGAGCTTCTGCGGTGTCTCCTTGAATTTTGCATTGCAGTTATTACTAGATTTATCTGATTTTTTTCCTTTTTCGGACCCAATTCTGTGCCATATTGCACACATTGCAATTCAAAACTACAAAACTAATATAGGATTTGTACTGATCACATTCAATTGATATTTTTATCCAGCCGTTGGGTCTAAAGTACACAGTTAAAATGTTTCACTGCAAATTGTGTAGTCATGAGAGCAAAATAGTAATTTCATTCACACAACACACGAAACTACACCGAAATGAACCAAATTGCTCTTTCTCGTGTGGTGTGCCAAATTGTTCACGATCATTCAGAAAGTTTACACCTTTAAGTCTCATTTATACAGAGATCATAAAGGATATCAGAGATCTGTGAAAGGTGCTCAATTTCAAGACAGGACATTGATTTGCCAAATAGAGTTTTGTCAGTTCAGATGTATAGGCCTCTGTTACGACCCTTCTAGGGGTTAAGGGTGCAATATTTAAAATGATGTTTGGCACTAGGAGATGTAACTAAATATATAAGCTTTCTTATGAGAGACACACAAGGCGGACTACGGTGAAAGGGATTTTACTGTGTGGGGGGTAGGGCTATTCACAAATATTAACAGACATTTCCAAACATAAAACACGCCAAGACACACAACCGAGACCAGTAAAAAAAAAAAGGAGTGGTGCCGAAAATAACACAATACCCTAACTACGAATTTGTAATATAACTAACCAATTAACAATACAGAAAACAAAACTTGTCTAACTAACCTAACTGCGACCAGCAGTCATAAATAAAGGGGGCGACACCACCACTAAACTAATGTGCTTAGACAGAGCCCTTACCCTACGTGTCAACACGTGTATAGGGGCCCCCGGAACTTACCTAACACTGGTCTCTGAAGTGAACCAGGGAGGACAAAATTTTAGACAACACAACTCTCTCAAATAACACACACAATCTAGCATTTGCCCAAACACACCGCACAAATGAGGAAACGGAAGGCTCCTGCAGGAACGAAATGGGGATATTTTAAATTGAGAGCTGAGGCATGATTGGAGGAGACATGATTGCAGGAGGGAGTTGATTGGCGTATGGGGGGGGATGAGCGGGAGAATTCTGATGATTGACAGCGGGGATGACCAATGGGAATAACGAAGGGTGGCACAGGGACTCCTGCGGAAAAGTGAGAGAGCAACCGAGAGAGAGCAGAACGAAAGAGGGGAGAAAAACGCACGCCCGCATCTCACACGCGAACGTAACACTCCCCCACACAAGAACAAACTAGTTAAAGTTTGTTCAATACACGATGACAGGGGAATACAATACAACAGTATACAAATCCCAAATCTAGTATCATGCACACACTAAACACGAGATAGCGCATCTGCTACCACATTGTCCTTCCCCTTCTTATGTTTAATCACAATGTTGTAATTCTGTACAATCAGAGACCAACGCATGAGGTGCTGGTTCTGGTTGTACATCCTATACAAAAAACCAATGGGTTGTGATCCATGTAGACGTCAATGGGCACAGAACTAGAGCCAAGATAGACTTCAAAAAACTGCAATGCTAATAGCAGCGGAATATCGTATCTGGTGCTTATTAAACTTCCGGGAGAAAAAACAGACAGGGTGATCAACTCCTTCCGCATCTTCCTGCAGAAGCACGGCACCAGCTCCCAGGGCACTCGCATCAACCTCTAACTGAAACGGTAGTGCGAAGTCTGGGGCAGCGAGCACAGGGGCACTACATAACAACGCCTTAACACTTTCAAAGGCATGCTGACAATCTGGGGTCCATTCAAAATGTTTAATCACACTGAGGGCACTAGTCAAAGGGGCGACAACCACAGAGAAGTTTCTACAAAAACTTCTATAATAACCTGCCATTCCGAGAAAACGGCGTAGTTCACGCCTTGTGGTGGGCGCAGGAAACTCAGCGATGGCAGCAACCTTCGCTTCAACTGGACGGACCTGACCTCGACCCACCTGTTTCCCCAGGTAGGTTACGGTCGCTTTACCAAATTCGCACTTGGCCAGGTTCAGAGTAAGCGTTGCTTTGGCCAACCTGTCGAACACTATTCGCAATACTTGAATGTGATCGGACCAATTGTCCGACTTTACAACCAAATCATCCAAATAAGCATAGCAATTAGGTACACCAGCTAGGACTGTATTCACCAACCGCTGAAAGGTGGCGGGGGCGTTGCGAAGTCCAAATGCCAAAACATTATATTGCAGAAAGTCATCTGGGGTGACGAAGGCAGAAATTTCAGAGGCACGGGGTGTCAAAGGAACCTGCCAATACCCCTTAAGTAGGTCGAGTTTAGTCACAAATTTTGCGGAACCAGTGTTGTCGATGCAGTCCTCCATCCTCGGCAGAGGGTAGGAGTCTGGCACTGTAATCGCATTTACCTTGCGAAAATCTGTACAGAAACGTGCTGTACCGTCGGGCTTTGGAACAAGAAGACAGGGTGAACTCCAGGGACTGGAGCTGGGCTTAGCCAATTCATTGTCTAAGAGATACTGCACTTCCTGTTTCATAGCATCGTTACAGCAACGTAAAACGTTACAGCATTGATATGGTATGGATGTTGTCTAATGGGAACAGAGCCATTCACATCAATATCATGCTGCAAGACAGTTGTCTGAGAGGGGATGTCACCAAAAAGTGCCGGATACTCACCGATTAACTGAACTATATCACAGCACTGATTATCTAATAAATGAGCCAGATGGGAAGACAAGTTTAACAAGGACTCAGAATTTGTTAGTCTAGCGCACTGTTGAGGTGCGTTCCGAAGCACAAGACCATCTTCATCTTCTGCACAACATAGACGGAAGGTTATAAGGGCAGGACTAACAATAGAAACAGGTAATACCTCCTTCCCGTCCTCCGACGGGGTGTCTCTCTAACATGATATGTTTTAAGCATATTAATGTGGCAAACACGAGACTGGCGCTTGCGGTCGGGTGTTCGGATTACATAGTCCGTTTCACTAAGTTTCTCTTCCACAGTGTATGGACCAGAAAAGCGAGCAGACAGAGCAGATCCAAGAATAGGCAGCAACACCAGGACCTGATCTCCCGGCTTGAAAGAGCGCACTACAGCCTTCTCGTCATAACGACGCTTCATAGTCCTCTGTGAGGAATAAAGTGCCTCTTTGGCAAGCAAGCAGGCATCGTGTAACCGCTCTTTAAACTGACTGACACAATCCAACACATTAGACTGGGAGGACGAGTCATCAGACATAAACTGTTCTTTTAAAACCTTCAAAGGACCTTGTACAGCATGTCCAAACAGCAGTTCAGCTGGACTGAACCCTAACGATTCTTGTACCGCTTCTCTCAAAGCAAACAATGCAAAGGGCACAGCCTCATCCCAACCTGTTCCCGTCTCCAGACAGTATCTGCGGAGAGCAGAGTGTTTGGTTCCACCGTTCCAGTGTACCCTGCGACTCGGGATGATACGCACTAGAAACTCGATGCATAATGGACAGAGAATGTAAGAACTGTTTAAAGTGCTTGGAAAGAATATTAGTGCCTTGATCTGTCTGAATAATTTTTGGAAAACCAAATATAGAGAAAAATTTGGTCAGTGCTTTAATCACCGTTTGAGCCTTTCCCAGTACAACACACTGGAGCAAAATAATTTTATCAGCCTCCGACCATTCTCGGTTTGCTGCTAGCCTTTCAAAAAGTATAAAGAAGGTATCCAAATCACGTTCATTAAATTTAGGAACCAATTTCAGATTGTGCACAGCGCTACTATGGACAGGTGAATGAGAATCCTCCCCTTCAACAGACAATACAGAGGCATCAAGTTTTCCTTCCGTAACCAAACTCAAGCGCTGATTTCGATAGGCCACCGCGTCTTTTTGTTTCTCCTCAGCTAAAGCCAATTCTCGGTCTTTGAGCTGTGCCTCATCCTTTTGTTTCACCTCAGCTAAAGCCAATTCTCGCTCTTTGAGCTTGGCATTAATTCTAGCAAGTTCAAGCTGCTTGTCATTTTCCAGCTGTATTTTCTTAAACTCCAATTCAGTGAGTCTTAATTTAAAATCAGCTTCCGTCATCTCTGTGGCCATCGTTTCCACTTTCAAAATCCCTCGCTCCACTGCGAGCTCAGTCAGATGCTGCCGAAGTTCAAAAACACTGTATCGCCCAGTACACAATTCTCTAGGCTCACCCCAATGACGAGCGAGTAGGACCAATTCCTCCCTCAAAAGAGAACGCAAGGTAGAAAAGGACGGACGAAGCAGAAACTCATTAACGCGTGAATTCTTATGCAACTCAGTGAAGCCTTTGCTACGGCTCGAATACATTCACTTTTTCACAAATCGGGCACAAGCCAACACCAAGAATCCATAAACTAAGAGAGAGAGTCATGCACACTAAATCTATAACACAGTAACAAACACCGTTTCCAAAATACCAATACGAAATACAAAGTACCAATACAGTTTCCACCAACAGGTGACAGTAAAACGCCACTACACAACCAATATCTCACAAAATGGAGCCAAAACTCCCAGGGAAAAAAAAAATATATATATACACTTCCCAGTTAATAGTCACGACCCTTCTAGGGATTAAGGGTACAATATTTAAAATGATGTTTGGCACCAGGAGATGTAACTAAATATATAAGCTTTCTTGTGAGAACAATGAGAGACACACAAGGCAGACTACGGTGAAAGGGATTTTACTGTGTGGGGGGTAGGGCTATTTACAAATATTAACAGACATTTCCAAACATAAAACACGCCAAGACACACAACCGAGACCAGTAAAAAAAAAAGGAGTGGTGCTGAAAATAACAAACACAATACCCTAACTACGAATTTGTAATATAACTAACCAATTAACAATACAGAAAACAAAACTTGTCTAACTAACCTAACTGCGACCAGCAGTCATAAATACAGGGGGCGACACCACCACTAAACTAATGTGCTTAGACAGAGCCCTTACCCTACGTGTCAACACGTGTATAGGGGCCCCCGGAACTTACCTAACACTGGTTTCTGAAGTGAACCAGGGAGGACTAAATTTTAGACAACACAACTCTCTCAAATAACACACACAATCTAGCATTTGCCCAAACACACCGCACAAACGGAAGGCTCCTGCAGGAACGAAATGGGGATATTTTAAATTGAGAGCTGAGGCATGATTGGAGGAGACATGATTGCAGGAGGGAGTTGATTGGCGTATGGGGGGGATGCGCGGGAGAATTCTGATGATTGACAGCGGGGATGACCAATGGGAATAACGAAGGGCGCACACGGACTCCTGCGGAAATGACAGCAACCGAGAGAGAGCAGAACGAAAGAGGGGAGAAAAACACACGCCCGCATCTCACACGCGAACGTAACAGCCTCCATCTGAAAGATTTCATTTGTCATTTAAAGGGTTATTTGCAAGGGTTATTTGCAAAAAATTGGTTGCCCTATTAGGGGATGTGAAAAAAAAAATTGTTGTGAAATCTTCATTTGCATCTCATATATCCAGAGCACATAAAAACAGTTCTGCTGAACATTTACACAAGAGAGTACTGGAAACACAAACTGAAAATGTTACTCAGACCACTGATATGTCTATGACGCAGGATGGCTATTCTGAGGACCCAGAGCCAGATATTCCCCTTAGTACTGTTGATGAAGATCTCTTTTTAAATAATTTGACACTGTTTTATTTGAAACTTGACGCAAAGTTTCTGTTACCTACTTCAGTAATTCAGACTATTATTGAAGAATTTCAAGAAATTCATGTACTTGCCAATTCACATTTGCTCTCAAAGCTCAGTGAAAAGTTAATTGTACGTGGAATTTCTGAGAGTATCATTGAAAATGTAATTGAGGAGCTTAAAAAGGAGGATCCCCTCAAGGCCTGCAATAGTGTTTTACAAACAGATCAGCGCTGTAAGACTCTCTTTAAAAACAATTTCAATTATGTTGAACCTGTGCCCTTGTTCTTAGGCAGTAACGACTCTGGGAAGGAGTGTTTTCATATCATATCCAGCTCGTACTTCTGTGTAGAGAGCAGGATTTTAAGTATTTTGGACAGGGATTCGTTCTGAACCAATTGGAAAAAGATCTCAAGGATCTGGAGGACATTGGCATTGTTTTCGGGGATGGATGGGTTTTGAGAGGTGCTTTATGTGCCATAGCTGGGGACAATCTCAGATCTCAGAGCATTGGAGGCTTTGTGGAAAATTTTAGTAGAAGTACCTATTTCTGTCGATATTGAGACCTTGACAGGGAAACATTTCCATGTAGTCCACTGTCAACAGGTTCAACAAGAACTATCCAGTCCTATCAGCAACATGTACAAGACGTAGAGGCTAGTGACATAGACAGTGCACGGGGTGTCAAATTTGACTGTATATTCCACCAGCTTCGATATTTCTATATATGTCAGCCTGGACTGCCTCCATGCCTTGGGCACGACCTGTTCGAGGGCATTGTGTCTTTTGACCTTTCACTGTTTATTAACCATTTAGTGAATAAGGAGAAATTTTTTACATATTTAGAGTTGAACAGATCCATCGGCCAATTTAAATACCTTGGAAATGAAGCAGATGACAAACCTCTGGAGGTCAGCCCAGGCAGTGAGAAGCTTAGTGGACATGCAGTCCAAAATTGGTGTCTGTTGAGAGTACTTCCCCTCTTAGTCGGGGACAGGGTAAAAAATCCAGAAGATAATGGTGTATGGCAGTTGCTTTTGCTCCTAAGACAAATAGTTTATGTATGTGCGCTAATAATCACTGCAGATCAGGTGGCATATCTCAAAATCCTGATTGATGAATATATAAATTTCAGAACTGAAACATTTCCGGACCATCCCCTCAAACCAAAACACCACTATCTGTGTCATTACCCTGAGCTTATTATACGGTTTGGACTTCTCATTCGCCTGTGGACATTAAGGTTTGAAAGTAAGCATACTTATTTCAAACAGTGTGCAAGGAAACTTCACAACTTGGAACTCTAGCTGAGAGACACCAACTCCGTCAAGCCTACTTAAGTGCAGGCAGTATATTTCCACCGCTTATTCAAGTAGACAATGGAACTGAATTCCATGACAGGGGCTACAATGAGAAGATCAAGGAGTCAGTTGCTGCATTTGATTTTACATTTGATGCCACAATTGCTACTAATGATATCACAATCAAAGGCACAAAATACAAAAAAGGAATGTATGTTGTGACTGGAAAAGATGAGGGGGGAATTAAGCTGATACTGGTTAATTATTATTCTGCTGTTTATTTTATTTTATAGAAGCAGCAGGCTGTGCAGCTAGTTGATTTGGTTGTTCATTGCCTAACAGAAGTAGTCCAGGACTCAAACTTTATCTGCATTAAGCATGACCTACTTGATTATTACCCCTTAGTCGAGTACAGGGTGTTTGACATGTCAATGCTAATCCTTCACCAATCTTTCCCTTATTTGTAGAGCCATGTCAGTGTTAGGAGAGGAGATCAGAGAGGCTGTGTTATCAGTGTTACCAGGTTTGCCTGAGCAGACACTTTCATCCCTCCTGGAAAAGCTAGCAAGTGTAGGGGTACAGTGCAAGTCGGACCTTCAATTTGTTCAACAAGAGCATCTAATGGAGCACATCAGACCAATACAGTGTCGCAAACTACTCCTTGCTTGGAGATGTGAAGGTAGTGTATGAAGACGTTTTTAAAAATTTAACCTTAATTAAAAAATTAAATTAATTTTTTTTTTTAATGAACATATTTCAAGCAACTAGGCTAAAGATTTTACTTCCAGGACAAGCAAGAAGTGCCACACTCACTAGCTCCTCAGAGGCCATTGACCCATCATCTTTGGACTCAGCAAGTAGTCCTTTGCCACATTCATTGTCCACGCCCAGCACACCCTCAACCACCAGCTCAACCAGCTCAGTAGACCTAGAAATCTGGCCTCACAGTTTTCGCATCCCATGGGAGAGGATGCCACTAAAATTAAGAACAGCAATTGCCACAGGGAGACGACCTACACCGGCAGACCGTAAACCAATGATTAGAATCACTGTGGATGAAATGAGACTTGTTGAGTTAAATCCAACCAGAGCAGATTGCCACACAATAGCCAAGAACATTGTGAAACAGTACCCAAAAAGTTTTGCAGATGCACTGAAAGATGGCGCTATAATTGGGAGTGGCTATGCATCACTTGTAAACCAGCTAAAAACTTGCATTGAACACTTGAATTGTGATAACGTACTGGCCCGACGCAGGAAGCAGAAAAGGCTTTCAGGCACGCAAACTGTGTGCAATACAAGAGCGCCATCTGACCAGTATGGCTGTGCCAGGTGGCAGCCTGACTGTCCCTCAGAAGAAACAGAAGATCGTCTGGAGGAAAAGCGGAAGGAAATGGAGGAGCTTTATTCATGTGAGGGGCCAACAGGAGCTGAGAGAGGACAGCTTTCTGAGCTAATGCAAGCAACATACTACCTGCAGCGCCGTACTATCAATGCTAGCCCAGCACCATCGATAGCTGAGCTGAAGAGTAAGTGGCCATACCTTTTCATACAGAAGGAACTATACAATCACTTCAAGCTACTCACAGACATCCTAGAAAAAGTGGATGCAGCGATGGAAGAAAAAGGAAAGATGATCGTGCAATACTTTCGCCATAAACCAACAAACTAAGAGGTTCGGCACATCTAAAACAAAACTTGTCTAACTAACCTAACTGCGACCAGCAGTCATAAATACAGGGGGCGACACCACCACTAAACTAATGTGCTTAGACAGAGCCCTTACCCTAAGTGTCAACACGTGTATAGGGGCCCCCGGAACTTACCTAACACTGGTTTCTGAAGTGAACCAGGGAGGACTAAATTTTAGACAACACAACTCTCTCAAATAACACACACAATCTAGCATTTGCCCAAACACACCGCACAAATGAGGAAACGGAAGGCTCCTGCAGGAACGAAATGGGGATATTTTAAATTGAGAGCTGAGGCATGATTGGAGGAGACATGATTGCAGGAGGGAGTTGATTGGCGTATGGGGGGGATGCGCGGGAGAATTCTGATGATTGACAGCGGGGATGACCAATGGGAATAACGAAGGGCGCACACGGACTCCTGCGGAAATGACAGCAACCGAGAGAGAGCAGAACGAAAGAGGGGAGAAAAACGCACGCCCGCATCTCACACGCGAACGTAACAGCCTCCATCTGAAAGATTTCATTTGTCATTTAAAGGGTTATTTGCAAGGGTTATTTGCAAAAAATTGGTTGCCCTATTAGGGGATGTGAAAAAAAAAATTGTTGTGAAATCTTCATTTGCATCTCATATATCCAGAGCACATAAAAACAGTTCTGCTGAACATTTACACAAGAGAGTACTGGAAACACAAACTGAAAATGTTACTCAGACCACTGATATGTCTATGACGCAGGATGGCTATTCTGAGGACCCAGAGCCAGATATTCCCCTTAGTACTGTTGATGAAGATCTCTTTTTAAATAATTTGACACTGTTTTATTTGAAACTTGACGCAAAGTTTCTGTTACCTACTTCAGTAATTCAGACTATTATTGAAGAATTTCAAGAAATTCATGTACTTGCCAATTCACATTTGCTCTCAAAGCTCAGTGAAAAGTTAATTGTACGTGGAATTTCTGAGAGTATCATTGAAAATGTAATTGAGGAGCTTAAAAATTTTTTTTTTTTTTTTAATGAACATATTTCAAGCAACTAGGCTAAAGATTTTACTTCCAGGACAAGCAAGAAGTGCTACACTCACTAGCTCCTCAGAGGCCATTGACCCATCATCTTTGGACTCAGCAAGTAGTCCTTTGCCACATTCATTGTCCACGCCCAGCACACCCTCAACCACCAGCTCAACCAGCTCAGTAGACCTAGAAATCTGGCCTCACAGTTTTCGCATCCCATGGGAGAGGATGCCACTAAAATTAAGAACAGCAATTGCCACAGGGAGACGACCTACACCGGCAGACCGTAAACCAATGATTAGAATCACTGTGGATGAAATGAGACTTGTTGAGTTAAATCCAACCAGAGCAGATTGCCACACAATAGCCAAGAACATTGTGAAACAGTACCCAAAAAGTTTTGCAGATGCACTGAAAGATGGCGTTATAATTGGGAGTGGCTATGCATCACTTGTAAACCAGCTAAAAACTTGCATTGAACACTTGAATTGTGATAACGTACTGGCCCGACGCAGTAAGCAGAAAAGGCTTTCAGGCACGCAAACTGTGAGCAATACAAGAGCGCCATCTGACCAGTATGGCTGTGCCAGGTGGCAGCCTGACTGTCCCTCAGAAGAAACAGAAGATCGTCTGGAGGAAAAGCGGAAGGAAATGGAGGAGCTTTATTCATGTGAGGGGCCAACAGGAGCTGAGAGAGGACAGCTTTCTGAGCTAATGCAAGCAACATACTACCTGCAGCGCCGTACTATCAATGCTAGCCCAGCACCATCGATAGCTGAGCTGAAGAGTAAGTGGCCATACCTTTTCATACAGAAGGAACTGTACAATCACTTCAAGCTACTCACAGACATCCTAGAAAAAGTGGATGCAGCGATGGAAGAAAAAGGAAAGATGATCGTGCAATACTTTCGCCATAAACCAACAAACTAAGAGGTTCGGCACATCTTGTCAAGATTTGACGAATGTGGAGCAACCGCAATTGGCCCATCAGTAGTCCTGCACATTTTAAAGAAAAGATGGCCTCACTCATTCTACAGGCTGACGTAAGTGCTAATCTTAATCTCTTATGTAATATGAAGTAAAATGTTTTATGTATTTAAGAAGTTTAACACTTATGCTGTTATTAATTCCAGTGTCTAGGTTCAAACTATCAACCTGAAACTACAGTTTGTTGTTTTATGTGTTTCAGGTATCAGCCACAGCTGCAGATGTGGAGAGATTGGTTCCCCTTCCAGACTCACCCGGATTGATTGTTCAAGGTACACCAATAAGACTGTATGAGCAATGGTTTTATGACAGGGCCATACAATAACACGTTTCACAGGGATAGCCTACCTCCAGTGATTCAGAACCTTATTCGGTATATGATATTGTTGAATATTTTCAAAAGGAAGAACAGAGGAGCCCACGCTCATATAAATATTTTATTAATGCATAAGGGTATCCGCAGGTCCTTAAAAAGACTTAAAATGTCTTTATTTATTAATTTATTTCATTTTTTGTCAGAATTAGTCAAATTCCAAGGCACTCTGGTATGAGCGACAAAGATCCTCGGGGAGACCCTTCTGGACCCATACTTCAGAGTAGCTAGCTCAATGTGCGGCTCTTGCTGGCGATGACCATACTCCCATGTGGCAGGACCTGGGCATGAACCTATGTCCTGGGGCAACTATGAGCCAAAAGGCATCATATTAGACCACTACACCAACACGCCACCTCTTTTCCATTAATTTGTTGTTTAGGCCTACAGCTGTATCTACACAACTAATGGTTTGGGATGTGGATTGATCTAGTCTTTGGGAACTGAAAAAATCTGATAGACTTAAATTTTTGGGTGGTCTATGCTTTTAAAAAGGTGAGAACATTCTGTAAATGTTTTGCAACTGATATTTAATATGTCAATATGTCTGGACCTCTTCAAACTAGGATCAGTAACCACAAGAGCACCATCCCAGGAAGGATGAATTCTCATCAGTTGCAAGACATTTTACAGAATGTTCCAACCCTTTAAGTAGTCTGAAGTATATGGCCATAGAAAACTCCTCAGGCTAGAAGTTTTCTGGGTGCACAAACTAAATACTCAAATGAAACAAGGTAGTCCTTTTGAAATGAATGAAGAACTTAGTTTTTTCTATGAATACAGTATATTTTAAAACCAGTATTGAATATTATTTATATATATATATATATATATATAAATCTTGAAAAATAATTTGTTCATTTTCTCCCTCATTTGGTAGCCAATTGTGCCTACCTGTGCTCCAAATATTCTCCCCTCATACTGTAGAGTTAATTGTCACAACCACTTAGACAGGTACTGATTATTGACTTTCTCGGAATTGTGGTGCGCTATAAAATATTGTACTTCATAACATACCTGGAGGAGAGCGTTTACAAAGACTAAACGGTTGCAACAGGAGTGTCTGCCCGTATAGAGAACTCGGCTTGAAATATAGTTAACAAATAACAATACATCCAAAATGGTGCATCTCATCTCATTAACATTGCCTAATAGTGCCTTGCAAATAACAAGAAGTACCTAGTACAGAAGGTTGCTCGAAGGAGTAGGGCTGGATCGTTTTGAATTCGGAATTGTTGAGTGAGTATTCAACTTCAATACTAGGCTCTGTAGGGAAGCTAGAAACATAATCACTGCTGTCACTGTCCATGCTTGTTTGGTTTTTATTTTAGGAGGAAGGGAAGGAAGGTGTAGGTAATTTATCTCTGAGCCACACGCTCAATTCTTACCACACCCTTTATCCTTCTAGGAAAAATCTGAAGTTTGCACGGCCATTTAAAAGGGGCTCTGGAGGCTTTCTTTAAGAAGACATGATGTCCACAGTTAATGTTATTTTGACCTAATTATGTTTCTAAGTTAGTTTTTTGTAAGTTTGTATTTTGTATTTTGTGTTTCTGCCTGCCAGTAATCTGTTTGCGTGTTTTTCTGCCTGCCCGTTTTCAGCCCATCTGTGTTCTGCCCTGCCCTAGTTCTGACCTGCGTTTTTGGATTTTTGGATTTTCTTCTGTTTTTCTGTTTTCGAAGAATCGCTTTGTGTCTTTGTGAGTAGCCCTGCATGGCCTTGTTTTGGTTTTCTGCTTTTCGTTACCGTTTGTGATTAAAGTTTTTGTTTGGATTCGCCTTTTGGAGTTGAGTCTTCCCACTCTGCGTTTGGGTCCTGTCCCCGCGACTCCTCACAGAAGGAACCAGCCAGTACTGGACCCAGCAGAGATTTTTTTTTTCTTTCCTTTTCTTTCTCCCCGGGGTTTTTTGGTTTGTGTTCTATATGCCACCTGTCTGGACCAAGCCAGTGGTCGCCAGGAGGCCCTCCGGGTTCAGTCCCGTCGGACAGGCCCCCCTGTCCGGTGAACATATGGCGGACAGACTATTTGACACATGCCAGGGGTCGCGTAAATTGTTGGATTACGCGACCGAGTTTAGCGCTGTGGACGCACAGACTGACCTGCCCCAGTCCGTCATGTGCCAGCTTTTTCAGGACAGCATGAAGGACTCCCTCCATAGCGGGCTGATCTATTCAGGGCTTGCCGAGTCATCTTACTTTAAAGCCCTTATTATTACGGCTTTTCACTGGGAGGAGTATCTCCGGGGGGCCGCAGATATGCCCCCTCTAGCCGAAAAGTACTCTTTGCCCAGTGCGCCGGAGTCCGCCGTCCCGCCGGAGCCGCCTGCTCTGCCCATTGTCCCGCAGGGGCCGTCTGCTCTGCCCGTTGTCCCACAGGGGCCGCCTGCTCTGCCCAGTGTTCCTGAGCCTCCTAGTGTTCCCAAGTCGTCGCTGCCCCGCACCCAGGAGCTTCCCCAGCCCGTCCAGCAGTCCTAGTGCATTTCCGTGGCCACGCCCTGGAGGGTCTTTCCCTTTGGGGATGGGGCCAGTTTGTCCCCCTAACCATGCGTCCCTCAGTCCACCTGCCCCATTGTCTGTTTGTCTGCCTGTCCGCCTGTCTGCTTGCGTGTTTGTCGGCCAGTGTGTTGGCCTGTCTGTCTGCCCCCAAGGCCGTCGGCCCATCGGCCAGTCTGTTTACCCGCCTGCCTGTCTGTATGTCAGTCTGCCTGTCTGTTGTCATGTTAGCCCGTCTGTCAGTTCAAGTGTCAGTCTTTGAGTTCGCCCCTCTCCTTCCCTGTCTGTCTGTCTTTTGGGTTGTCGGTCAGTCTTGCTGTGTGTCTCCCCACCTGCTTGTCTCTCTGTCTGTCCTTTTGTTAGGTCTCCCTGTCTTGTTCCTGGGTTTGTGTCATCCATTCCCTGCCTGTGTCAGTCTGTTCCCTGCCTGTGTCATGGCCCGTTTCAGTGTCTCTCTCAGTCCGTTTCAGTGTCTGTCTCAGTCCGTTTCAGTGTATGTCTCAGTCCGTTTCAGTTTTGTCTGTGAGTCCCGTCCAGTGTGGTCCTGCCCTGTCCAGTACAGTGTTGTGTTTTTGAGTCTCGAGTCCTGTCTGTTCCAGTCTGGAGTCCTGTCTGAGTCCAGTCCCTTTCTAGTCTAGTCCAGTCCGTTCCTGTCTAGTTCAGTTCTGTTCATGTCCTGCCCTATCCGGTCCAGTTCCGCCCTGTTTCCTGTGTCCGGTTCCCCTCCGGGTTCTGTTCCTGTGCCCGTTCGCGTCCTGGTTCTGTACCAGTCCCTGGGCCCGGCTTCCCTCCGGGTTCTGTTCCTGCACCCGGCTTCCCTCCGGGTTCTGTACCTGTGCCCGGCTTCCCTCCGGGTTCTTTACCTGCGCCCGGCTCCCCTCCGGGTTCTGTTCCTGTGCCTGGCTTCCCTCCGGGTTCTGTCCTGCGCCCGGCTTCCCTCCAGGTTCTGTTCCTGCGCCTGGCTTCCCTCCGGGTTCTTTTCCTGCGCCCGGCTCCCCTCCGGGTTCTGTTCCTGCGCCCGGCTCCCCTCCGGGTTCTGTTCCTGCGCCCGGCTCCCCTCCAGGTTCTGTTCCTGCGCCCGGCTTCCCTCCGGGTTCTGTTCCTGCGCCCGGCTTCCCTCCGGGTTCTGTTCCTGCACCCGGCTCCCCTCCGGGTTCTGTTCCTGCGCCCGGCTCCCCTCCGGGTTCTGTTCCTGCGCCCGGCTTCCCTCCGGGTTCTGTTTCTGCGCCCGGCTCCCCTCCGGGTTCTGTTCCTGTGCCCGGCTTCCCTCTGGGTTCTGTTCCTGCGCCCGGCTCCCCTCCGGGTTCTGTTCCTGTGCCCGGCTTCCCTCCGGGTCCGCCCAGTTCCTGTTCCCGGTCCCGTCCGTGTTTGGCCCAGTTCTTGTCTGCTCCAGTCCCCAGTCCAGTCCTGTCCGGATCCCGTTCCTATCCTGTCTGGTTCCAACCCAAAGTCTGTTCCTGTTTCAGTCTGTGCTGTTCCTGAGTCCAGTCCTGTTTCTTGTCTGTTTCCGTCCTGTGCGTCACCCCCTCCCCAGGTCAGTCTCCTGGGACATCAGGAGACGTCCCTTGGGGCGGGGGGGGGGGAATTGTCAGGATTCTGCCTTTTCTGTTTCTGTTTTTCCTTTTCTCGGCCAGATGGCGGCACTTCAGTTTGTATTTCAGTTTGCTCCCTCTTTAGTTACCCTTGTGTTAATTGTATTATTGTTTTCAATAATTCAATCATTGTTTCTGTTTGTCTTGTTATCCCCTCCCTCTTTGGGGATTGTTCTTTGAGTTCACCTGTGTCTTATTAGTTTCCCTGTCTATTTAAGTTCTCTGCTTCCCTGAGTCGGGTGCTGGTTCCTTGTGTTTCTGCCTGCGTTTTCTGCTTGTGTTTCTGCCTGTGTGTTCCTGCCTGCCAGTAATCTGTTTGCGTGTTTTTCTGCCTGCCCATTTTCTGCCCATCTGTGTTCTGCCCTACCCTAGTTCTGACCTGCGTTTTTGGATTTTCCTCTGTTTTTCTGTTTTCGAAGAATCGCTTTGTGAGTAGCCCTGTGTGGCCTTGTTTTGGTTTTCTGCTTTTCGTTACCGTTTGTGATTAAAGTCTTTGTTTGGATTCTCCTTTTGGAGTTTTGAGTTTTTTCACTCTGCGTTTGGGTCCTGGTCCCGCGTCTCCTGAAAATACAGGAAAATACAACATTTGCTCGATTTAACGTGACTTCCGGTATAAACCACTCCCACTTCCGGTATTCTATCCAAATACAGATACAGATAATGACGTCTCTGCACACCCCTAGTAGGGATGTGTACAAGAAATGGATTGATCGATTACTTGTCAGATACATGCCTACCCGATCCTTTTTTATTTTTTCATGAAGGTATGGTACAACTATGTTTTGGAACTTTAACATTTATTCATTTGTCATACAGCAGTCTATGTAAAAAAGAATATTGACTACTGTATTTGTTTAAGAACAAATTAAAATAGAGGATATGATCTAATACGAGCTCAATAAATCAAATATATATTTTGAAACGCATGCTTTGATTGCAATTATCCTTTTTGTTGGTGAGCCATTGCACAAGTGAGATAATGTCCCAACAGCTGAGCATTATGTTAGTAATAGAGTATATAGGTTAGCTATGCGGGCTAGGCGGTTGTAGGTAATTAAAAGCGACGCGATATAATCTAAACACAAACATTACATACAATCAATGACAATTCCCTAAAAAGAAAGAACAAACAGAAGTTTCCTAAGCTAGTCGATGCCTGGATGTTTGCCAGTCTTACTACATGAGTGCATATGGTTCCTTATGGTGCAGGCTTGTCCAAGGAAACTCTTGACTAACCCCCAATTTCCACCGGGTGTGGCTGCGCCGCATTCTGGCTGCGATGCGGCCGTCGGAGCTGATCATGGCCATGCAGCCGCAGCGCGTTTCAGAAGCGGATCTCCACTCTGCTCCACTAAAAATACGCCCCTAGTCTATTTTTGACGGAAGCCGCTTCTGGGACGCGTCAAGTAGGAGAAGAAATGCAAGTGTTCTCCTCCTGCTAAAACGCACTGTGTGTGAAATGTAGATACGAAATAATTATGAGGATGACTGTATTTTTAACAACTAAAACACAGCCACAAATCTTTAATCCACGTCATTCATAACTGGACTTAACTGTATTAACTTTGTCTGTAGGCTACAGCACAACAAAATAGGAAATAACAACAATAAACACAATTAAAACAGATTTAAAAAAAGAAACCATTTAACTACGTAGCCTAGTTACCCATGGTAGAAGCACAAAAATCAAGGAAAAATTACCAAATCAGGAAGTCAACAAAATTGGGCAGACAAAAAATTGGGCTCCGCTTCTGAAACGCTCCCGGTGGGGTTTGAAGCCGTGCGGGGGACGGAACAAAACCGCGTCGCAGCCGGAACGCAAAATTGGGGGTTAGGCATCTGCTGTGAATTTGCGCTGTAGAAAAGCCAGTGCTCATCTTGGTTGTTTTGTCCTGGAGCTGGAAGTTGCTTTTGCTTTCTGTCGCAGGAAAGTACATGACCTACACGCATTCAAACTTTTGTTATGTTGCAGAACAATAGCAAGTATAAAGTTGGTAAACGCATTGATTCCTTGATCAGTTTCCTTAGCTTACTTGCAGTATAGCTAACACGTTTACTTTGAGTTATAAACACCGGTCGTGGCTATAACCCAGGAGAGCCAGTGCGTCTCCCTGTGTTTTCCTTTACAGGCAGGCCTTAGCTTTCTTGAGGCCTGTGTCCTTAGAGAGTGCCTTGTGCACATGTCATCAGTTGCACAGCAAAGAGTAGAAGGGACTAGGAAAGACAGGAATGCACATTTTACAGGCAGCTACAGGCCAGACCATGGCTGCGGTCAAATAGTCAAAAAAATTACATCCTACGTCTTTTCTTAACCACTTTTCCTTGACCTCGATGGAAAACGTTATGAGGTCATGGAAAGATGTGAAGGACTTAGGAAAAGACAGTTCTGTGGTGCTGAGCGAATCCGACTGCACTTACAGTAGGCTACGTAATAATGTGACGGCAGATGTTATTGACCTGGGTCTGCCGTGGTGAAACTACAATGTTCGGAAGATGGACTACTAAAAGCGCATCTTAGATACTTCGCCCCATGCATTCTTACCGTGTCGTTTCATGCAGGCTATATAAACGTGGACAACCCAATGAAAAATATTACTTCATTACCAAGGTTGGAATTGAAATTAAAAAAAGGAATATAGGCTACCAGTCACAAAAGTGAAACGAAATGGTTGCTCACGCTCACCCTCCTGTCCACTCATATTTATCAACATGAATCCCAATTAGTATGATTGTATGAAAATAATTGTTAAATTTCTGCAAGATAGGCATAACATGTTAGGCCTACAAATCTACTACTGTACATATCATCTCATAAAAAACACGTTTTCAACGTACAAAAAAAATGCCAAGTTACTCACACACAAGACATACCCCGTCTATAACTCATTCATTCAGACTGCCAAAATCCATTTAAATTAAAAGTATTGATATCAAAATGACGCCAAGTTACGCTATACTACAAACAATATAGGCTATCTTGCCTCACCAAAATTACATAAGTATAGTAGATGTATTCCAAAGCAATGCTACCCAATATTTCCTCAATTCTTTCAAGTCACTTGGCCCTGTGTTTTGTAATCTTACCATTTTACAATGTCATGCAAACTTTGTGTCAGATCAAAGTGTCAAATATTTCGAATTGCCTCATGGAACACATTGAAATTCATGTAGAAAACTGCTGGTGAGTAACTACAATAAGCATATTTCTCCAGAAAACATGTTTATACTTGCTTCTGAACTGAATTTCAAATGTACAAGTTATTGTATATTTTCTACGTACAGGGAAATGTCCCCATGGGGATAAAGAAGTTCTCTATGTACAATATGTATTTTACATGCAGTACTTCTTGTACGTAGCAAATATACAATAACTTACATTGTCTTGTATGTGTGAGTAACTTGGCATTTTTGTACGTTGAAAACGTGTTTTTTATGAGATATTTCTTTTTGCAAAACGTTTTATTATGAGAGTGAGAAATGCGAAGTGACCCTGTAAGAAACGGTTGTGGATTATGGCTATCCTTGTGTGAATTTGTATAGTCTGATGAGCGTGTACCGTTTGGCAGGTTTTGGTTTGCTATATATGTAAAACACTGGCTGTGACAAAGGGTGCGATGGAGTAAGGGTAAACGCATCAGAAACGCAGGTAAAATATGGCCAGTGTATGTACTCACGGATTTGACGGCCATCCAACGAGCCTTGATTGACAAAAGAATCGGCAAGCCCATAGAACTAGAGCTCCCTAGGTCGCAACTTGTGTACCCTTCTGTCCTGCTCCGTTGTCTGTTATTTTGTGGAGATGCACTTTTAGTATTTGTAAGGTTTATAAGGCATTTTGATAGGCTTATCTGCAGGTAGGAATCCTCTTCGCTATTTTGCTAAGCTAAAACCGGAAAACTTGATAGTGGAGAATAGGAGCAGACGCATATGTCCCAGCAGGCTTTGCATATGAGAAAATAACAACAGTGTGAGAGAAATTAGGATGAAATTATGAAATTGCGTAGTTGAAACAATATGTTTTTAGCAGAATGAGCATGTAGGTGAAGGTTGACATGATCACAGACTATAGTACGAAGTAAATGAAGTGACCATGAGCGAGCTGAGTATCCTTATTGAACGGTATATATAACAGTTGGTATAAAGCATTAGCTGTTAAAGTGGAGGGTTGAGTAACGTGAAATCTGTTGCACTGATGTACTTTTCTCATGTTCACTACTAGTAGTTATAATTATGGTTGAGTCATGATTTTAAAAGTAATGTTTTCATGGAAATACACTGAAATAGAACACTACCTAAATGGGTGAAGATTGACCAGATTTGGCTTCTGAACAAAGGTGTTAAGATGGGCAAGTACACCACATTTCATATTAGCCATATAGTGGCTTAAACCTATAACAATTTTAGATTCTTCTCTTGCGTACAGTGGGTGGTGAACAGCTTATGCAAAGTTAATGCATGAAAAGAAAGGGTTTAACTTGTGTTCTTGTGTCCCAAAGCACAAAGGAAAGCCACATTTGCTAAATGATCAATCAACAGCTCAAATTATATTTATTGTAGTAGAATATAAGACACTGTGGATAGCTGAATGGATCCATTTCTGCTTGTCTCCTTCTTCCACAGAAATGCAGATGTA